>NC_135327.1:186624499-186939998 GCF_023851605.1 Tamandua tetradactyla
GATCATGTCAGGGAATGGGCACTCAGCAGTGGCTATAGCCAGTTCAGCCTTGGTGAGTGGAAGGGCATGTTGCTGAGCCTATGAATAACCTCCATCCCTACCACCATGACCACATTGTTCATGACCCCATTGGGAAATGACAGGAGTAGCAGGGGAGAGAGGTTGACTGGTATCTATAGAATGGGTCACCTTATCCACTTGATTATTAAAACCTTCCTCTGCTGAAGTCCCATGTGACACAGTGTCAGGTTTTTTGCCCACTTAGAAAGGTCTATCCACATGAGATTCCTCAGATGTCTTTGTAAGATTGTCACCAATCTGCCAATCATGTTCCTTCTAAGTCCCTGACCACCCAGCCAAACCAAAGCAACAACCTATGAGTCTGTATACAAATGCACATCCTGCAAGTTCTTCCAAGCAAAATGAACAATGAGGTGCACTGCTCAAAGCTCAACCACTTTCCCCTCATGTTCATCCTTTCCCCTCATTTCTGTCCTTCAGGGGCATCCTAGAAAGTGACTTCAGTGCTGCAGCTGTCCACTTTCAGGTGGTACCTGCATATTGTGCAGAATCATCTTTAAACCAGGCCTGAGTTTTCTCTTCCTTAGTCAAGACTATAAGGAACTACCCAAGAGGCCATAGTTCTGGGCTGGGAAAGAAAAGGTAATGAGGCAGGAGGGGGGGCTGTGGGCTTTTGGGCCACTTCCTCATGTAACTTACATGTGCCTTCAGGACCTACTCAGGCTTTGTCACTTATATACCATTTCCACTTTATGAGGGAGTGCTGCTGTGCATGCCCCACTTTATGGCTTGGTGGGTCATACAACACCCAGCTCATGATAGGTAACTCAGGCCTCATGGTAACTTGGTGGCCCATGTTAAGCATTCAATCTTCTACTAAGGCCCAGTAGCAGGCCAAAAGCTATTTCTTGAAAGAAGTGTACTTATCTGCAGAGGCTGGCAAGCCTTACTCTGAAATCCTAAAGATCTTCCCTGTGATTCTCTTACAGGGGTCTGCCAAAGGCTTCAGACAGCATCTCTATTTGCCACTGATACTGGCAGCACCACTGGATTTGCTGGATCATATGGTCCAAGTGGCAGAGCAGCTAGCACAGCAGCCTGGACCTGTTGCAAAGTGTGTTGGTTTACAGGCTGCTGGAATGCAATATACCAGAAATGGAATGACTTTTAAAGAGGGAATTTAATAAATTACAAGCTTACTATTCTAAGTTATGAAAATGTCCAAATAAGGTACCGAAAAGACATTACCTTCACTCAAGAAAGGTCGATGGGTCTGGAACAGCTCTGTCAACTGAGAAGTCATGTGGCTGGTATCTGCTGGTCCTTTGCTCCTGGGCTCTGTTGCTTTCAGCCTCTGTTCTTATGGGGTTCCTTACTTTGCCTCCCTGGGGCTGATTTTCATCTGTTGGCTTCCCTTGGCTCTCTTGCTTAACATCTCCTGGTGATGTCTGCTGGGCTCCAAGCATCTCCAAGCATCCCTGTCTTTGTTCTCCAAGTGTCGCCATCTGTGTCAGCTTTGCTCTGAATTTTCTGTCAGTTCTGAAGTTTCTATAGTTTCTGACTCTCTCCAAAATGCCTTCTCTTTTAAAGGATACCAGTAAACTAATCAAGACCTATGTGGAATGGGTGGTATCCATATCTCCCTCTAATCAAAAGGTCACACCCACATTGGAGATAATCTAATCAAAAGTTTCCACCCTACAGTATTGAATCAGGGTTAAAAGTAATGGCTGTTTCCACAAGACTGGTTCAAGTTTAAAACATGGCTTTTCAGGGGTACATAGTATTTTCAAATCAGCACACAAAGCCTCCTCTTGTTCAGGTCCCCACTGAAAACAGTTTTTCTGGTCACTCAGTAAGTGAGCTAGAATAGCATATCCAAATTGGGAATACGTTGTCTCCAAAATCCAAAGAGGCCAACTAGGCATTGTACCTCTTTTTTTAGAAGGGTCAGAAGCAATAGCTCATCGTTCACCTTAGAAGGAATATCTTCATATGCCCCACACCACTGAACACCTAGAACTTTCACTGAGTTGGGAGGCTCCTGTATTTTTGTTGGCTTTATCTCCCATCCTCTGAAAGCAAATTTCTTACCAATAAGTCTAGAGTAGTTGCTAGTTCCTGCTCACTAGTTTCAATCAACATGATATCAGCAATATAATGGACTGGTGGATGTCTTGTGAGAGGGATAAATGATCAATCTTGCAGACAAGATGGTGACATAGGGCTGGAGAGTTGATATACTTCTGAGGTAGAACAGTGAAGGTATATTTCTGACCTTGTCAGCTAAAAGCAAACTATTTCTGATGATCATTACTAACAGGTATTGATAAAAATGCATTTGCCAAATCAATAGCTCCATGCCAGGTACTAAGGAATGTACTGATTTGCTCAAGCAATGATTCCACATCTGGAACAGCAGCTGCAATTAGAGTTACAACCTGGTTAAGTTTACAGTAATCCACTCTTATCCATCAAGTTCCATCAGTTTTCTGTATGGGCCAAATAGGAGAGTTAAATGGAGATGTTGTGGGAATCAATACCCCTGCATCCTTCAAGTCCTTAGGAGTGACACTAACCTCTGCAATCCCTCCAAGAAATGATTATTGCTTCTGATGTACTACTTTCCTAGGTAAGGCTAGTTCTAGTGGCTTCCACTTGATCTTTCTTGCCATAATAGCCCTCACTCCACAAGTCAGGGAACCAGTGTGGGGATTCTGCCAGTTGCTGAATATGTCTATTTAAATTATGCATTCTGGAACTGGGGAAACAACCACAGCTGAGATGGACCTGAGCTAAAACTCCATTGATCACCTGACCTCCACAAACCCCTGTTTGTGATTGGTGGACCAGAGTGATGTTTTGGGTCTCCTGGAATTAATGTGACTTCTGAACCAGTATCTAATAACCATGGAAATATCTGATCATTCCTTTCCCCCCAGTGCACAGTTACCCTGCTGAAAGGCCATAAGTCTCCTTGGGGAAGGTTGGGAGGAAGATTAACAGTGTAACTTTGTGACAGTGGAACAGGGTCCTTCCCCAAAGGTACCCAGCCTTCCCCTCATTCAAGGGGCTCTGGGTCTGTAAACTGTCTCAAGTCTGGGAATGATTAAGGAGGCTGTAACTCTTGTTTTTGTAATTCAAGTTAGACTTTTGTTCACTTGACTTAGACTCTTGTGCTTATACAGCTCAAACAAGAATTTAGTAGACTGCCCATCTATTTTACTTCTAAGTAGCCCATGATCTACTAGCCTATGCCATAAATCTCCATGAATCAGAGTATTTCAACTTCTTTGAGTCTGCTATCCACTATTATAGGCATGCCCACATTGTCTTTGGTGTTAACTGTTGCTATATGGCTTCTGTCAACTCAGGATTTTATCATCCCCACAGTGTTGAAGGATTTCATCTCAGTGAAGCAGTTACCACAGCAATGTCTGACCTACAGAGAAGGGCAACTACAGAACTCTTCAGCAATGATGGAGCTAGTCTGAAAAATTTATTCCTCACAATTCTGATAAAAGGTATGTCCTCTGGATATTCCTGGGGTATGCGATCAGGTCTCCACTCCAACACCCAATCTCTCTAAGCCTTTGGATCCCCTCATCTACATTATACAGGGAAGTTCTGGCATTTCAACTTCATGTTGGCTACATTTTGATCCTTGTTTTTGCCAACCACCCAAACAGTTAATACCCTTTCTAATGCCTTGAACTACAACACTGAATGCAGAATCTCTGCTTAGCAAGCCCATATAAATCTCTGCTTAGCAAGCCCATATAAATAAATTCAGCCTGAACCAACTTTATATTCCTTCCACCATTATCCCACACCCTTACTATCCATTTCCACATATAGTCCCTTGATTTCTGTCTACATAAGTTGAAAAACTCATGCAGTTCTTTTGGAGTATAGTATACTTCCTCATGGCTCACACTTTGTACCTCATCTTTCAGTGCCTGTTGGGACTTTTGTTATAGGCCTGGAAGAAAAGAGGGGTGGTGGGGATGTGTCATGAAAAGAATTAGAAGTGTCTCTCAAGTCAGTTACCTCAGGGAATTCCCTTGCAGTTTCATCTGGTGAAACAGTATTAATCTCTTCAGACAGTGGAGTGAGGGCCATTTCCCCAGAAGAAGAGGTTACAGGTTTATCAGGCATTGAAGGGTTGATCTCTTCAGCTTGATGTTGGATGGCAGACTCCTCAGGGTTGACTGAAGGAAGCTGTTTCCTCAAGGCAGGCTGAGCTTTGTCAGGTAGCTGCTTCCTTAGGGCAGGCTGGAGGTGGGGTAGCTTTTCCCTCAAGATAGACATAATAGATTTATCTAGAAAAGACTCAGCAGAATCTAGGATTTCCATGTCCCCACTGCCATCATTACCAATCCATGTGTCCCCAACCCAATATTTAGGATCCCACTCATTCCGATCAATGCCCTTACTTTAACAGCAAATACCCTGCAAGGTTGAGATTTCAGTTTACATTAAAAATTTGCTACCACAACAGTGAGATGCTGAAAAAGATTCTCTCTTCTGAATTCTCCTTAAAAAGCCTCCAGGTGATTAGATTAAGTGTCACTCATTGCAGAAAACACTCTCTTTAGTCCACTGCAGATGTAATCAGGCAACCGATGTGCTCATGATATAAGTCCACAAAATGTACTCACAGCAACAAATAGGCCAGTGCTTGCTTGACAAGACAACTGGGCACCTTCACCTGGTCAAGTTGATCCATGAACCTGATCATCACCCCCATATCCACTCTGCTGGTTTGAAAGGATGTATGTCCCCTAGAAAAACCATGTTTTAATCTAAATCCCATTTCATAAAGGCAGAATAATCCCTATTCAATACTGTATGTTTGAAACTGTAATCAGATCATCTCCCTGGAGATGTGATTTAATCAAGAGTGATTGTTAAGTTGGATTAGGTGGCAACATGTCTTCACCCATTTGGGTGGGTCTTGATTGGTTTACTGGAGTCCAATACAAGGGAAAATATTTTGGAGAATGGGAGATTCGGAGAGAGCAGAGAATGCTGCAGCACCAAGAAGCAGAGAGTCCACAGCCAGAGACCTTTAGAGATGAAGAAGGAAAACACCTCCCAGGGAGCTTCATGAAACAGGAAGCCAGGAGAGAAAGCTAGCAGATGACCCTTGCTCACCATGTGCCCTTCCAGCCGAGAGAGAAACTGTGTTCACCATGTGCCTTCTCGCTTGAGAGAGAAACCCTGAACTTCATCGGCCTTCTTGAACCAAGGAATCTTTCCTTTTCCTTTTGATTGGACATTTCTATAGACTTGTAATTGGGACATTTTCTCGCTCTTAGAACTGTAAATTAGCAACTTATTAAATTCCCCTTTTAAAAGCCATTCCGTTTCTGGTATATTGCATTCTGGCAGCTAGCAAACTAGAACATATAAAAAGAGGAAAGGAATAAATAATAACCTGAACTTTAACATAATGAATCCTTTGTCCCATTCTTCTCCTCATTTATTTTCATCCTCATAACCCACCCATATTTGCTAAATGAAGCATGCCAAACCTCATATAAACAAGCCGGGGTTGTACTGTGGCAATATGCAACAACAACACACTTAGTTTGCAGTAGTACTGACTACAGGATAATGTGATAGCCTGATAAAAGGGCCTTAGGACAATTTCACATGGGATGCCAATCTTGTAAATTAATTGCAGAAATTGATAGAAATGAACTGGCAACAGATGACAAAGAAAAACATGTAGCATCTCTATCTTTGTTCTCTGATGTGACATCTGTCTGGTCCCACTTCTATCTCTTCTTCTTCCTTCCCCCAAGAAATACCCTTTCAGAGACTGATTATAAGCATTTAGTGTGCTAAAAGAAATGTGTATATTTTTGCTAGTTATTTCCACATTATAAAGTTATGCTTCCTTCAGTTCAATAATCCAAACAAGCAGAAATTAAGGTCATGAGTTCCCGGTGTTCAAAGAAAGGGATTCACTTCACATTCTTTGTCTAATTCCATAAACCAAGTGGCATTTGTACTAGTACATGATTTTTGAAATGATAATAAGAAGGATTTGAGACATTCTGGTTTACTGAAAGATCCATAGTGAAGGCCATAGCTCTGAAAACTGACTTAGAGAAGGGCTGGTCTTTGAGGAATTAAAAGCAGCATTTCATACCATCTAGAAGGGTTTCTTTGACTTTGTCATTCCTGAGAGTGAAGATGAAAGAGTTCAGGAAAGGAGTCACCACAGAAATCAGGGAAACTATCCTGTACTCAGTTGCCTGTATTTGCTTGGGTTTCACATAGAGGACCAAGCAACTGCTATAGCCAAGCACCACAAAGATGAAGTGGGAGGCACAAGTAGAGAAGGCTTTCTTCTGGCCAGAGCATGAGGGGATCTTGAGGATGGTGGATATGTAGGTGTAGGAGACAATTGCAGGAATCAGGGAACCAATGATGATGAAAATAGCCATCAAAAAAAAAAAAGAACTCCGTGAAAAGTGTTTCATCATAGGATAATTTGAGCAATGCCCTCTTTCACAGAAGAAATTGCCTAACACATTTGATTTGCAGTAGGTAAACTGAAAAGTGGCATAGACAGGCTGATTTCAGAAAGGAACCCAACACCCATGATACAATCACTATCCATGTGCAGGTAAGACTGTTCATAATTATGTTGCACTTTAAAGGGTTACACACAGCCATAAAGGTTACAACCATAGCTCCCAATAATACAAACTCTGTGGTCCCTAAAGAAAGATATAGAAAGAGTCGTATAGTGCATGTATTCAAATATGTTGTCTGAGTCCCAGGAAGAAGCAAACCCCAGAGCATCATGGAGACAATGGTTGTGATCAGATCTCCAAAGAAAGAGAGGTGACCAAGGAAGAAGTACATGGGAGACTGCAGATAGTTTATCAGCACAGACAATCATGATGATAACTGTGTTTTCCATTAATGTCACTGAGCAGAAGAATAACAGTATAGCAAAAAGGATGTGGTGTAGTTTTGGGGACCCATGGAAGCCTAAAAGGCAGAATTCAGTGGCAATAGAGAGACTGCTCATTATCTAGTCCTTGCTTCTGCTCCTTGTGGAACCTAGAGGTAAAAGAGTTACCATTGTTCCATATGGTGCTGCTCTCAAGGGGGAAAAGAAGACAGATTAGCGTGAGGAATTCTTTCCAACCTTATGATTAGGTGAGTTGTTCCCACTAATATATGCTCTACATAGCCAGAGCTAAATGCTAAGTCATTTCAAGTCTAGAAATCAGACTCACTTGTCTATGGAATCAACTCTTTGGAATGGATGAACACACCTATATCTCTCTTGGTAAGAGAAAAGCTTTTTTTGGATTTATCCTACTGTATGTGGCTTCTCAGCAGGCAAAGGTGAAGACCCATTATACTGGCCACTTTTGATTTTCCTATTTCCTCTTAGGTTAACTGTATCAATTCCATATCTTCACCGGATGATGTGATAATATTCTAGATTATGTTCAAATGATGCAACTTTGCACCATTGGGCCTGAAAGGGGTGATCTAAGATCAACATCCCTCTTTCCCCAGATTTCTAAACTCCATACTGCAGGGAAGCAAGATCACCAATTTTTGAGTCCCCAGTTTTGCTATAGTGTTAATCCCACACAAGTTTGGAATTCCTTCCCAGTTCAGAGCCAATCCTCTATAACCCCACCATGCCTACAAAGACGTTGGAAGAAAGAAATATACTGCCACTGACAAGGAATATCCTAGGCCATTAGCTATTTAGGAACTATAGTTCTCTACCACCCACTTCATTCAGCCCATGAAAAAATAAACTATTCAAAGTACCCTTCTTAATTACCTTACCCAAGAAAGGAAAGATATATTCGTTACTGGGCTTTAGTTTTCTTCATAGTACTTATTGCCCAATATTCATGATACATTTCTTTCTTCAATTCATACATTCAGCATGAAAAAAATTAGCAATGTACAAAACAAACAGACAAAAAACACCTGTTGACCTTATATCCAAGTAAAGGGTGAATGCTAGACCATACATGAGATAAATAAGCAAAATATATAGGATGTTAATTTATTATTCATACCATAAAGAAAGATAAAGCAAGAATGAGGAATGAGTAATATATTTATTTCCTGTCTATTATGATATTAGAGTGCAAACTCTACAAATGAAAATATATGTCTTTTTCACCTCTGTATTCCAAGAGAGCACATAAAAATATACATTCATATATAGGTCCATACAAATAGAGATATAGATATAAATATATAATATTATTGAGCCAAATATTTGCTTAAAAGTTTGGGTAGATAATGTATGCATGGATGATGGGTGGATGGATGGATGAATGGATTTATGGATGGATGGGTGGGTGGTTGATTAGAGAGGACTTGACCCTGACCAAGGCCAATTCTGCCATATCTCCTCAATCCTACTCTTCTTGATTTTCCTTCTTATCTCCAATTATCAACTTCCTTTCTTTGATTCTTTTTCTAACACAGTGCTGCTAAAATACATTCTCTCTCTGTGGCTGCTATTCTGATGGATAAAGAGGCTTTAAGGATAGAATTGTTGGGAGAGTATACTTATGCGCTTTCTCACACTCTCTGCCTACCAACAGTGGATGAAGAAAGATAAGAAAGAAGGATCCTGGCTAATGGCAAGTAGCTGTGCCTATCTCTGCACTGGGCAGAAGAAGAGCTGAATCTGCTCTCTTCTCTGAATGAGGGATTTGGAATGAGCCTTTCTACTCTGCAGCTACCATGGCCCACTCTTCAGTCTTCAGTTGTCTTTGTTCTTAATGGCAGCCAGATCTAGACACTCCTATGTTGGTGTGTCTCCTACTCTATCCTTCATAGAAGGGAACACTTGAGAAGACATTCACCTCTTATAGAACAGCTTCACCATCACTTTTAATGTTGCTTTGAGGGAAGTCTAGGAAAAAGTCCAGAAATAATAGTACTTTGAAGAGCTTAGGGTCTTTCTTGCTCTCTACATCCCACCTTCCTTCCTGCCTCTCCAAGAAGAATTAGTCACTGAGGTACCTGTACTTAATTAGCCCAGGCTCAAGGAGTCCCTAAGTAATCAGTCTGGGAAAGCAGAACAAACTTTTCACTAGTTTCATATTTGACCCATTAAGTTTTAGAAATTTTGTAAGTTTTATTTACTGGAAAACTTACCATTCAAGGGGTTCACAACAAGGTTGTTCTTTTCCAGTGCCTAGGTCTAGGTTTCCTGGACACGTCTCAGACTTTAGGTAGCTCATATTCTCTCTCCTCTGTACCAGGCTTTCATTGCTTCTTTCAGCCAGTAGGAGGGAAAACTAACGCTGTTCTCTATACAAAACACCACTGTTGTCCTACATGCACCAAAAATATCAGGAAACCTGAATATTAGTCAGACAAAAAGTCTTAATCACCAAAAATCCTCTAGAAAGTATGTGGGGAGGTTCTGCCCCTAAATCTAGCTCCACAGTCTGGTATCATATAAACTTTCCACTGCTCTGAAAATGTGTCCATCCATATGTATTCATGGAATATTTTTCCAGCCATTTGTATCTATGGCATGTCCCTGATTATCAGCTCAGCTATTTCAAAGTGGGATGAATATAAGGACAACTTATATGGCAGTCATATTTTCAAACTGGGTGAACCAATAAAAATGGATTATGCTTGGTAATGGAGTGACCCTGAAAAGATGAGAGTTTTGTACAATGTTTATTTGATATTTTCTCATTATAAATTTGAGAACATCCATGATACAGAGAGTATAAATTGAGAATTATCTTTCCTCCGATTCTTCAAATTACCCAAACTCAATCAGTTTGTCATATAATCTAAGACAAATTTTCTAAACATATTTGCATATTTTTTTAAGGTAAGAAAATTTATATTGCTCAGTATTGTGATAAATAAACATAACCATTTTCACAAAAAATGACAGTGTTATGTTACTGAAGAGAATATTAATTGGAGGGATTTACTCATTGTTCTAGTTTGCTAGCTACCAGAATGAGATATATCATAAATGGAACAACTTTTAAAAAGGAGAATTTATTAAGCTGCTAGTTTTCTGTTCTAAGGCCATGAAAATGTCCAATATTAAGGCAAAGCTATTGAAAGTCCAATCTAAGGCATCCAGAGAAAAATGCTTTGGTTCCAGAGGCTGATAATGTTCAGGGTTTCTTTTTCAACTGGAAAGGCACAAAGGTACAGCTTTTTCTCCAGGCTTCTTATTTCATGAAGCTCCCTTGGGGGCATTTTCTTCCTTCATCTCCAAAGGTTTCTGGCTTCATGGGCTCTCATGACTCTTTCCAAAATGGCTCCCTCTTAAAGGGCTCAAGTAAGGAACCCCACCTTGAATGGGTGGAGCCAAATGTCCATGGAAACCATCTAATCAAAAGTTATCACCCATGATTGGGGGGGTCACATCTCCATGGAAACAATAAAAATTATTTCACCTAGCAATACTGAATGAGGATTAAATGACATGACTTTTCTGGGGTCCACCACAGATTCAAATTGGCACACTGGAAGTGGCAAGACAGACTTCTATCAATATGGAATATTTTATAAAATTTTTTATTGATTCATATTATATATTTAATACAGAATAAACATTAACAGCATTCATCAATCAGCAAAATGTGGAAGCAAGGAAAATGTAATAAATAGTTGTCCAGAGCAAATAATGGCACATTCTCAGATGACAAGTCTGTCTTTTGTAAATGGATGCAAGTCAATTAGTTCCATCCTCATGCCTCACCTTCAAATCACATTTCTTGTCTCAGGTAATTTTAAAAGACCATCCTCTAAAGAAAAGCTGAGTAGAAGAACTCTATTAACCTTATGGTAAATGCAAAACAACTTCAGAAAATCCCTATGGTAAATAAAACACAGTTTAGTAAGTAGATTGAGTATGATCTAACTATAAAATATGGGTAGCAGAGTAAGTGTTACATATGGCAGGTCTAGATAAAAGATCATTCATGACATTTTCTTTAACCTTTTCTGAAGCTTCCTCCCACCATCATTATGCTATTAACAACCACAAAAAATTTCAAATTTCCTACCATCTAAAAAAAAAGAGAGAGAAAGAAAGAAAATAATGCAGGGAATGTTTGATTTTCTTTTTTGAACAGCTTCTTGGACACTCCCAATACCAAGTATTCACAAGCTATCTGTGCAAATTTATTTCACGGAAATGATTAACTCACAAACAAATCTCGAAACAAATCTATTTTGTAGTTCTTTATCTGGAAAAGTAGGAGAGGAAAAGGGGTGTTGGTGCTAAAAAAGTACAAGCTGGCCAAACAGAATGCTAAAAGTTTTAAATCAACAGAGTCTGATTTTTTCTGCTCCAGAGACCCAAGACTCTAAATGCTGGGCAAAGTTCTGGTCTGGCCACTATTGAAGAACACATTTCTCTTCTTTCTTGGCCATCTTGCCTTTGTTTTGCTCCAAGTTTGCTGCAAATGCTTGTCTTCTTTGGCCTGCTTCTCCTGCACGTCCAGGCCTCCTGCACATCCAAGCACATTGTGCTTGTTCACCAGGGCCACCAGCTCACCCAGCAGGAGTTGCTCCCATCGCTTCTGGGCCTCGGTCTTCTGCCAAGCTTCAATGGCTAGCACTGTGCAATTCCCGGTTCAGTAGCTCATGCCATCATTCTAGGTCATGCTGAAAGCTGGTCCATTCTCCTTATTAAGGGATTTATTTATTTATTTATTTATTTATTTATTTATTTATTTATTTATTTTATTTATGTATTTATTTATCCATCTAAAATAAACCATTCCTGCATCATAGCTTCTTCTATCTTCTTCCCTGTGTGCATGAGATAGCAAAGATGCTTCTCTACCAGGACAGCATGGGTGTCAATTTGCTTTTGCTCATTCTCTAGTACTGCCAATTCTCTTACTGGTG
Organism: Tamandua tetradactyla; assembly: GCF_023851605.1. Lineage (NCBI taxonomy): Eukaryota > Metazoa > Chordata > Mammalia > Pilosa > Myrmecophagidae > Tamandua > Tamandua tetradactyla. The sequence continues at coordinate 186,636,431 of NC_135327.1, forward strand.
TCTTTAAACACCTTATTAAGCACTTCATCTTCTAATAGCTTCCTCTGAGTTTTAGTTAGCACTGCCTTCTTTTCATATCCTTCCTTCATATCTTCCTGTATTGATCCCTGCTTTTTATTATTATTATTATTATTATTTTTGCACAGGCAGGCACTGGGAATCGAACCCAGGTCTCTGGCGTGACAGGCTTTGCCTGCTGAGCCACCATGGCCCTCCCTATCCCTGCTTTTTAATCTCCAGTTTATTCTCAACATATTGACCGAGAGACTGAAGTTGAGCTTTTCTGACTGTAAAATCCTTACTGAACACAACAAGATTTCTGAAATGTTCTGCTGTTTTCTGTAATCGTTCAATCCGGAGATGTTCTGTGCCATTCTTAATGCTTTGCTTTGATCTCTCAGTTACAACTTTTTGAGAAGCACTGGAGAATGAATTTGCTAACTGTGGCTGAACTTCTAGGAGTCTACCAACTTAGTGTTTTGTTCTCCAGACATCTTTGACCTTTCTTTCAACTTTTCTGCAGCCATTTCATCACAGATGGAAAGTTCTGACATCTTTATTCCAGATTGAGCTTCTGCTAACAGCTAATGAGCTTTCTCATGGCTGTCGACATAGCTCATCTTGCTAATCACTTAACTGCCTGCTATAGAGTGGTGTGGCTGTGCTGGAATTCTGCTCATTCCCTGCCTTTAAGGGTGCATCTCTTCTTGCTTGCTCACCAGAACTCTTGCTCTTTAAGTTCTTCTTGTCTGGATAGCATTCAATGCCGATTGTTCTTGTGGCTGTTTGATTTAAAGTGGCTCTTGTCTGCATCTGGATTTGTAGGCTCTGTCTGTTTCTTTTTGTCAGTTTGTTTGTTTTTGCAGGGTCTGCATCACTATTGTTTAGCAGTAGGAGATAAACTTGTTTTTATGATAGATGATTCAGAATCTGATCTGCATTCCAATGGTGTGGAATTCTCTAATTTTTTTTTGGTTCAAGTTATTAGTGACATCTATAGTCTGAAGCTTTTGTCATCTGCTTACACACAAAAGAAGTGTAAGACACATCCTTATTCTTATCACTAACATGATAAGAATAACATGATCACAAGTCAATAATTTCTTCTTGTCTAACAAAACCTGTGCTTGAGTTGTATCTCCATGGGGACATATTCCAGGGTAATCAGATCCTGAAGTCCTTCCAGAGCTCTGCTGGGACTTTGGGGTTCTGTGCCACTTTTAGTCCTGTGACAGAAAGGGGAGGCTGTGCTTGGACTAAGATGATCATCAGGACTCTGATGCTCACTTTCTGACTCTTTGGCTTCACTATCATTTACAAATTCAGAGTCACCCTGAGATAAGTTAACTGCTCGACTGGTAGGCTGCTGTAGTTCAGGCTCCTGCTTCAGATCACTGATCTCTGCACAGAATTCTTCCTGATCAATAGAATTGTTTGTATCTGTTTCAGAGTTTCCAACCTTATGTGCACTTTTACTGCTATTTTCTTCTGTTTGAATGACATTTAGTTTTTTGGGTTGTTTTTTTTTTTTGACATTTAGTTTTTAGCCAATGAAATGTGCCCTTATTTGATAGAGATGTCATAATAGTTTGTCAGTAATTGCCAATAAAACATTTCAAGGTGCGTGGGTGGCTCAGTAGTAGAATGCTTGCCTTCCATACGGGAGACCCGGGTTTGATATCTGGACCGCTCACCAAAAATAAATAAGAAAACCATATCAGAGTGTTCCGATGACCAGAAAAATCCCTATGCTGGCAAAGCCATCATATGCCTTTTTTGTTGTTCTCTTTAATATCTTGAGGATTCAGAGACTTGTAGTTAATTAAACCTAGTCTAAAGTGGTGCATAATACTGTAAAAAAGACAAACCATTTCTCCAAGATGTAGTAAAATTGGTGATTTTCACTACACAGTGTTTTTTTATAACTTCTTTGTACCACACAAGGAATGTCTGTCTAACATTTGACTCTCTCCCCAAAGCCAGACTTGGCCTAGAAGTTGAGAGATCTCTTCCTGCAGAACCAATTGTGTTTTCACTTACTTTTCCTGTCTTTGGTGAGATGAATGGTGGAGCAGGGGCCTTTTTTTTATTTCACTTCCTGAGTGGGGCGTCTGCAGCCCCTCAGGAGGTGGCGCCCCTCACGTAGACCCCTCTCCTGATGCAGTCGCGGCGGTTCAGAGAAATCCTGCCAGACGCCTGCCTCCGCTCGGCGCCCAGCACCCGCTGCCCACCTTCCTTCTCCACCACCATCATCCTCTCTGCATACTCTTTCAAGAAAAGTCTGTGAAATTTCTGCCTTACAACATTTCTCTCTCGCTTGAACAGTATTAAAGACCTCGTCCCATATAAACACATAGTGCCATACCCTCCCTTTTTGGAGGGGAAGTGCTCCCTTATATATCGGTTCTATTCTTATAACAGCCCTCTATTAGTAACTTTTGTTGTTTCCATTATCTTTTCCGGAACAAAATGATACTGTAAATGTTCTTAGACATTTTTGTGCACATACACAATATTACCACTGAAATAAATTTTTAGAGTATGAATTTCCATCTTTACAGTACTTACGTGGACAGTATACAATAAAACTGTAATTTATTCCAGAAATTCAAAGTTGATTTAACATTAGAAGATCGCTTGATACAATTCATCATGTTAGAATTGATGAATAAAGGCACAGGATCATTTCAATAGGCATTTGACATGGTTCAACTCTGTTGAAGATTAAAAACTCTGAGAAAGCTAGGAGTGGAAGGGGACTTCCTCCAACTGATAAATGGCATTTATAAAAAACCCTACAGCTAAGTTAAAACTTAGTGATGAAATACTATCCCCACTAATATAGGGAACAAGACAAGGAAGGATATTTGCTCTCACAAGTGTTAGTCAGCATTCTACTGGGAATCGTAGGTGATGAAGTAAAGCAATGAAAAGTAGTAAAATGTATTTAATGCAAGAATAAATCAAATTCTTTATTCACTGCTGACATAATTCTGTACTTAGAAAAAACTAAGAAGTTTCGAAAAAAAAACCTAGAGGTCTAAGTGAACTTACTAAGCTTACAGGTTAAAGTCAATATACCAAAAAAATATTATATTGCTATACAATACCTTAGAAATGGAATTACAAATTAAAATAGCATCCAAAAACATGTAAAATTACGGGATATATTTAACAAAATAGGCGCAAGACCTATACACTTAAAACTATAAAACACTGCTGAAAGAAATTAGAGGAGACATAAATAGATGGACAGATATTTTCTCTTCATGAATTGGAATATTCCATTTTGTTAGAATATTAATTCTGCACAAATTGGCCCATAGATTCAATGCAATTGAAATCAAACTCCTAGGAATTTTTTTTTTTAACTAACAGGCAGATTCTAAAATCTTTATACGAATATGAAGGATCTAGAATAGCCAAAACAATTTTTAAAAAGAACAAAGCTGGGAGACTTACTTCTCCAGCTGGAATACCTTACTTCCAGACTTACTGTGAAGCTTTAGTGTTGAAGATAGTGTGATATTGACAGAATATCATGGTCAATAGACATATAGATCAGTAAAGTAGAATAAAGAAATCATACACAGTTCCAAACAAAATATAATCAATTGGTTATAAAGTCTTGCTGGTATGCTCAAAGTGTAGTATTCTTTTTTGATTGTTTCTAATGTTTATCTTCTTCCTTTGGATGGGTCATCATTTTCTGTTGCTTAGTTTGTATAATATTCTCTTGTTGCACACTGTACCTTTTAATATTTTAGTGTGTCAACTCTGGAATTTCATCCCTGGGCTGTCTGTTCCTCAAGTTTGTATCCAGCTAGTGATATAACAGTTCCTCCAGTGACAAGAACTAACAACAACAACAACAAAAAGCAATGCAAAGGACATTGTTAATAGTCTTTGCAAAGTAGCTCTGTGTTGGCTGGTGTTCTCCTTCAGAGTTTAAGTCTCTTACTGAGAAGATCATCCCATGGGGAAAATACAGGCTCCTCTCAAATCTTTGTTGATCATGCATCATGTCCTGGGTATGAGTTCATGACAAGGATTCTCCATTTACAGGGATATACATCTTCCTCCTATCTGGAATAGACTTCCCTACCTCCCAGGTCTTCTAGTTTATGTCTTAAATCTGGTGATCTTTTGCCCCAGGTAGTCTTGATTTGATTGTTTCTCACATTGTGTCCACAAGCTGCTTCTGCATGCAGAGCAAGTTCTGGGATAACACTCTACAGACGAATACTATGAAGTGCATTCAGTACTTCAGACATGCAAGTACCCTAGTAGGTGCATTAGATTTACTCTTCTGCCTCCAGAATGGGGCAAGGGACCCATGCTGGGAATGCAGTCTGATTACACAGCAGCAGGAGGTTGGGGAAGAAGACAGCAAGTGAGCATTCTACCACTGAACAAGAAAAATATGTTTTAAAAATATAAATCCCAAATATATATCAATTAAGTAGTTCAGCACTGGTGGTCTGGTGGGAAGAGAGATGGAGTAGGTGAAGGGGAAGGATAAATATAATAATTGAGTGTATCAGAAGGCTATTAGAATACATAGATTGAGTGATGTAAAGAAGAATTTGACTGTGCCTGGAGGAAGCTGAAAAAGAAGTGGCAGGAACAGAGGACTTATGGAAAATTAATGAATGTCAGAATATGACAAGTACCTCTCAGACATTTCTCCAAAACACGTCTCTTATGCTCTGATCTATAAAAATATTTTTGAGAGACTTTCTGAAAACACCACTTGAGGGATAGCAAATATTTTTGTAAAAGGGAAGACGCCACCCAACAGGACAGCCTATAAAATTGAAAGCATGATTTTTAATGTGCAACATCTTCAGTGAAAAGGAAAATGTTCCAAGGAAGTGTAACATCTTGGAAGAATCACAGGAATTGGAATTGGAATCAAGAATCCTGAATCTAATTATTTTTCATACCTGTTACCTGTATGATATTCATTGTGAGTCTTCACCTATCTGGGTATGCTTATATTATTTACGATAGCAGAACATTTCTCTACAGGATGTCTACTTTTTCTTCCAAATCTATCTTATCCAAAGTCAAGAAGCAAGGGGCACAAATGCAGCTAGTCCTTGAGTCCTCTTCTTAGTGAAGTACTGAGCTTTGTAACCTACCACTGAAAACTTCCACTCACTAATTTTTTTCCATTAATTATTTTGCACTCTTTCTCTTCCTATGATTTTAAGTTTAGAATGTCAAATATCAAAGACAATTTTAAGTTAGATAATTTCCATCAATGCCAAACTATGGGGTAAGATCTTTCAGAACAATCTTTGCACTATTGTACTTGGTGTGATATGGAGGAAACATCACAGTCTATAAAAGTTAATGAAATAGGAATTTCAATCTCTGCCCCCAACATTAAATAAACCAGAAAATTGGGTAATTCTTTAAACTCTATGAAATTCTACCTTCTCATCTAAAAAGAAGGGTATAATAATTCTTCCCTCGTAAATTATTTCCAGAATTAGTATAATATAGTTGATATATGAATTCCTTCTGTTCTATCACTTATGCTCTTACCAAGCAACTATTAAAATGACTTTTATAGAGTAGACAGCAATCAATTGAATGATATATAAGTTGTGCTTATGTTTACCATCGTGAGGCAAAATGACATGAAAGTTTAGAGAGGATCTTTGGCATCAGACTGACCTAATTCAAATTCTAACTCTGCAGTATAGTAGCTGATGTTAGTAGTTGTTACCAAAATGAATGAAAAATGAAAACCATGTCAGTTACCTTCAAGAGAAATAAATATTTTTCATGGCTATCTTGACAGATGAGTACATTCATGACTTATCTACCTTGTGTCATCTTTTCTCATGGTAACAACTTAGAATATTAATGGAAGATATAGAAGAATTACCTAGAATTACACCTATAATTTTGAAATAGAATAAGAGAACAGTCTTTTTAAAGCACTACATTTTGAGACATCAATAGATAAGGAATAGATATCTAGAAATCCCTTAACCTAAAACTCTATCTCCCATCCTCAAGAATCTGATTTACAAGGATTCTCAGCTTTCATGTGAGAAAATCTCATTTACATATTCAAACAAGGATTCCTGTAGAATTCACAAGGTTAATGTGAAATATGTCATTTGAGACAGAGAAAGGAAATCAAGGTTGGTGTGTGGAAACTGCAGATGGGGGAGAAAAAACTTTAGAGTTGAAGCACTGTGGAGAGGACAGCTTCATGGGCTGGGTGAGGCAGGGAGGCATTTGTGAGGTCAGAAAGGAAACCACTAAAAAAACACATGAGAATCTGATGGGGAAAAAAAGGGAGATATAAAGTAGAAATAGCAAAATAAAGTGTAAAAATAAAATAAAATAAAATAAAATAAAGCAAGGAGATAAAGGACAAAAATGGAAGTGAGAAAGTGGCAGGTAAAATGGGTGGTAAGATGAGGAATGTGAAGATATTTATGGAAGCAGGGAAAAAACGGAAATCGATCCTCCCCTAGAGACTCAAAAAAATATGCAGCCCTGACAAAATTTTACCCAGTGATTCCAGTGTTGAAGTTTGTCCTACACACATAACCTATAAGGTAGTAAATATACATTGATTAAACTGCAAGATTGTGTTGTTATAGCAACAGCCAAAAACTAATACAGTTGTAAAGGCCCACACAGCACCATCCTGCATCCTCATCCCTCAATTTTCAATAAATCTTGTCTCCAGCACTGCTTTGAGAAGCCCTACCCCTACCCCACTGTCTGTCTGCCTAAGCTCCCTGTCAATTAGATGTTTATTTTTATCCTCATCCCTCATTACTATCCAGAATGGCCTAAACTCCTTTTCTATTAGTGGCCCTGTTCTGAAAACTCATTCCTGATATAGGTTCTATAGAAAGATTTCTCGGTTAGCAATTCCCAGCTCCATCAATATTTAGTGACAGAACCCATTTTCACTATCTTTATTGTGAAGTTTTTGCCTCATGTCTCTCTAGCATTATTGTGTGATGGTGTGGGTATGGGCAGGCTTGAGCTTGGTGGCATCTATGAAGTCTGATCTTCTCAGAGATGAAGGATGTGACTCATGCATTACAAGGGAACTTGATCCTTGGAGTGGACAACTATCATACTCCCTTCACTTTTGTGTATTTTTTCTCACAGAAGTCAGAGACATGTCCATTCTTCTGGTAAATTCTCAAAGATAAATTTGCCACTAAAAGGTAGATATCTCTTTTTCAGCTTACTCTTTTGATCCCTAATTCTCAAGATGCCATGGTAGAACTGACCATCAAGCATGAAGAGGGTGCTTGCTGTGGTTCAGGGTCTACATACCCTGATTCCCCAGATCTCCAATTGCTGGATCAGGGAAGGAGGAAAAAAATCTCCAAGTGGAAACTCTGGGTCCAACCCTGGCCATGCACCCAACCTGCCATAAATATAGTCCAGCTGGGAAAATCCCTTTATGTTATTCCACGATCTCATTTTTCTTCCACAGTACTAAGAGGAAGGAAATGAGCAAAGGAATCAGGCACTGATATAGAACTGAAACTGACAGATCCATACAATAGCCCTAGAAACTAAGTACTATTACTATCTATCTTGATTTTACAGCTTAGTAATTTGAGGCTCAGAGAGGATAAGTAATTTGCTTATGGAAAATAGTAAGTAATAATAATAATATGCATCATGGATTTATAACATATATGCATGTAATATTTATAACAATAATGACACAATGGGGAAGGAAACAGCTATATATGAGAAACATTTCTGTATCTTATTGAAAAATACCAATGTAAATATGAAGTAGACTCTGGTTAATTAAGATGAAGATAGTACATTCTAGAACAACCTCTAAGAAAATTATTTAAAATATATAGTGAAGAGGGTACACAGGTGGTTCAGTGGTAGAATGCTCGCCTTCCATGCAGGAGACCAGGGTTCAATTACCATTCCATGCACGCCCCGCCCCCCAAGAAATATATATAGTAAAGAAAATCTTACAAAGATTAAAATGTTACACTGGAAAATATTCACACTGAAAAAGTAAAATAACTGCAATTAATATGTTAGATGATAGAGTGGAAAAGTGGGAAATATGCATGCGGTTGATAGGAATTTTAGGAGAAATAAAAAGTATAAGAAAGAAACAAATACAAAGATTAGAAATATGAAACGGTATGAAGATTGAAGAATTCCTTTCATGGACTCATTAGTGGATTCAACACATCTGAGAAAAGGGTCAATACACTTGAAAACAGGTCATATGATATGCACAGATAACACTAACTATTTCTGGTGTTATCTAGTTCATTGGAACACACTGAAACCATCAGCAATGATTGAGAGCTCCTATACCCTCCCATCCATGTCAACACTGGTATTGCCAGAGTTTTAGTTTTCCCCAAGCCAATAAGTGTGATACAGTTGATTGCTAAAAACACTTTGACAAGTAACCTAACTTGTCTGACATATATTTTCTCATCTGTTAGATGAATTGCATCCAAGGTTATCATCAGGATTGAATAGCAAATAAAGAATTAACATGGTCCTTAGCATATAATCCATACATACCAGTTCCTTTCTCCATAATGCTTCACACCCATAGAGTGTGCAGTAGGTGTTCAATACATAGGAATGAATCAAAAATTTTAAAATTATATTTTTAGTGTCTTTACCGGAAATATTTTTTCAGAGTCATTGGTCAAAATAACCAGGAGGTAAAAAGCACGTTGGAGTCCAACAAATGAGTAAAATCACAGTTCTGTGTGGTATTGGTATTTATTGCTAATTTTCATAAAATATCAAAGATATTTCAGTCAGGTTCAAAGAAAATAGATATTTGTGATGGCTAACCAAGAATATAAGAACTTGATTTTAATGCATACCACTGTTTTCTTATTCTTCATCAGCCAAGAAGTACTATTAATATAAATTTAATATTTTGAAGTATTTAATAAATGCCCGCATTCATGTAATATTAAGTATAGATCTAGAGGAATGTCTGTAAGAAAAAATAAATAGAAAAACGGAGAATTTTCTCAGGGATACACCATAGGTACTAGTTGGGAAACAATATTACTTTCACTATGGACATTTTACAGAGAAATAACTATTAAAAGATTAGTGGTTGAAAGCACTACTTGCTTGAGTTTTGCTTTTGTTTTTACTACGAACATATAACTAAGAAAACAGTCTGCATTATCTGGAGTCATGTATAAATTAAGTCAAAATATCAGCACATTTAATTATTTAATTTAAATCTCAAAGTATACGTAGGAATTATTTTGTGCTATGGTTACTGCATGTGTAATTCAAGTAAAAGTACATAATAAGCATTTCCTTATAGATACCTACATTGAGTATGTCTGTGCACATTAGTGAGGAGTAGAGAGGCAACACCATTAGGGCAAGAGCTATTGGGGTTTCATGGTTGTGTATGTGATAGTGGTGTTTGTGTGAGGAGATGCCAGCAACATGGAAAATAAGAGTTCTCAGCAGGTAGATATATCTGTCTCCCAGCTCCTAAGGCAAGGAAAAATAGGCACTCTGGCCCAAATAAGCTTGGCTTGCAAAGAAAGTGTAGAAGAATAGCACTCTTTCATCACTTAGGAGCAAAGGCCAGGCAGCAAAGACTGGGTCTTGGCACAAGATAATTTTAATGCCCCAGTGCTGCAGCTCTCCTCCTCCTATGTCAAGCCTTGGCATAAAGGAATTTCCTAGCTCTCTTGTTAGACAGATGTATTTGAGAAAATAAGCAAAAAGCCAAGGCATTATTTTACCACTTGAGATATAGGACAAGAATGGAAATATTAGTTGAGGAGAGGGGAAAAGAAGTGATAAGAATGTACGAACAGAGGGAGATCAGAGCCTTAACTCATGGTGAAAGGGAAGGGCAGGAAAGATGGAGAAAAGAGAGGATCTTAAGAATAGGGAAGGAAATGGAGACAGGTAGAAGGACAGGGGAGTTGGAGGAGGAATGAATGATGAATGAAGCAAGCAGCAAGAAGCGTGGGTGATGGCAAGGTTATGGAACTGTGGAAAGTATCTAAGGCACCAGTGTTCTTTTTTCTGCCCTCTTAGTTTGCCTCCACCAGCCCAGAGATAACTTAGGCCAATCAGAGTCTTTGTGCAAATTAGAAAAAGTCACCTTCTCTGGGCTAACAAATTAGAAAAACGGTATTCCTTCTGGTCAGAAAAAAACTCTCACAAACTAGACTTGGAGAGCAAAGACATTTATTTATGGAAAAAGGTTCCCTAGTCAGATGTACACCCCTCCTTCCAGGACACAATGCATTGTCAACATAGAGGGGATGCATTCAAGTCTCCACTCACAACCTTATTTGGTTCTTTCATGCAGTGGAAACTCCTCAGTAATGGGCATAGCTGAACAAAAATACTGGCTTTAAGCCTCTGTAAAGCATAGGATATTACCTGTAGAATAGTCATTTAACTCTTATTTAATTCTGCCCCCATATGCACCACAAAGAATATTAAGTAATAAGAAGAAGTTTAAGGTTTTCTTTCTCCGCCGGCCGCCGCCCGACCTCCTTCCCCCCTCTCTTTCTCCGCCGGCCCGCCGCGCGGCGCCCACGCCCCGCAGCAGCCGAGCCGCCCGACCTCCTTCCCCCCTCTCTTTCTCCGCCGGCCCGCCGCGCGGCGCCCACGCCCCGCAGCAGCCGAGCCGCCCGACCTCCTTCCCCCCTCTCTTTCTCCGCCGGCCGGCCGCGCGGCGCCCACGCCCCGCAGCAGCCGAGCCGCCCGACCTCCTTCCCCCGCCTCTTTCTCGGGCGGCTCGGCTGCTCTCCAACCACCACGGTGCCCTCTTCCCCCGCCTTCACCGTGCTCCTCCGCCACCAGCCTCGACAGCCTTGCCGCCCTCACCTTTCCTCCTCCAGAACAGCTACTGGGGGAGTGGAGATAATACAGAGCAGCTCCCGGAGCCACGAGGGAGATCAAAGGGACAGCGTACCCCATCCTGGAACGGCTGACTATCTGGGAGAACCAGCTCCGGTGAGATCACCAAGGGGCACGGGCTTTCCTGGGTGGGACGGCAAGCGACCGGAGTCCCTCCCTTCCACCTTCCCAGGCCAGCTGGTAGAATTGGACAGGCGGTCCCCTTAGGCCGCGGCGGCTGGTGCCCCCACCACACGAGGCCCCCCGGAACAACTGAGATAGTTGGGTCGGAAATCCCCAGACTGCGGAGAACAGTGACCGGGGGATCCCTTCCAAACACGTGACTCCCCCGTCGGCTGGGAACAGTGCACTCTCCCGGGCTGCGACAGCTGGCGCCCTCCCACCATGCTTGGTGCCCCGGGCCGACTAGCTAATTTGGCCGGACGCTCTCCGGTGCTGCGACGGCCGGCGACCCTCCCCGCATTCGGAACCCCAGCCCGGCTGGCATTCTTCCAAGACGCTTTGGCTGCCGAACCTCCCCTAAGGCAAGAATTTTCCAGAGTTAAAGGACCTACAGCAACTTTCACTGGTGGAACCCACAGACAAACGTGTGCCACGAGCGCCACCTACTGGGCAGGATAAGAAAAACAGAACCCAGAGATTGCACAGAAAAATCTTTCAACCTGTGGGGTCGAACACCCGGGGAAATCTGACTAAATGCCCAGACGCCAGCAGAAGATAACGGATCACGCTCAGAAAATTGAACATATGGCCCAGTCAAACAAAGAAACCAATAGTTCAAATGAGATACAGGAGCTGAAACAACTAATGCTGAATATACGAACAGAAATGGAAAACCTCTTCAAAAACGAAATCGATAAATTGAGGGAGGACATGAAGAAGACATGGGCTGAACATAAAGAAGAAATAGAAAAACTGAAAAAACAAATCACAGAACTTATGGAAGTGAAAGATAAAGTAGAAAAGATGGAAAAAACAATGGATACCTACAATGACAGATTTAAAGAAACAGAAGATAGAATTAGTGATTTGGAGGATGAAACATCTGAATTCCAAAAAGAAACAGAAACTATCCGGAAAAGAATGGAAAAATTTGAACAAGGTATCAGGGAACTCAAGGACAATGTGAACCGTACAAATATACGTGTAGTGGGTACCCCAGAAGGAGAAGAGAAGGGAAAAGGAGGAGAAAAACTAATGGAAGAAATTATCACTGAAAATTTCCCAACTCTTATGAAAGACCTAAAATTACAGATCCAAGAAGTGCAGCGCACCCCAAAGAGATTAGACACAAATAGGCGTTTCCCAAGACATTTACTGGTTAGAATGTCAGAGGTCAAAGAGAAAGAGAGGATCTTGAAGGCAGCGAGAGAAAAACAATCCGTCACATACAAGGGAAACCCAATAAGATTATGTGTAGATTTCTCAGCAGAAACCATGGAAGCTAGAAGACAGTGGGATGATATATTTAAGTTACTAAAAGAGAAAAACTGCCAGCCAAGACTCCTATATCCAGCAAAATTGTCCTTCAAAAATGAGGGAGAAATTAAAACATTCTCAGACAAAAAGTCACTAAGAGAATTTGTGACCAAGAGACCAGCTCTGCAAGAAATACTAAAGGAAGCACTAGAGTCAGATACAAAAAGACAGAAGACAGAGACATGGAGAAAAGTGTAGAAAGAAGGAAAGTCAGATATGATATATATAATACAAAAGGCAAAATGGTAGAGGAAAATATTATCCAAACAGTAATAACTCTAAATGTCAATGGACTGAATTCCCCAATTAAAAGACATAGACTGGCAGAATGGATTAAAAAACAGGATCCTTCTATATGCTGTCTACAGGAAACACATCTTAGACCCAAAGATAAACATAGGTTGAAAGTGAAAGGTTGGGAAAAGATATTTCATGTAAACAACAACCAGAAAAGAGCAGGAGTGGCTATACTAATATCCAACAAATTAGACTTCAAATGTAAAACAGTTAAAAGAGACAAAGAAGGACACTATATACTAATAAAAGGAACAATTAAACAAGAAGACATAACAATCATAAATATTTACGCACCGAACCAGAATGCCCCAAAATACGTGAGGAATACACTGCAAACACTGAAAAGGGAAATAGACACATATACCATAATAGTTGGAGACTTCAATTCACCACTCTCATCAATGGACAGAACATCTACACAGAGGATCAATAAAGAAATAGAGAACCTGAATATTACTATAAATGAACTTGACTTAACAGACATTTATAGGACATTACATCCCACAACAGCAGGATACACCTTTTTTTCAAGTGCTCATGGATCATTCTCAAAGATAGACCATATGCTGGGTCACAAAGCAAGTCTTAACAAATTTAAAAAGATTGAAATCATACACAACACTTTCTCGGATCATAAAGGAATGAAGTTGGAAATCAATAATAGGCGGAGTGCCAGAAAATTCATAAATACATGGAGGCTCAACAACACACTCTTAAACAACAAGTGGGTCAAAGAAGAAATTGCAAGAGAAATTAGTAAATACCTAGAGGCAAATGAAAATGAAGACACAACATATCAAAACTTATGGGACGCAGCAAAGGCAGTGCTAAGAGGGAAATTTATTGCCCTAAATGCCTTTATCAGAAAAGAAGAAAAGGCAAAAATGCAGGAATTAACTGTCCACTTGGAAGAACTGGAGAAAGAACAGCAAACTAATCCCAAAGCAAGCAAAAGGAAAGAAATAACAAAGATTAGAGCAGAAATAAATGAAATTGAAAACAGGAAAACAATAGAGAAAATCAGTAAGACCAGAAGTTGGTTCTATGAGAAAATCAACAAGATTGATGGGCCCTTAGCAAGATTGACAAAAAGAAGAAGAGAGAGGATGCAAATAAATAAGATTAGAAATGAAAGAGGAGACATAACTACTGACCTCACAGAAATAAAGGAGGTAGTAACAGGATACTATGAACAACTTTACGCTAATAAATACAACAATTTAGAAGAAATGGACAGGTTCCTGGAAAGGCATGAACAACCAACTTTGAGTCAAGAAGAAATAGACGACCTCAACAAACCAATCACAAGTAAAGAGATTGAATTAGTTATTCAAAAGCTCCCTAAAAAGAAAAGTCCAGGACCAGACGGCTTCACATGTGAATTCTATCAAACATTCCAGAAAGAATTAGTACCTACTCTCCTCAAACTCTTCAACATAATCGAAGTGGAGGGAAAACTACCTAATTCATTCTATGAAGCCAACATCACCCTCATACCAAAACCAGGCAAAGATATTACAAAAAAAGAAAACTACAGACCAATCTCTCTAATGAATACAGATGCAAAAATCCTCAATAAAATTCTAGCAAATCGTATCCAACAACACATTAAAAGAATTATACATCATGACCAAGTAGGATTCATCCCAGGTATGCAAGGATGGTTCAATATAAGAAAATCAATTAATGTAATACACCATATCAACAAATCAAAGCAGAAAAATCACATGATCATCTCAATTGATGCAGAGAAGGCATTTGACAAGATTCAACATCCTTTCCTGTTGAAAACACTTCAAAAGATAGGAATACAAGGGAACTTCCTTAAAATGATAGAGGGAATATATGAAAAACCCACAGCTAATATCATCCTCAATGGGGAAAAATTGAAAACTTTCCCCCTAAGATCAGGAACAAGACAAGGATGTCCACTATCACCACTATTATTCAACATTGTGTTGGAAGTTCTAGCCAGAGCAATTAGGCAAGAAAAAGAAATACAAGGCATCAAAATTGGAAAGGAAGAAGTAAAACTATCACTGTTTGCAGACGATATGATACTATATGTAGAAAACCCAGAAAAATCCACAACAAAATTACTAGAGCTAATAAATGAGTACAGCAAAGTAGCAGGCTACAAGATCAACATTCAAAAATCTGTAGCTTTTCTATACACTAGTAAAGAACAAGCTGAGGCGGAAACCAAGAAATGAATCCCATTTACAATCGCAACTAAAAGAATAAAATACCTAGGAATAAATTTAACCAAAGAGACAAAAAACCTATATAAAGAAAACTACAAAAAACTGCTAAAAGAAATCACAGAAGACCTAAATAGATGGAAGGGCATACCGTGTTCATGGATTGGAAGACTAAATATAGTTAAGATGTCAATCCTACCTAAATTGATTTACAGATTCAATGCAATACCAATCAAAATCCCAACAACTTATTTTTCAGAAATAGAAAAACCAATAAGCAAATTTATCTGGAAGGGCAGGGTACCCCGAATTGCTAAAAACATCTTGAGGAAAAAAAACGAAGCTGGAGGTCTCGCGCTGCCTGACTTTAAGGCATATTATGAAGCCACAGTGGTCAAAACAGCATGGTATTGGCATAAAGATAGATATATCGACCAATGGAATCGAATAGAGTGCTCAGATATAGACCCTCTCATCTATGGACATTTGATCTTTGATAAGGCAGTCAAGCCAACTCACCTGGGACAGAACAGTCTCTTCAATAAATGGTGCCTAGAGAACTGGATATCCACATGCAAAAGAATGAAAGAAGACCCATCTCTCACACCCTATACAAAAGTTAACTCAAAATGGATCAAAGATCTAAACATTAGGTCTAAGACCATAAAACAGTTAGAGGAAAATGTTGGGAGATATCTTATGGATCTTACAACTGGAGGTGGTTTTATGGACCTTAAACCTAAAGCAAGAACACTGAAGAAGGAAATAAATAAATGGGAGCTCCTCAAAATTAAACACTTTTGTGCATCAGAGAACTTCATCAAGAAAGTAGAAAGACAGCCTACACAATGGGAGACAATATTTGGAAATGACATATCAGATAAAGGTCTAGTATCCAGAATTTATAAAGAGATTATTCAACTCAACAACAAAAAGACAGCCAACCCAATTACAAAATGGGAAAAAGACTTAAACAGACACCTACCAGAAGAAGAAATACGGATGGCCAAGAGGCACATGAAGAGATGCTCAATGTCCCTGGCCATTAGAGAAATGCAAATCAAAACCACAATGAGATATCATCTCACACCCACCAGAATGGCCATTATCAACAAAACAGAAAATGACAAGTGCTGGAGAGGATGCGGAGAAAGAGGCACACTTATTCACTGTTGGTGGGAATGTCAAAGGGTGCAACCACTGTGGAAGGCAGTTTGGCGGTTCCTCAAAAAGCTGAATATAGAATTGCCATACGACCCAGCAATACCATTGCTAGGTATCTACTCAAAGGACTTAAGGGCAAAGACACAAACGGACATTTGCACACCAATGTTTATAGCAGCGTTATTTACAATTGCAAAGAGATGGAAACAGCCAAAATCTCCATCAACAGAAGAGTGGCTAAACAAACTGTGGTATATACATACGATGGAATATTATGCAGCTTTAAGACAAGATAAACTTATGAACCATGTAATAACATGGATGGACCTAGAGAATATTATGCTGAGTGAATCCAGCCAAAAACTAAAGGACAAATACTGTATGGTCCCATTGTTGTGAACGGACATTCGAGAATAAACTTGAAATATGTCATTGGTAACAGAGTTCAGCAGGAGTTAGAAACAGGGTAAGACAATGGGTAATTGAAGCTGAAGGGATACAGACTGTGCAACAGGACTAGATACAAAAACTCAAAAATGGACAGCACAATAATACCTAATTGTAAAGTAATCATGTTAAAATACTGAATGAAGCTGCATCTGAGCTATAGGGTTTTTTTTGTTTTTGTTTGCTTGTTGGTTTGTTTGTTGTTGTTGTTTTTTACTATTACTACTACTTTTATTTCTTTTCTTTATATTAACATTTTATATCTTTTTCTGTTGTGTTGCTAGTTCCTCTAAACCGATGCAAATGTACTAAGAAACAATGATCATGCATCTATGTGATGATGTTAAGAATCACTGAGTGCATATGTAGAATGGTATGATTTCTAAATGTTGTGTTAATTTCTTTTTTTTTCTTTCCGTTAATAAAAAAATAAAAAAAAATAAAAATAAAAAAATAAAGAAGAAGTTTAAGAAAATGAATCTCTTGTCCTATTCCTCTCCCAGAGTATTTCTATCTTCACCCCCAAACAAATATTTGCTAAATGAGAAGCATGCCTATCCTCATATTACCAATTTAGATTGGTTCTGGGACAAAATGTATACAATGTTACACATACTTTACAGTAGCAATGTGTTCTAGTTTGCTAGCTGCTGGAATTCAATATACCAGAAACAGAATGGCTTTTTAAAAAGGGGAATTTAATAAGTTGATAGTTTACAGTTCTAAGACGGAGAAAATGTCCCAATTAAAACAAATCTATAGAAGCGTCCAATCTAAAGGCATCCAGGGAGAGATACCTTGGCTCAAGAAGGCCGATGAAGTTCAGGGTTTCTCTCTCAAGTGGAGGGGCACATGGCGAACACAGTCAGAGTTTCTCTCTCATCTGGAAAGCCACATGGTGAGCATGGTCAGGGTTTCTCTCTCATCTGGAAAGGCATGTGGCAAACATGGCGTCATCTGCTAGCTTTCTCTCCTGGCTTCTTTTCACAAAGCTCCCTGGGAGGCATTTTCCTTCTTCATCTCCAAAGGTCGCTGGCTGGTGGACTCTTCTTCTCATGCTATGTCATTCTGCCCTGCTCTCTCTGTATCTCTCTTTCTCCAAAATGTTTTCTCTTTTATAGGACTTCAGAAACTAATCAAGACCCATCCAAATGGGTAGAGACACATCTCCAGCTAACCCAGTTTAACAACCACTCTTGATTAAATCACATCTCCAGGGAGATGATCTAATTACAGTTTCAAACTTTCAATACTGAATAGGGATTAGGAGAAACACCTGCCTTTACAAAATAGGATTAGAATTAAAACATGGCTTTTCTAGGATACATACATAATTTCAAACCAGCACACATGGGACCAGGAAAGTAAGCTATATGTCCAGTAGGAGAGGGCCTTAGAGCATTTGAAAATGCATGTGGCTATCTTGTAAAGAAACTGCTGTAAATTATTCAAAAGTACCTGGCAACAGGTCATGATGCAACAAAATGAGCATCTCTAACTTCATCCCCTCATTATGACACCTGTCCCACCCCAAATCTTCCCCGATTTCCTTCCTCTTCCACAAAATGCATTTTCAGAAATTGTTTATAAGAAAATTTATTGGGCTAATAGAGGCCTGCGCAAACATGCAAATTTCATTTCTCTAGGTCCTTCCCCATCACAAGGATAAACTTCCTTGACTTCAAAAGAGGAAACTAGCAGAACTTAATGCTGTAAGTTTCTACTAGCAGAGAATGGGTTTCCTTTTTCTCTATTTTGTCTACTTCCAAGAATTGAGGGTTATTTGTGCACACTATATAATTTTTTATGAGAATGATAATGATAAGAGAGGAGTTTAAATAATCTAGGATATTGAAAAATCCATAGCCCTTAGAACTGACTTAGAAAGTAATTAGTCCTTGAGGAGTTGACAGCAGTGATCCACATCACTTCAAATGGCCTCTTTGACTTTGTCATTTCTGAGAGTGAAGATGAAAGTGTTCAAGCAAGGAGTTACCACAGAAATCAACAAGGAAACTATCTTGTTGTACTTGGCTGCCTGTGTTTACTTGGGTTTCACATAGAGAAAGAAGCGGCTGCCAAAGCCATTCACAACACAGGTGAAGTGGGAAGCACAAGTAGAGAAGGGTTTCCTGTGGCCAGACTCTGAGGGGGTCTTGAAGATGGTGGAGATGATGAAGGTGTAGGAGACAACTGTAGGCATCAAAGAACCATCGATGATAAAAACAGCCATCAAGGGGGGTGCAAGTGTAGTTCATTGACAGAATTCTCGCCTGGCATGTGGGAGACCGAGGTTCGATTCTTGGCCCATGCACTTCCCAAACAAGCAAACAAACAAAGAAACAAATAAAAACCCCAACAAACAAAAATTCAGCAAATGGTGCTGCAATAAGTCACATGGAAAAAGAATGAAATGTGACCACTGCCATACAGCATTTAAAAAACAAACATAAGAAAAGAATTAATTGTGTGAAAATTGTGTCATCATAGGAGAAATTGAGCAATTATCCTCTGTCACTGAAAAAAATGGTCTAACATATTTTATTTACAATAGTTAAACTGAAAAGAGGCATAGACAGTCCAGTTCTGAATAGAACCCATATGTCCATGACAAAATCACTGCCAAAGATGCAGATGTGCATGTTCATAATGATGTTGTACTTCAAAGGGTTACACACAGCCACAAAGTGGTCCACAGCCATAGCTCTCAGTAAGGCAAACCCTATGGTCTCTACAGCAAGGTAGAGGAAGAGTTGGGTAGCACATGCAAACAAAGGTATTGTCTGCATTCCAGGAATCAGCAACCCCCATAGCATCACAGGGAAAGTGAAGTTTGTAATCAGGATCTCTAGGATGGAGCAATGACCAAGGAAGAAGTACATGGGGGACTGCAGACATTTATCAAGATTGACAATGATGATAACTGTGTTTCCCATCAATGTCACTGAGTAGGAAAATAATATAGCAAAAAGGACATGATGTGCTTTGGGGAACCCACAGAAACCCAGAAGGTGGAATTCGGAAGCACTAGAGAGATTGCCCCTAAGTTTGACTTTGCTTCTTTTCTTTGTGAAATCTGAAGATCAAAAGAGAGGTAGGTTCCACACGGTCCTGCTTTCAAAAGGGAAAAAAAGACAGATTAGGATGAGGAATTCTTTCCCACCTCGTGATTAGGTGAGTTGTCTCTACTAATATACACCCTATATAGCCAGAGCTAATGCTAAGTTATCTTAAATCTAGTAGTGCGGCTCCCACATTACTGTGTAGCTAGTTCCCAGGGATGGATGAATACCCCTTCCTCTCTCTTGGTGTGATGAAAACCTTCCTTTTCTTTATCTGCAATCTCTGCCTTCTCATAGGGAGCAAATACTAACAATTTTAAGCTGGATAGTTTTTGAAGCTAACTCAATTAGGCTCCTCTGCTTCTGGAATGGTCCTACTTCCTCTTAGATTAACTGTACCAATTCCAGCACTTCATATGATCTGATGACAGTTCAGATGATGTAGAAATGATGGAACTTTTGAAAGTTGTCTCATCTTTACTGCATAGAACCAACCTGGAGCCAGCAAAAAAGAGGCAAGGAGTATGACCAACTTCCATCTTTCCCTACATTACAGTTCTCTTGTTTCACAGACACAAGATCTCCAAATGGTATCACTGGAATCCTCAGGTTTGTCACAGTGTTAATTACACAGAACACTTCGGAATAATTTCCAAGGGCAGACTATGTTTAAGGACACCACCCCCCATCTTGTTCCCCACATTCCTAGGAAGAAGGAGATATGCCACGTGGCACTGCAAAGGAATAAATCTTAGGCCATCAGCTACCTCTGATGGGATTTCTGCCCCTCCCTTTATTTAGCCCATTAATCTAGCATCACCTCCTCAAAGGAATGTTACCAATCACATTACCCAAAAAGGGAAAAGAAAGACACGCTATTGGGCTTCAGTTTTCTGTGTATCACTTATTACCTTATATTATATCACATATTTAATTGTTTATCACATTTTAGAACAAAAGATTAATATACAAAAATCTATTGTATTTCTATAAACTAGCCATGAATTTTAAATATGGAAATAAAAAGTATAGATTACAATATCCAAAAACATGTAAAACTAAGAATGCAAATCTATATACTTGTAATGGCAAAACATAGCTGATATAAATTGAAGAAGCATTAAGTGGATGGAGGGGTATTGGATAATCATAAATAATAACACTACTTTGTAGAATTGATAGAGTCAATGAAATTGCGGTCAAAATCTCATAATGCTTTTTGTTACAATTGACAGGCTGATTCTAAAATTTGTATGCAAATGTGAAGGATATAGAATAAGCAAAATAGTTGAAAAACAAGAATAAATATGGGGGATTTAAAATATCTTATTTTGAGACTTACTGTAAAGCTAAAATAATCAAGACAGTGTGGTATAGGCAGAATATATCAATAGACATATAGGGCAATAAAATTTAATAGAGAATTTGTAGACAGGCTCAAATATAATTAGTTAATTAATTTCAACTCAACTAAGTGTTGATAAAGATGTGTAGCAAGTGGAACTCTCATATATGCACTGGGAAAGTGCAATGGTACAAAAAACAGCAATTAACCATATACTTATGATGCAAATCTAATGGAATTCTGCTCCACTATAAAACAAACAGACAGACAAACAAAACCAGAAAACTACTAGTACTGGAAAGGATATGGAGAAATAGCAAAACTTAATCACTGCTAGTGACTCTGGAAGGCAGTTTAGTGGTTCCTCAGGAAGTTAAGTATAGAATTGCCATTTGGTCCAGCAATCCCATTATGAGACATATATTCAGAAGAACTGAAGGCAGGGACACAAACAGATATCTGTACACTGATGTTTATAGCAGTATTATTCATGATTGCCAAAAGCTGGAAACAGCCCAAATGTCCATCAACGGACAAGTGGATAAGCATGCTATGATGAATACATATGATGGAATATTAGGCACCTTTAAGACAGAATAAAGTTTTGATGCATGTAACAATGTGGATGAACCTCGAAGACATTAGGTAGAGCAAAATTAGCCAGAAATAAAAGCACAAATTCTGTATGGTCTCGCTAATATGAACTAACTATAATCATCAAACTCTGAGAAGTAAGGTAGAGAACACAGGGTGGGCCACGGTGGCTCAGGAGGCAGAGTTCTTGCCTACTATGCCGGAGACCCGGGTTCTATTCCCATTGCCTGCCCATGCAAAAAAAAAAAAAAAAAAAACTAGAGAACACAGGTTATCAGAAGATAGAAAGAGGATAGAGATAGGGCATTTGATGCTGAAGGAAACAGAATGTTCAACAGGATTGATTGTAAAGATCCAGAAATGGATAGCATGATACTATCTGATGGTAGTACAATATTATAAGTACACTACACAAAACTGAGTGTGAGTATGGTTGAAAGAGGCAGGCAAGGAGCATGTATGACACCAGAAGGAAAGATAGAGGATAAAAATTGGGACTTTATAACTTAGCAAAACCTGGAGTGGGCAATGATGGTGATAAAATGTACAAATACTAGAAAGTTTTTATATGAGGGAGAACAAATGAATGTCACCATTGCAAGGTGTTGAAAAAGGGATGGCATATGGAAAAAATGCATTCAATGCAAACTAGGGTCTATAGTTAACAGTAACATTCTAATATTCTTCCATTAGTTGTAACAAAGGCAAAACACCAAAGCTAAATGTCAATAAGAGGGGGATATAAGGGAAGGGTATGGTATTCTGGTTGTTGTTTTTCCTCCTTTTTCATTTTTCATTCTTTCTTTCTTTTATCATTTTCTTTTTCTTTTTTAATTTTAATTATTTTTATTTTTATTTTGCCTCTTTGTAGACAGAAGAAATGGAAATGTTCTTATATAGATTGTGGTGGTGAGTGCATAACTGTGTGATTATACTAGGATGATTGATTGTACAATAATGGATTGTATGATGTGTGAATAAAGCTGTTTAAAATATATACAGATAGAAACAAGTGCTGGAGAAAAAAGAAAAATGCATCTATTCACTGTTGATAGGGAAGAAGCATGGAGGAACCCCTCTGGAGGACAGTGTGGTGGATCCACAGGAGGCTAAGTACAGGGTTCCCATATGGTCCTACAACCCCATTATTTGGTATATACTTGGAAGAACTGAAAGCAAGGTCATGAATAAACATTTGCACACTGGTGTTTATGGTGGCATTATTCACAATTTGCAATGGATGGAAGTAAAATAAGGGTATATTGATGGATAAATAGAAGGGTGAACTGCAGTGATAATAAAGTAGAATATTGAGCAGCTGCAATAAGGAATTAAGTTGTGAGGCATGCAACTAGATGAATGGACCTTGAGGACATTATGTTGAGTGAAATAAGCCAGAAACAAAAGGACAACTATTGCAAGGTCTTGCTAATATGAACTAACTATAATGAGCAAATGCTGAGAATTGAATTCAAAAGCCTAAGTCATCAGGGGATAGAATGTGGGCAGAGATTGGGTTATTGATGATTAGGAGTACAGAATGTTCAATAAAATTATTTGAAAGGTTCCTATATTGTAAGTTCTTACAAAAGTCACATCTGTTCCTGAGTTTAATTATTATTTCTAAATTCTGAGATGCTGAGATCTTTGTGTATAACCTGGTAGTTCCCTGGAATTGTGGCTATCTGTTTTAAACTTGAGAGTTGTACAGCTATGAAAGTCAGCATTACTCCATACAGCAACTGTTAAAGAAGTTGAAAAAGAGATCAGACTTCAATTAGAGGTATGAATGAAATGGACTTGCTTAGGATTAAGATAAATCAGAATACAAGGTAACGGATGATACTGACTAGTTCAACTTGTGCGAAAACAAAGAAAAAGATGTTTATTTGGTACAAAACATATTTCTGTAGCACACTATTTAATTTAACTCATACTGCCAGTTTATTTAAATAACATAATTAAATGGAAACTAGAAAAGGGAATTAGATCTTGTTTTTCTGTACAAGTTAGTATAATACCCTAATACATTCCAAAATATTTGGGACAAAAAGTAAAGTATTTACATAGGCCCCTCAAGGAAAAATGTGGAAATCTTAAACTTCTCCACCTTGGGAATTCCTGATGTTCTCATAAGCATTAGGAACTTTCAATTTAATAAGTCAAGCCCTTGATCTTGTAGACTGCCTTTCTGAAACTTATTCCCAAAAAGGACAATCTAAGCCTATGTATAATTATGCCTCAGATTCACCCCCAGAGAACCTCTTTTATTGCTCAGATGTGGCCTCCCTCTCTCAGCCAACTTTGCAAATAAATTCACTACCATCCCTGCTATATGGGTGTGTAAGTCTCCATGGAAACACAGGACATGACTCCCAGGAATGAGGCTTACCCTGGCATGATGCAATTGAGAATTTCTTGACTAAAAGGGAGAAAAGAAATAAAACAAAACAAAGTTTCAATGGCTGAGGGATTTCAAATAGAGTTGAGAGGTCATTCTGGAGGTTATTCTCATGCATTATATAGATATTCCTTTTTAGTTTCTAGTGTATTAGAAAACTAGAAGAAAATACCTGAAACTGTTGAACTGTAATCCAGTAGACTGTAGTCTTGATGATGATTGTATAACTATATAGCTTTTATCATGTGACCATGAAAACCCTGTGACTGGCACTCCCTTTATCCAGTATATGAGCAGATGAGTAAGAAAATAAAGACAAAATAAATTTTAAAATAATAGGGATATAAGGAAATAGGGTATTTTGTGTGTTCTTTTTTATTATGTTTTTTTCTTGGCATAATAAAAATGTTTTAAAATTGATTATAGTGATGAATATACAACTGTATTATGAAACTGTGAGCCGTTGATTATATACTTTGGATGGATTATTTGGTATATAAATATATCTCAATTGCAACTTAAAAAAAGAAATATAAATCCAAAGTATATATCAATGGATATTGCCCACCATTGGGGGTCTGTTGGGGAGAGAAATCATGCAAGCGCAGGGGGAGGATAAAGACAACATTGTAGTGAATAAGAAGGGCCATTAGAATAAGTAGACAGAGTGAATTGAGTAGATTATGACTCTGATTGATGTAAGGCAACTAAACAAGAAGAAAGATGTGAGGGCTTATTTACGCTAACTATTTCACAATAGGACAAGTATCTCCCAAGACCTTTCCCCAAACAGAGGTCTCTTTGGCAAGTTCTGTCAAAACTTGTTTGAGTAAGTTTCTGCAAATACCTCTTCAGGTAAGAAGAAATTGTATCTGTACAGAGGAAGATACCTCCATAATGTAGAATTTATAAGGGGCAACTTCAATGAAAGTGAAAGTGAAAAGATCTCAAGATAGTATAAGATCATGAAAGATGCATTAGAATTGGAATTATGAAATCAGAATCTAATTTCTTTTCTTTGTTATTACCTGTACAATATTCAATATGATACTCATCCTTCTGGGTCTGGTTTGCTCATCTAAAATTGCAGATCACTAATCTGCATGATATCTAATTTTTTCCAACTTTAATTATACAAAGTCAAGGAGGAAGGAACAGAAATGGAGCTCATTCCTCAATCCCACATGAAATAACTGGTTGACGCAAAGGTACAAATGCCCAGCACCCATGTTTCAATTTAGGGCTCAATTAAGTACAACTCTGAAGCGTTCTCCTAGCCACAGAATTCCCTTTGGATTGGTTGAAATCTGCCCTGGAACTTGATGGCAATTTACCTGCTTTTTCTGACCAAACATCTGCCTCACATCTTTATGGGAATTGTTTTGAAGATCACCTCCAGACCTCAGATAACCTTATTTTCTTTTAAAAATCACTATTTGAAATGGTTATTCATATTTTAAAACTTCAACTCCTCTGTGAGACTAAAGCAAGAAATGTTTATTTGGTGCAAAATTTGTATTTTGACTAGTGCATTTCCTAATTGAACTTCTATGGACAGTTTAATTGAACACCATAAGTACATGGAACCTTGAGTAGGGCCTGAGATTTTGGTGATTTGTCCAGGTTAGTGTGATGCCCTAATAAATCCCAGAGTGATTTGAACAGTGAATAAAGAAGTATTTTCAAAGTCTCCTTGGAAGAATGGGGAGAAAGAGGGGAAAATTCAACTTCCCCACATAAAGAATTCCGGATAGTCTTGCAAGCAGTGGGGACAACCAATTCAATAGGACAAGCCCTCAATCTTAGTATTTGCCCCTATGAAACTTATCCCTGCAAAGGATAGGCTAAGCCTACTTAAAATTAGGTCTAAGAGTTACCTCTAGAGAACCTCTTTTGTTGCTCACATGTTGCATCTCTCTCTCTCTCTCTCTCTCAGCCAACTCACTGCCCTCCCTGACTCTACATGGGACATGACTCCCAGGGGTATAAACCTCCCTTGCAAAATGGGACAGAAATCCTAGGATGAGCTGGGACTCAGTATCAAGGGATTGATGAAACTTTCTCGACCAAAAGGAGGAAGAGAGAAATGAGACAAAATAAAGTGTCAGTGGCTGAGAGATTTCAAACAGAGCCAAGAGGTTATCCTGGAGGTTATTCTTATGCATTATATAGATATCCTCTTTTGAATTTATGGAGTATTAGAGTGGCTAGAGGGAAGTACCTGAAACAGTAGAGCTGTGTTCCAATAACCATGCTTCTTGAAGATGATTGTATAACGATAAAGCTTTTGCAATGTGACTGTGTGATTGTGAAAACCCCATGTCTGATGCTCCTTTTATTTACTGTATGGACAGATGAGTAAAAAATGTGGATAAGAAATAAACAAATAATAGGGGAACAAAGATTAAAATAAATTGAGTAGATTGAAATATTAGTGTTCAGTGAAAGGGAGGGTAAGGTGTATGGCAAGTATGAGTTGTTTTTTTTTATTTATTTCTTTTCTTGGAGAGATGTAAATGCTCCAAAAAAATGATCATGATAATGCACACACAACTGTGTGATGACATTATAACCCATGTCAAGAATGCTTGCATGTCAAGAATGTTTGTATGTTGGTTTGCTGTTTACAATAAAAATACTTTTAAAAATCACTGTTTGTACTTGTATTTGTGTGAATGTGAAAAATGACTGTGATTCAAAAACTATTCTTATTAATTTTGTGATCTTTAATTTTAAGTAAGATTAAGCAATTTTCAAATGCAATTTATCACTTTTTACGTTTAAATTGATTTGAACAACCTGAAATTTATTTTGTTGAAAACATGAAGTGTTAGAATCATAGTTATACTTTTTTCACATAACCTGAATATTCAAAAATGTTTCTAGGATAAAGTGAAAGGATGAAGGGAGGAAGTGAGAAGGAGATAGGGAACGCTATAAAAAGAAGAAGGGAAGGGAGAGAAGATGGAAGGAAATAGAGACAGGGAAAGAAAGCGATAGGGGGAACAAGCACTTCCTTAGAAACCTGCCAAGGCAAAAAAAAACACAACTTTCTCTGGGTTGGGACAAAGAAATTGCTACATTGGGAGTTGGTAGAACAAAAGATTAGAATGACCAGTGTTTCTTTGGCTGCTCAAGAAAATACCATGCAATGGCCTGAACATGAGAAAAAGCAAACATAAAATAGAAACAGAAAACAAAATGACCAGCAAGAAGATAAAGGGGGGAGTGGGCCACAGTAGCTCAGCAGGCAGAGTTCTTGCCTGCCATGTTGGAGACCCAGTTCGTTTCCTGGTGCCTATAACATGCAAAAAAAAAAAAAAAAAAAAAAGAAGATGAAAGGAGAAAGTGGGAGGAAAAAAGCTGGTAGGTGAAATGGATGACATGGTTGAGGAATGTGAAGAAATTGCATAGGAGCTGTAAAACACAAGGGAATAGATACTCCTCTAGAGGCTCCAAAAAGGAATGCAGCCCTGCCAAAACCTTGATTTTAGTCCAGTAACACCTATGTTGAACTTCTCACCTGCAAAGCATGCAAGATAATAAATATGTATTGTTTATGTTACCAAATATGTGGTATTTTGTTGTAGCAGCAATGGAAAATGCAAACAGCCATAAAGATCCATATAACACCGCCCTGCACCATTATTCCTCAAGTCCCAATGCATCCTGCCTCCAATTGCACTTTAACAGCTACCCTGTTTGCCTGCCTGAACTGCCTGTTAACAAGATGCGCATTTTCTACCATCATTCCTAATACTATCCAGGATGACCTAAACTCTTTCTTTGTGTCATTGCCCTGTCCTGAAAATACAGTTCCAAGTTCAGAGCCTACAGAAAGATTTTCTTCCCAATAGCTCCCATCTCTGGCAGTTCTTAAACTCAGGGCTCATTTGCACAATCTTCATTTTGAAGTTTTTGCTAGATATCTCTTTAGCATTAACTTAGTGTGTTGATGGGGGTGTCAGCAGGCTTGAGCTTGGTGCCATCTATGAAATCTGAATTTTTCTGAGATGAACAACTGTGACTCAGAGATTACCAGGGAGCCTGATCTTTGGAATGGGTAAGGATCTTTATTCTTCACTTTTATCCTTTAGCTTTATGTGTATATATTCTCACAGGAGTCACATATGTGACCTTCATTTTGGCCATTTCCTAAGAGGTATCTATCAGAGACTCTGCCTATATCAACTCCTAAGCTTGCTCTTTTGATTCCCCAACTTCTCCAGATGGCACTTGAGAGCCAGAAGACAAGAGAGTGCTGTGGTCTAGACCTACATACCCTGATTACCCAGATCTCTAATCTCTGGATCAGAGAAGGAGAAAAAAAAATCTCCACATGGAAACTCTGGGTCCAGCCCTGGTCATGTACCCAACTGACCATGATTTTAGTACAGGTAGGGCAATTCCCTTCTGTTTTTCCATGATCTCATTTTTTCCCACTGTCCCATGAAGAAAGAAATGGCCCAGGCCCAGGCACTGAAATGGAAGTGATCCTAGTCCATCAGCTGCTTAGGTAGACCCAGGTCTCTGCCCCTTTCTTCATTCAAGTATTTTCCACAAACTTTGCCCCCCCAGAATGGAGGACCTATCATTATTCTCAGGAATAATAGCAGCTTCTCATAAGTCCCTAAAGACTCCTTCCTTTTACATCATTACCACAGAGATTGCTGGGCTGAAGTCTAAGTTTCCCATCCAGCCTAAGTTCATTTCTAAGAACCATCAAGAAACCAAAGCTTGGAGACGTGGTGGACAGAGAAAATCAAGAACACTGATCCTTAGGAGAGAAGAACAGAAACAGACACTTTTTCCTCTGGTCTTGTGAAGATTTGATTCCCACCTTCCAGCCCCACATAAGTGTTTCCCCCTTGGCTTTGTAGTGAGACAGAGTAAGCCTTTAATTAGAACATCGGCTTAAGCATTGGAGATATTTTAGCTTATGGAGTCACTTGCCCCGTGGTGTTCCCCCTTTCCAGCTTTGGACAAATTCCCTGTCTGCCCCTACAAGTTGCAAGATACTAACCAGGGGCAAAGGCCTGGGTTTCTCATGTAACGTGACATACAGGAATTTCCAGGCGTAGGTCTTAACCTGAGCAGCTCAAGAAGAAGCCACTGTTTAGAGGCTAAGGTGAGTACTTTAGGTTTGTTTTTCAGTCAGATTCTTGAACAGTGCAGACATAAGGAATAGGCTTGAATTTAGTTATTGCTGTGTATAGACTTTAGACTTAATCTTTCTTTATTTTATTTTACATGATTTATTTAAAACTGTATGGGTGGTGCAACGGTGGCTCAGTGGCAGAGTTCTCGCCTGCCATGCCAGAGACTGAGGTTTGATTCCCAGAGTCTGCCCATGCCAAAAAAAAAAAAAAGTTTACAAAGACTGAATTGTTCAAGTGAAGTTTTACAATCTCATTTTCTTTCAAACTTTCCAAAATAGGTACTATTTCTAAGAATATCAGTTACCATTTCCTGTCTCTGACCCATTTGACATTTGTTAATTAGGTGGACTCTAGACTTCATCTTAAAGCATGTGAGTAGGATGGATGCAGAGCTGCTGGGGAAGCAAACCTTCTTTATATTGTAATGCCATTGCTGGGTGGCCAGCACTCAACTTCAAATGAACCATTTATTGGGCCAGAAAGGCCAGAAAATATCTATATACAATTTTGCTTTTTATTCTCCTCATAGTTTGTGTTGTAATACTTATTTTTCTTAGATGTTTAAAAATCTTTTAAAGTATCCTTTTAATGAACTGAAAATCTAAGAAGCAGCATAAAGCTATGGAAATATTCACAACACAAAAATGTGCACATATACACATTCCTTTCAAGCACATACTGGCACTAAAGTAAAGTGGAGAAATGATGGGTAAAGACACTGAGTTTCATTGGCAGGCATAACAATAAAAATAATGAAAGCAAACACAACAGCTGCTTGTTGAGCACTCAATATGAACCAGACACTGTACTAAGTAATTTATTCCTTTAATATGTACAATAGTCCTAGGAGCTAAATTCTAATTTCTATTATTATCTATCTCATTTTGTAACTGAGCAATCTGAGTCTCAGAGAGAGAAAATTATTTGCTTATGGACAATAGCAAGCCAGTGTCAAAACCAGAATTCAAACACAGGCAGTCTGATTCCGTTGTTTATTTAATCTAAAACACTGTAAAAGAGAAAGGAGAAAGAGAAGAGTGAGTTAGACAGTGAAGCATCAGAGCTTTGCCATTAGCAGAATGCTGTCTATTTCTGATGTCCTCATAGTCTTCTTTAGAGCAAGAACCTGGATTCTGAGGCTTATCTCTTCATATCACCTGGGTCCTTTCTGCTTTTGGTCTTTGCAAACACATACCAGATGGTTATCCTCAAGGAAGCTAATTTATTGACTCAAAAGTCTGCTTACCACTAATTTCATGATCATAGCTGGAGAATTGTGAATGAGTGAGGATTCTCAACAGAGAGAGCCCAGAAAGACTTGCAGGGACCTTTTCAAATGGGTCATGATGCACAGCCTCTGGGTCATAACGCAGACAACCAGTACTACGTTAAACTTGGGGGCTTCTGGGCTGGGGGACTCCCACTAATTATATCTCTTTCTTTCCATGTTTCCCTTCCTTCCCTATCCCAATTTCTCCATCTTCCGTCTTTTGCTTTTCCTTTCCTGCTTCTCTCTGTTTTCTTGTATTCCTATTGCCTTCTCCCTAAATCTATAACTGTTGTTATGTTGTATATCTTACCCAGTTTCTCTATTTTTCCTCTCTCCTTATCAATGACTTTCTATGTTCTTAACTTCTCTCACTTCCTAACTCTGCTTCCCTGTGAAACTTATATTATCATTTTTATCTTTATCTCTGATTCTCTGCATCTTTCAGTTTAAAGCTAACCATCTTCTTGCCTCTCTCTCCCTGTCTCTCTTTCCATTGCTATCTCTGTTTCACAGTCAATGGTTCTTTCTCTATATCAATGTCTCTATATCCGTCTGTCCATCTGTATCTCTTTTTTGTTTCCATGCCAGGACTCAGTCCCTAAATCATGGCAAATTTGAGCTACCCTTCTGAATTTCTCCTCATGGGCTTTTCTTCTTTTGGTGAGCTGCAAGTTTTGCTGTATGGACCCTTCCTTGTGCTTTATCTTCTTGCCTTTACAGGAAACACCATTATCATTATGATGATCATGGCTGATACCCATCTACATACTCCCATGTACTTCTTCCTGGGAAATTTTTCCATGCTAGAGATCTTGGTGACCATGACCACTGTGTCCAGGATGCTGTCAGACCTACTGGTCCTCCACAAGGTCATTTCCTTCATTAGCTGCATGGTCCAGTTCTACTTCTACTTTTCCCTAGGATCTACTTCCTTCCTCATCCTGGCAGATATGGCCCTTGACCGTTTTGTGGCCATCTGCCACCCACTACGCTATAGCACGTTGATGAGCTGGAATGTATGTGTCCGGCTGGCAGGAGCTGCTTGGGCAGCTCCTTTCCTAGCCATGGTACCTACTGTCCTCTCCCGGACTCATCTCAATTACTGCCGTGGCAACATCATTAACCACTTCTTTTGTGATAATGCTCCTCTGCTGCAGCTGGCCTGCTCAGACACAAGACTGCTAGAATTCTGGGACTTTATGATGGCCTTGGCCTTTGTCCTCAGCTCTTTCCTGGTGACACTCATCTCCTATGGCTACATTGTGACCACTGTGCTACAGATCCCCTCTGCCAGTGGCCGCCAGAAGGCCTTCTCCACATGTGGGTCTCACCTTACCCTGGTGTTTATGGGCTACAGTACCACCATCTTCCTGTATGTTAGGCCTGGCAAAGCATACTCTGTGGAGGTCAACAAGATTGTGGCCTTGGTGACTTCATTCCTCACCCCACTTCTCAATCCCTTTATCCTTACCTTCCGCAACGAGCCAGTCAAGGCAGCTCTATGGGGGCAGATGCAGAGGTTAAAAGGCCTTCACAAGGCAATATGATGAGCCTGGGAACTTGGACAGGTTTAGATAAGTAGTTCTGTGAGGAGACTTAATAACAGATGGTGTGGTCAGACCACTGTCATGTTTCTTAAGCTTTATTCCTCTGTGTCTCTGAGTGATAGCTGCAGTGAATGCTCAGTGCTACCGTGTCTGACTGGCTCTCATACACTGTGATGGAAATGCTTCCATATCTACTGGTAGCTACAAGAACTCTGAAAGTAGAGGAGTCTTGGAAGTCAGGAGTGGGGCTTTCAGTAAAGTGGATGTACACAGGCATTCCTTTCATGAAATAGTAGCTAGGAAGTGTTCTCTGATCTGGGAATATTACCCAGTCCCAGTGATGACTTATATGTGTGTTCAAGGTATGTTTTTTACTTTTCAGAAAGAGAAAAGGGGATCTGGATTAAATTTGGGCCCCATTGCTAACTGTGGGTGTCATAAGTACTGGGGATACATGGGACTAAGCTAAGGAATGATACTTACTGTGCCAGCTTGAATCTGTTGTGTATCCCAGAAAAGCCAAGTTCCTTAACCCTCATTCAGTATTGCTGGGTGGGAGCGTTTTGATTGTTTCCATGGAGATGAGGCCAACCCAATTGTGGTTGGTAACTTTTGATTAGATGGTTTCCATGGAGATGTGTCTCCACCCTTTCAAGGTAGGGTTGTTTACCGGAGCCCTTTAAGAGGGAACCATTTTGGAAAAAGTTAGAGAGCCACGAGAGTCACCAAAACTGACAGAGCCAGCAGAATGGACAGAGACCCAGGGGAATCCGTTGAAGAAAAAGCTAGCAGATCTCGCCATGTGCCTTTCCAGCTGAGAGAGAAATCCTGAATGTCGTCAACCTTCATGAACTAAGATTATCTTTCCCTAAATGTCTTAAATTGGACATTTCTGTTGCCTTACTTTAATTTGGACATTTTCTCGGCCTTAGAACTATAAACTTGCAACTTAATAAATCCCTATTTTTAAAGCTGTTCTGTTTCTGGTATATTGCATTCTGAGGGCTTACGTATTAGAACACTAATCAAAACAAAGTGATTGTTTCTTCCATGATATGGAGTTTTCCTTCTTGTTTAGAGGCCCTTCAAATCACAGGGTCTCTTTTAGCTCTTAGTTTCAGCTTCTGGTCCAAATTCTTACTTCTCTTCTAATTACATATTAGACCAATGAACAGTGTTTGCAATTTCTGTTGAACTATTTGGCTTCTTTCTATATTTTCCATTTCCTCACTACATTAAAGAGTAAATATTTGTAGAATAAAGGAAAGGATGATTAACACATTAAAGATAATTCTTCTTAAACTATCATACATTTGCATACCTCTTCACACTTCATGAATCACTTTGTACATTTATTTTCCATTTTGTATTATCTTCACTGTGATTCAGTCAAATAAGGAATCACTGAGTACTCATCGTGAGCAAAGCATTCTGCTCGGTATTATGCATCAAAGATAAAAGAAAAGTGATTTCTAACCTCAAAGAGTTCCCCATCTAGTGAGATAGAAGAAAAAGTACAACTAATTCTAATGAAGTTAATACATTTTCAAAAGGAAATTTGCGACTTATAACAGAGCTTCATGGAATCCCAGAAGGGAACTTCTGATTTTTGACCTATAACCAACTTTAATGCATAGGGGAACCATGGGACAGGAAAAATGAACAGGTCAAACTGACGGCAGAACTGACACTAGAATCTGGATCCTCAAGTTTCTTTTTCATCTCTCCATCCTCAGAATTTTTTCCCCCATGTATATCAAAAGTTGGTTTAATCAAAACTTGGAATCACCTGGATCTGCAGCCACTAAATTCAGCCTCATCTGCCCCCCTTTTTTACTGCATATCCATCAAGTTTATAGACTTGAAATGACAGTAGTTCTAGTAATACCTTCATAACAGTAGGTTTATGTTTAGTATCCCTTACTTGAAAAAATGCATATTGGCAGAACACAACTATAGATAACACTTACACATGCAAGAAATATTTTTTCAGTCCATACATGATATTAATTGCATGGTGAATTCACAATTGATCTGGTTGTTAGACTACATGAGGTTATTTAGCCTAATCATGCAGGAGGCAATAGTCTTACCACACCACAGACATAGTTTACACTGAAACATAATTGCAGGGGTGTAGGAAAGCAAGGTTACTTTTAATACCTAGAACTAGTTTAAATATAGGCAAAATCAGTTGTGAAGTTTCATGATTCTAAAGTGCCTGGCCGATCCCAAAATATCTTTCCCATTCACCTTCCATTTGTCTGACACTAGCCCCAGAGATATAGTCTTCTGATAAGTGACCATTAGAAATACAGGCTCTGAATGGGTTAAAATCCATTGGCATTGGGTTTACACATTCAAATCTGTAAATTTCAGTGGGAAGCTAAGAAGTTTTATTTCTTCCAGATGGAAGGAATGCGGAACAAGAAATTAATTCTTAATTTCTTAAGTTTTGATAAGGGAAGCTGAAAGAACCTAATCGTTTTTTTCAAATAAAAGTCAGGGCCTGGGTCCAATACTGACCAGTAGTAGCATGGAAATCTTTCATACATGGGGATTTGGGGAATGTGGTGAAGTGGAAAGTACTTTAAGGCAAAGGTGGAAAATTTTGATGTTGCCTATAGTAGACCATGTTCATCTCAATGTAGCTTACCAATGTTTTTGAACTTTAAACTTACTTTCAGAACGGACTTATGCCACTTACAAAATTGAAGGCAATAAAATTTCAGCACTAGAGGTACATAGCCCCTAGTTTGAATACAGTGTAACTACCCTACTATGCAAATATTTCCATATCAATGTTCACCTGCATTTACTTTGAAGTTTGTAATAATCGGATGTATTCTGTTATTTCAATGAGTGGGGCTTCTTTCAGAGGACACTTAAAGTCCCTGGAAACTTTGGTCTGTTAAATAAAGATATCCATGGTCACTCTCTAGAGAATGCATCTACTAATTCCATATCCCTTTGTTTCATGGTTGTCTACAAAATGTACCATTTTATGTCTATGTCATTTTCCACATTCAGTTGCCCCTCTCTGGAATTCACTTTTCACTTTCTCAGCCTCTGAAACTGCTCTTCATACTTTAAAACTCAATTCAAATACCATGCTCTCTTGGAAAAGACTTTTGAACTTGACCAACTAAAGAAAACCAGATACTTTCTCCCTTCTGTTTCCAGAGTGCTTTGCATATTATAATATCTGAGGTAAGTTGAATTATGTACCCCAACAAACACTTGTTCTTCATCTTTATCCACATCCCTGTGGGTATCCATTGTAAAGAGAACCTTCTGGTCATGTTACTTTTAGGTAAAATGTGATCAACCAAAGCAGGTGGGCTTTAATTCAGATTACTGGAGGCCCTATGAAGAAAACCCAGAAGTCACATCACCATGTGACAAGAGGTAGAATACAAGCCAAGGAACCCAAAGGATAGCCAGCAGTCAGTTCCAGAAAGGTACAGTCTTCAAAGAGAAAGCAAGCCTTGCCAATATGTTGATTTTGCACTTTTCCTAGCCTCAAAACTGTAAACTGATAAATTCCCATTGTTTAAGCCAATCCATTGTGCTATGTCTGCGGTAACAGCTCTGACAAACTAAGATAAGTAACTAATGCATAGTTTTGTTTCCCCATGCTAAATTCTGAGTTACTCGAGTTAGGGACTGTACCTTATATATCTTCATATCTCCTGTGCTTAGAACACAGCAGGCATTCAATAAGTGTTAGCTAGCTTCAATAATGAAGTCTGTAGATGAATTTAGAATATGAGCAAGCACTGTAACCTAAAACATGGAATACCACCTTAGCTCATGCTAATGGAAGTGTAGTTAAAAAAAAAAAACAAGTGTAGTAAACATGGCATACTACCTCAGTTAACTGTCTAAACTAGCACTGAGATCAGTTTCATGTTGTAAGAATTTGAGAGTTTTGCCGCGCAAAGGAGGACTCCAAGAGACGTTCTCTCATGCAACACGCAAGGGGTTTATTTACCACACATGCATGGGGCTCACTGAACACGCAGGAACAGAGAGCCCCGAACCTGGGTTTTGGGAAGCCTTTTGAGGGCCAGGATAAGGGTGTGGGGTTTGAGGGTTGAACATTAGTTACAGGTTCTGCTTTATGCAGGAAGTAGATAACGAACATTTTGCAAGAAGCAGATAACAAACATTTTTCGCGCATGAGTCATGGGAGCTGCTTCTTGCAAGAAGCAGCTGTCTCGTGCAAAACTCCCTTACTCAACCTTCTCAGTTGCATTCTTAGATAAACTTTCTCCGGCAGTTACAACCTTGCATAACCAAGGCAGCAGAAAACCTTGCATAACAAAGGCAGCAGATAACCGCCCCTGGGAAGTCCCGGGTTGTTTTAGCCTGATGGGGCCCATAACTCTTTTCTTTATAAAATCCTTCTTTACATAAGAAAAGTTAGCTACTGTTAAGTTTTATAAAATCCTTCTTTACATTCCCCACTCCTTTTTGTACATATCTCTAATCTTAGAGATTTTCTGGGTTATTTAATACTGAGTACTGTTGTCTGATGAGCATTAGTTTGACATTTCCAATCTGCCCCTGTAAAAACTGTATAATTTTATTTAGAATACATGGTCCTATAGTCATTATTAAAAGTAACACAGTTAAGGGCCCAGCGAGAGCAGATAATAGCGTTGTCAACCAGGGGGACTTAGTAAACCAAGATTCAAACCACCCCTGTTGCGCCTCTCGTTCTTTTTGTCTTTCACGAAGGCGCTCTCTGAGTTTTGTCATGGACTCTTTAACAACACCAGAGTGATCCGCATAGAAACAGCACTGTTCTTTTAAAGCTGCACATAGTCCCCCCTCTTTGAGGAAAAGTAAGTCAAGTCCCCGCCTATTCTGCAGAACTACTTCTGAAAGGGAGGTTAGAGAGTTCTGAAGGGCTGAGACAGATCTTTCTATTTCTTTTAAGTCTTGATCTATCGCGGCCTGTAATTGACTGGTTTGTTGATTGCTATGTACAATGGCAGCAGTCCCCGTGCCTATACCGGCAGCGACAGTTACCCCCATAAGGACTGCTAGAGTTATTGAGATTGGTTCTCTTTTGTATCTGATTTGGCTTATTAGTGTAGTTTCTAATTCTGTCTCTGAATGATAGAGAATTCGGGGGTATATAGAAACTAATACACAATAGTTGACAGAGTTGTTAAAAACCTTTGTAGATACACAAGGGGTAATTCCGGTGTCACATGCCCACTTTAAACCTGGGGGAGGTCGAAGGAATTTATTATTATCTTGGGTTTGGTTAATGGTGGCACATAAGATTTTAACGTGGGGAGGAGGGTTACCTATACAAGTTCCTTGTCCCGTAACTTCAGACAAGGTGAGTTTATGGTCGCTGTCCCAGTCGCAAGATGTGCCATTAGGGAGGATGGTATATGACTTATTTATAGCTATTCCTTCATCATAGGGCGGCGAAGCCGACAGGCAAAGCCAGCATGACTGGGTGAGATTAGCTCGGGAGTGATTGAGGGCAGAAAAGGCTCCTAGAATTAGGTTGTATAATCGGTCACCAGGAGTCTCTGGATTGTAGGGAGAAGTACTATTGGGAGTTGGAAGGGGGGAAGAAGTGGGAATTATGGAACTCGTGGGGTCCTGGGGAGTATGGCTAGGCCTTCGTGAGGGTGCAGGTTCTGTACGAGGCCCTGAGTTTTTCATAGTCAGAACAGGGTTGGGGCCTATCCGGATAGCTTTTTGGGGAATCTCTTCCTTCTTAATGAACATCAGTCCCCCCCTGTCTGTGCCGGCTTCGTAGAATCTGGTTCCCCAGGTCTTTCCAGTTATCCAACTATCGTCTGAAGGGTTAGTGATATTAAGCCAAACTTTATCACAAGGGTTGTATGAGTAATCTGTTTTAAGACTAGCACCTGTGGCGTGGGCCCTGAGACGCTCCCTGAGCCACCCTTCAGACCCACAGCCTCCGCGGTTAGTACAGTTCCATTGGAATCCTATTTTGAGGAAGGGGTCACCTGAGGTTGTCCATTTTGTTGCTAAGGTTTCACAGCCCCAGTAGGCACAATAATAATGTCCTGGGCTGTTACAATAACTTCTACCCGGATTGGATGCAGGGCATGGATAAATGGGGGTCAGGTCACAACAGGGTTCATTCCCCAGAGTGGTAAGTTTACAAGGGGGTACCAGGAACGAAGGCCCCCCTGCTCCCTCCCAAGTTTGTATAGTCTTCCCATTTTCCCATCTGGATATTGTCCATTTCCAAGGCTTATGCGGGTTGGAATTGGGTTCCCCTAGGGGAAGGAGGAGAAGGAGTAGTAACCCTATGAACCCGCAGCTTGAGAGGATTGTCAGTCCTTTCCAGTTTCCACTGGGACTCAGAGGGCGAAGGCGCAGGTTTGAGATGAGACGCATGGATCCAGGATGCGATGCCATCGACCTTGACTGCGGTGGGGGTGGTCAAGAGTACCTGATACGGTCCTTTCCAGCGAGGTTCAAGAGTCTGTACCTGGTGGCGGCGGACGTAGACGAAGTCTCCCACCTGATATTGATGCGGAGTTCTGTTATCTCCTGGCTGGTAGGAGGTGGAGAGCTGCTGCCACAGGAACCGCTGGGCTTTTTCCAAGGCTCGCAGCCTGTCAAGCAAGGGGGTATGGAGGGAACTATTAATCTCTAGAATGGAGGATATGTCTTTGACTGGAGGTGGCGCTCCATACAAGATTTCATAAGGGGTTAGATTACACATGAGAGCAGAGGGGGTATTCCGGGCCCTGAACAGGGCATAAGGCAGGAGCATGGTCCAATCCTTCAAGCCAGTCTCTATAGCTAATTTGGTTAGGGTCTCTTTAATTGTCCTGTTCATTCTTTCTACCTGCCCTGAACTTTGGGGTCTGTATGCGCAATGCAATTTCCAATCAATCCCCAATATCCTGGCCACACCCTGACTTACCTGGGCTACAAATGCGGGTCCGTTATCTGACCCTATTACCTTTGGTAGACCGAACCGGGGAAAAATTTCTTCCATAATCTTCTTGACTACGACCTGGGCCGTTTCTCTCTTAGTTGGGTAGGCTTCA
Organism: Tamandua tetradactyla; assembly: GCF_023851605.1. Taxonomy (NCBI): domain Eukaryota; kingdom Metazoa; phylum Chordata; class Mammalia; order Pilosa; family Myrmecophagidae; genus Tamandua; species Tamandua tetradactyla. The sequence goes on from NC_135327.1 coordinate 186,675,366, forward strand.
ACCCATCCTGAAAAGGTGTCTATAAAAACTAGTAAGTATTTAAGTCCATACTTTGCAGGTTTAATTTCAGTAAAGTCGACTTCCCAGAACTGCCCAGGTCGAGTTCCCCTTAGTCTTTTTCCGTTAGGAGCTTTGGTGGGGTAGGCGTTCACAATTTGACATGCCTGACACTCTCTGGCTACGCGATCTGCCAGTTCTTTCCTTTTTGAGGCTGCCAGAGGGTACAATTCCCTCTGGTCTTGCAGGAGCTGCTGTAGTTTCCCTGTCCCAAGGTGAGTGAGCTGGTGGACCTGCTGTATGTAAGCTAGGGCTTCCGATTCTCCTAGGGGTGCAACTTCAGATAGTGTTTCAGGGGGTTGCTGGTTTTCTTTGGTTACTAGGACTAAGTTTATAAGGTTCCTTAATGCTGCCGCTTTTGCTTCTTCATCTGCTCGCTTATTACCCATGGTTATTGGGTCTGAACCTCTTTGGTGGCTAGCACAGTGGACAATGGCTAGTTCTTTGGGAAACATGACTGCTGCCAGGAGTTTAAGAATTTCCTCCTTGTGTTTGATTTCTTTACCAGCTGAGGTTAATAGCCCTCTTTGTTGGTAAATTGCCCCATGTACGTGGGCAGTAGTAAAGGCATAACGGCTATCTGTATAGATAGTCGCTCATTTTTCTTTTGCTAATTCTAGAGCTTTTGTGAGGGCAATTAGTTCAGCTTTTTGGGCAGATGTTCCCTCCGGGAGGCTACAAGACCAAATAACTTTTGTCCCACTGACTACCGCTGCTCCCGCTCGCCTCTTACCGTGTTGGAGAAAGCTGCTTCCGTCCGAAAACCAGGTTACCTCCGAGTTAGGTAATGGTTGGTCTTTTAAGTCTCTGCGGATTCCGGTCTCTTCAGCTAATATCTCTTGGCAAGTGTGCAGCACAGGTCCCGCGGTCTCGTCCGGGAGCAGGGTAGCCGGGTTTAAAGCTGATGGGGCCCCAAAAGTCACCCTGTCTTTGTCTAGGAGGATGCTCTGATAGTGGGTAATTCTGGCATTTGACATCCATCTATCTGGAGGTTGGCGGATTATGCTCTCCAGGGCGTGAGGGGCTATTATGGTCAGCTTCTGTCCTAGAGTGAGTTTGTCTGCGTCTTTTGCCAGGAGGGCAGCTGCCGCGATGGCCTTGAGACAGCGTGGCCATCCGCTGGCAACTGAGTCTAATCGCTTGGACAGATAGGCCACCGGTCTCCTCCAGGGGCCTAAAGCCTGTGTTAGGACCCCTCTAGCCACGCCTCTCCTTTCTTCTATGTAGAGCGTGAAAGGTTTATTCATGTCTGGGAGGGTTAAAGCTGGAGCTGACAGGAGCGCTTTCTTAATGCTGTCGAAAGCTTCCTGCTGTTCTATTCCCCACTGGAAATCAGCACTCCCTTTGAGCAAGGGGAATAATGGGGCAGCAAGGGCTGCAAACCCTGGGATCCACAACCGGCAGAATCCCGCTGTCCCTAAGAACTCTCGTAGCTGCTTTCGGGTCGTGGGCGGGGGTATCTGTGTTACAGTTTTCTTTCTAGCCTCAGTGAGCCATCGCTTTCCATTCTTAAGAGTATATCCCAGGAAGATTACTTCCCTTTTACAGATTTGGGCCTTTTTGGCCGAGGCTCGGTACCCCAGTGTGGCTAGCTCACTTAACAGTTTTCGGGTTCCATACTCACAGTCCTCCTTAGTGTCTGCTGCCAACAGTAAGTCGTCCACATATTGTAGCAAGGTGACTCTGGGATGCTGAATTCTGAAGGAGCTTAAGTCTTTATGAAGAGCTTCGTCAAAAATGGTGGGGGAGTTTTTGAACCCCTGGGGCAAGCGTGTCCAAGTCAGTTGGTTCGGGGATCCCGTCTCTGGATCGATCCACTCGAAAGCGAACAAGGGTTGACTGTCCTTATGCAAGGGCAGGCAGAAGAAAGCATCTTTTAGATCAAGCACAGTATACCAAGTCTTTTCAGGATGGAGAGTGCTGAGCAGGTTATAGGGATTTGGCACCGTAGGATGTATATCCTGCACTCTGCTATTTACTTCCCGTAAGTCTTGCACCGGTCTATAGTCTCTAGTCCCTGGCTTTTTGACCGGCAATAAGGGAGTGTTCCAGGCTGATTGACAGGGCTTAAGTACTCCCAAGCCAAGGAATTTCTCTATATGGGGCTTGATTCCTTCCCGGGCTTCCTTGCTTAAGTAGTATTGTTTTACCTGAATTGGAGAGGCGGTGGGCTTTAGGGTCACTACTACTGGGGGCTGATTGACTGCCAACCCTAACCCGGCAACTTCTGCCCAGGAATTAGGGAATTCTTCAAGCCAGGCCTGAGGAATAGAACTGTGGAGCTGTTCTGATTTTACATACAGCTGATATTTTTCTTCGACTGGCAAGGTGAGGGCAGTTATTACAGGTTGGCTTACTAGCGGGTTTAAAAATTCCACCTTTGGCCCCTTAGGATTGAAGGTGATTCTCGCCCTTAGTTTAGTTAACAAGTCTCTTCCCATAAGCGGGGCAGGGCACTCAGGAATGACTAGGAAGGAGTGTTGAACCCTCCCCTTCCCCAGGTCCATGGTTCTTTTAGTAGTCCAGGCGCGGTAGCGACTGCCATTTGCTCCCCGCACTAAGGACCTTTTTGTAGAGAGTGGGCCTATAGGTTCTTGGAGGGCCGACACTACTGCTCCTGGGTCGACTTCAAAATTAATTGGTACCCCCTCCACATTAAATTTTACCCTGAGCTCGGGGAGGGGTGCCGAGCCCTGACTCCCCTAGTCCTCACTTTCTAGAGCCAATGTGGCCGGTTGTTGCCAATTTGGGGGCCTAGTACCCCTCCGTTTTTTCGGACAGTTTTTGGCCCAGTGCCCAGTTTCTTTGCAGTAGGCGCACTGGTCTGGACTAAGAGGGGTACAATAACGCCGACCAGAGGGATTTTCTCCAGCTCGTCCTCTACCTTCAGTGTTTCTTTCAACTACTGTGGCCAGGATCTTTGTTAATTCTTTCGTTCTCCTTCTCTCTCTCACCAACCCTTTTTCCTCTCTCTCTCTCTCTCTCTCCTTTGTTCTTTTTCCTCCTCTGTTTCTCTCTTATAAAACACTTTTTCAGCTTCTTTGACTAAATCTCGCAAGGCTAGGTCCTGCAACCCCTCTAAGCGCTGCAGCTTGCGTCTAATATCTGGAGCTGATTGGCCGATAAAGGCCATGGCCACTGAGGCTCTTTGATCCTCCGATTGAGGATCAAAGGGAGTATACCTACGGTATGCTTCCATTAGTTTTTCTAAAAAGACTGAGGGCGATTCGTCCGCTCCCTGAATAACCTCTCTTACCTTGGCCAAATTGGTGGGCCGGCGTGCGGCTGCTCAGAGACCCGCTACTAGAGTCTGGCGATAGATGGACAGATGCTCCCTACCTTCAGAGGTGTTCGGGTCCCAATTAGGGCGGCGCAGCGGGAACCGATCGTCGATGACATGCTGGAGTTGGGTGGGTCTCCCGTCTTGTCCAGGAACTTGCTTCCTGGCTTCCAGTAGGATCCGATCTCGCTCCTCCGTGGTGAAGAGAGTCCCCAGGAGTTGTTGACAATCATCCCAAGTGGGCTGGTGAGAGAACATAAGGGACTCCACCAATCCAGTCAGCCTAGTGGGAGCCTCGGAAAAAGGAGGGTTATTATTTTTCCAATTATATAAGTCAGAGGAGGAAAAGGGCCAGTATTGTAGAGCGGGCATTTCTCCCCCGTGTCCGTCATCCACTGGAGGCCCGTACGGTCTGAGGGGGAGAGTGACCGCCACATCAGATGGGCTTAGTGCTCGTCTGCTTCGTGTACTATGTGCCGGTCCTGGTTCATCTGGGATCGTCTGTTGGTGAACCTGCGGAGAGGGAATGGAAGAGGGCGGAGAGAGAGTACTAGAGGAGGGAGAAGGTGAGCTAAGAGAGGGGGGGTCCTGTACCGGAGCTGAAGGGTAGGGAGGAGGGGAAGAAGGACCTGCATCGAAGAGGATTAGATCCGATTGGGATTCTGGTAAGACTGCAGGAGGCAAAGAAGGATAGAGTTTTGGAGCTTGAGAAGGACCTGGCTCCTTGATTGGAAGTACAGAGTGAGAGTCATGTTGACCAAGAGGAGTAAGAAACGGCTTTACCCATGGAGGTGGGTTTTCACACAGGTCCTGCCAAACCATGATGTAGGGCTGCTGGTCCGGGTGGCCATACGGGTCAGGGCGGAAGATGACTGACTTGACGGCCCGAATCAAGGGTAGATGAAAAGTTCCTTCACGAGGCCATTCCACGTTAAAGGAGGGCCACTGGGCCGAGCAGAAGGTCTGCCATTTGCCTTTCTTTACAATAAGAGATAGATTCTGACCTCTTTCCCTGACCTCCGACCAGTGTCTTAAGGTCAGAGAAAGTGGAGTCGACATTCCCTGACCCATCTTTGGTAAAACAAAAACAATTCCTAACACACAAATACAGACAGACACACACAGAGCCGGCACACCACGTTTACACAGTTTCAGAGACACAGCTCAGACTGGCCCGATGACTGTGATCGAGTCTTCCCCCGTCAGAAGGGAAACAGAATCAGAGTCGGCCCTGTAGGAAGCCTCCAGGCGTCCCCGGAGGTCCCCCAATCCCGAGGCGTCCCTCGGGAGAGTGACCTGCAACCCCGGACACGTCTGTCGGTTGCAGTCGGGAAGTGCTCACGCGACTCCCCGACAGTCACTGCCAGTCTGACAGACTAAGCGATCGCACCTCAGACAAAAAAGGCCTTACTTACCCCGAGAGAAAGAGCTGTTGGAGCCTTCCCCTACGAAGAGCCGATCTCGGTGGAACCTCCAAATGTAAGAATTTGAGAGTTTTGCCGCGCAAAGGAGGACTCCAAGAGACGTTCTCTCATGCAACACGCAAGGGGTTTATTTACCACACATGCATGGGGCTCACTGAACACGCAGGAACAGAGAGCCCCGAACCTGGGTTTTGGGAAGCCTTTTGAGGGCCAGGATAAGGGTGTGGGGTTTGAGGGTTGAACATTAGTTACAGGTTCTGCTTTATGCAGGAAGTAGATAACGAACATTTTGCAAGAAGCAGATAACAAACATTTTTCGCGCATGAGTCATGGGAGCTGCTTCTTGCAAGAAGCAGCTGTCTCGTGCAAAACTCCCTTACTCAACCTTCTCAGTTGCATTCTTAGATAAACTTTCTCCGGCAGTTACAACCTTGCATAACCAAGGCAGCAGAAAACCTTGCATAACAAAGGCAGCAGATAACCGCCCCTGGGAAGTCCCGGGTTGTTTTAGCCTGATGGGGCCCATAACTCTTTTCTTTATAAAATCCTTCTTTACATAAGAAAAGTTAGCTACTGTTAAGTTTTATAAAATCCTTCTTTACAATGTCACACAAAATAACATGGACCAAAGGAAGCAATGTGTTTGTGAAGAGGCTTGCAAACTGTTCGGTGAAAATTTTTCCTTTGTAAATCTGAATATTTCACACAAGACTAAGCAGACCTTTTGTCTGTCTATCAAATAAGCAGAATTCGGACAAATTCTTTGAAAAATAGAATTATAATGGGATTTAACATAAGGGTTTCATCTTAAAACTAAGAATATTTTAGGCAGCACAGGAAGGGGTTGCCTCACATAGCTGTGAGTGGCCCATCCCTAGACTTGGTCAAACAGAGACTCCACGCCAATTTTATAAAAGTGTTGCAGTGAGGACTTGTCCACTCAGAGGGAGGGGGACCTGGATTGTATATAAACTCCCTTCCAATTCCACAAGGCTGTGATTCAGTTACATCAAGGCCCTAAATCTTGGGAGATTTTCATAATACTCATTTTGACTTAGAACTGGAATCCCAAGATTCTTCCAGCAAATTGAAAATGTCTATTAAAATTTTGTTCTTAGTTACGTCTATCTTGTTACGTCTCTATGTCACTGTGCACACTGAGGCTCCTGTGACATCAAGACAAATGTGCGGGACCAAACTATCTCTAGGTCATGCATGCTTCCACAGGATATGACCTCCCGTCCCTAATTCTACCAGGAAGTCAGAGACTGCACCATGTCACCAAAGTCACTCAAGAAGTTTAAAGTCAGCCCAGGATGAAAGCCTCAGGAGCCTAAATCCTTGTTCCTGTTTGCAGAAGTAAGAAGACCTGGGAGAAAAGTCATTAAGGAAGGATGGCTCCAATAATAACAAATGTGTCCTCAAATTCCTCTTTCAGTGCCCTTCACAGCTTTGAAATTGGACAACAGCTTTCTTACACAATTTCCTGATTGAAAATTCCACCAGCAAATTGTTTAGATCAGTGTCAGTCAAACATTAATGTGTATACAAATCACCTGGGGCAGAGTGGCTGTTAAAATGCAAATTCTGATTCAGGTTTCAAGTGGGGCCTGGGATTCAGCATTTTTAACAAGTTCCCAGAGCTTGCCAATTTTGTTCCAAAGTTCACACTTTAAACTGCACTGGACCACAAACAAGTTTCTTAAGAGTATCACCCCTGTGAGATGCTGGTTGCAATTTTGACAATTATTTGTGGAGGTCCAGGTATAGTTACACCTTTCCCAAACTGACCAATAAGAGATCCCACTCCCAAAGAAACATTATGAAAAATACATGATAGACTGTTGTAGGCTGTTGATTATTTTCAATTTTTTAAGAGGGAAATGTGCAGAGATGAGCCAGTAGCAGGAGGGAGTCTCTCAGGAGGAAAATCTGAGTGAATTTACATGATGATTATTTTAGGAGAAGAAGCCAAAGGAAAGTGTTTGCATATCAGAAGGAGATAATTGCTTCCCACTTAGTTCTTCAGCTTTCACAAAGTTTGCGAGGAAGTTTGTAATTAGTCCCTTGAGAGGTGGAGGAGAGAAAGTTCTCAAAATGAAAAACTGTTTTCCCTGCTGGCTTTTACAACAGAATTAGAAGTATCTCCCCACTTCTGGCAAGGCCCATAATTGGGAAAATATCTTGTGGCAGTTTAGAAAAACAAAGAACAAGCTTAATTAGGGATCAAGATACACGGGTGGTTACAAGAGACTGGTATCTCTCGGCTGTGTGTACTGATATACTGGGACACTAACAGCCTTCCCTGTGTCAGCTCTGTGGGGTGGTCCCTGCACTATGGTCATCCACATAACCAGTGCCTCTCCTCTGGTTATCCTATGAACAGAGCTAGCTTTGGAATTAAGAGGAAGTTCACATCTGCTAATCTCAGCCCAGTTTAGACTCAGTCTGATGTAAGAAAACAGACACTAGACCCATTCTCACTCCCACCATTTCCCTGTGACTTTCTAAACTATTCACAGACTTCCAAGGAAGTTCTTTCATTTGCCCTCCCTTTACCCCCCTTTACTCACAACACCAGCTCTATTCCATTTCCTCCTTTTCTTCCAGCTTCTACCATCTTTGCTTTGTCACTCAGTGAGATGATTATCTCCTGACCAAGTTGTTTTCAGGAAACCCAACTTCCAAGGATGTAGGCAATAGGTCTGTGGGAGATGAGAAGTAGTGGCCAATGCGAAGGAGAAGAAGTCTGAGAAGTGGCCAGCTTTCTCCTCCCTCTTAAGTGAATGGGAAGGATAAAATTCAGACAGGAGATACTTATGAGCTTTCTGCATGCAAAGTTTGGGAAAATGATACCCAGAGAGCCCTTTCTTTTTAAAGGCAAAAGGGGGGAAAGGAACGGAGAAGTGGGCAGCCTGGGTGTGAGCGATTCTCCTCCTCCAGGAGCAGTCCCAGAGAGACGGGCCAGGGAAAGGCACAGAGATCTTTCTGTGTTGGGGGTGCCAGGCCTCTCTGCTCTTATGTAGAGAATATCCCCTTTTGAGAACCCCAAACTGAACCTTGAAGCCAGTTCTTGAGAAAGCCAGTTCACATCCAAAATAAAAGTTACGTGCAAAGAAACATAAAACAAAGCCAGAGTCAGACTGGGGAGAAGAGATTTTAATAGCATGCTATTATACCAATAGATTATTTACTGAGCTCTTATGTATCAGATCCTCTACCAAGAGGTTTACTTGTATTATCTCATTTAATTGATGCCATACCACCATTTTTGCTTCACAGTCCCTCAAGATGACCATTCCTTAACTCTCTCAGGCTCACAGATGCTTGCCTTTGAGATATTCAAATGACGCGTGGTAGCCCTTTCTGCGGTGCAGAAGCAGAAACTTGGTAGGGTACGAGGTGAGACTAAAGGAGGTGGAGTACCTCCAGCCTGGGCAGCTAGGTGTCCTCCTGTAGGGTGCCATGACAGGAGCTCTCCACCCCTCTCATTTGTGGGCTGCTGGGTCTCCAAGGAAAATCTTTTTGGTAAAATCCTTAATGACCTCCTTGACCTTCTCATTCCGAAAGGTAAAAATGAAGGGGTTAAGAAAAGGGGTCACCACGGCAGTCATCAAGGCCACCATCTTGTTAAGGTGTGTGGAATGACCTTTGCCTGGCCTCACATAGATGAAAATTGCACTGCCATATCCCAGTACCACCACAGTGAGGTGGGAGACACAGGTGGAGAAGGCCTTCTTGCGCCCAGAGGAGGAGGGGATACGTAGCACTGCGGCCACAATGAGGACATAGGAGACCATGATAAGCAGCATGGTGGTCAGCACAAAGAGCAAGGAGAAAAAAAAGTCCATGCGCTCAATGTGGTGGGTATCTGAACAGGAAAGCTTGAGGAGTGGGGCAGAGTCACAGAAATAGTGGTCAATGACATTGGGGCCACAGAACCAAAGCCGTGTTTTCTGCAAAGTTGGAGAAGTGATGGAGAGGAACCCAATCACCCAGCAAGCTACCACCAGCTTCACACAAACTGGACCGTTCATGATGGTTGGGTAGTGCAGAGGGCAGCAGATAGCCACATAGCGATCAAAGGCCATGACTGTGAGGATCAGAAAGGTGGTGGAGCCCAGGGAGAAGTAAAAGAAAGACTGGGTCAGGCATTCAGCCAGAGACATAGTCTTGTGCGTGGAAAGCAGGTCTGCCAGCATCCTGGGAACCACGGTAGAGGTGACCAACATCTCCATGAGGGAGAAGTTGCAGAGGAAGAAGTACATGGGAGAGTGGAGACGAAAGTCAAGACATGTGATGGTGATAATGGTCAAGTTCCCCAGCATTGTCACCATGTATATCAGTAGGATGAAAGCAAACAGGAGGATCTGAAACTCATGGAGATGAGAAAATCCCAGGAGCACAAAATCACTGACAACACTGTAGTTATTCATTGCACGTAATGCCAGTCTCTGCTATCTGTGAAACCAGGAAATCTTAGAGAGAAATTGCCATCATCCTCTCTTCCGGCTATGCTCCCTGATGGCTGGCCTGAGTCCTAAGCAGACTGGTCTGTGTATATGGCTAATCTCCATGTCCAAAAGACATATTCCCAAAGGATAGAAGTTTCCATGAGGCAAGGAAAAGACTGGTGTGACAATAAGGTTCAGGGTCAACTAAACAACTGACCCCGTTTAAACACCTAAATTAAATATGGGTCAGTTTAGGTTATCAGCACTCTTATTCCCTTTGTCTTCTACTTATTTTTCATTTAGCCCATGTTAATTAAGCTCCAACTCTGTGATTTTTCTTGGTCCAGGGATAAAGTGGCAAACACCTCCTGACTGCCAAATGTAATAGTCTTTTAATCATAATAATGGCTGTTATTTACTAATTTCCTTCTGTGTGCTAGATATCAGATAAATTATTCCTTTTAATCTTTTGTGCTCAATCCTTATCCTCCTTGTCTTGTCTTTGACATGTCAATCTATGACTAACCCATTTTTATGTCTCCCTTTATATTTGTATTTCTATATCTAATACATACATAGATACAGAAGCAGATATACAATATATAGATAGACATATATATATATATATATATGTATATGTATCAGGAAATTTTGTTCACACCTTTTTCTTGGGGGAGAAGGGTGATGCATGGGCTGGGAATTGCACCCTGGTCTCCCTCATGGCAGGCAAGAATTCTGCCACTCGTGCACCCTTTGACTAACCCACTTTTGAAATTGCTTCTGTCCTTGACAGCAAGAACACTGCAACTTTTAAGTTCTCCTACAATTCCCTGTCTCCTTCTCTGGCTTCTTGCCTTTTTGCCATTTTCTAAATATGGGTGTTCTCCACATTTCTGTTCTTATTCTATTATCTCTCCTTCAAAAATCCCATGTTTTTTTTACACCAAAGCAACCTTGACAAGTTAAAAGTCTGGATTTTTGTGGTTTTTTGAGTTGCAGGGCCCATTTCTAACTGCCTGCTGGATGCCATACTCAATATGTCTAAAAATAAACACATCATCCTGCCCCTCAAAACCAGTATCATGTGTTGGCACCCTATTCTGCTAGTCATCACGGCTTGAAACCTTGACGACATCTCGGACTTTTCTCTCTCCCTTCTAATCCACTTGAAGTGATGCTCTTGAATCTGTCTGTCCACCCAGGTCTACTTTTTTTCCATCAACAGCACCCAATTCAAAAAATTTACTTCCTCATAATTTAATGATTGCAGCATTACAATGCTTTTTTTATTTGAAGGAACTCCTGTATTTGCCCTATTCAAATACAGTTGGTTAGCTATAACTATTTTTCCAAAGTTTAAATGTCAATATGTTGCTTTTAATAATCTGTAGCAATGTGATTTCAGTTATACATTACTCTCAAAATTAATTAATTGAACTAGCTAGCCATCTACATTTATACACTAAAGGACTAGAGGGACACATTTTGAAATATCAACAATGGCTATCTCTAAGTGTGGATTATAGACTTTTAAATGTTTACAAATATTTTGCTTGTTTTCCAGTTTTTACTTGAACACATAGTATATTAAGTTAGTGACCAGAAAAATTTAAAAAAGCAAACTTTATTTCTTCTTTTGTCTTTTTAATTAAGAACATACTCCCAGCCTTCCAAAGTTCTGTGCAATTCACCCATTAGCCTTACCCTCATCTCTTCCTTTCCACATATTTTGTACTACCACCAAACTGGACCACTTGCTATTCTGCAAATATTGTCAATTCCATCTTGCTTTCATACCCCTTTTTTATGAATTCTTATGCTTAGAATGTGCTGTCCTGTCATTTTTGTCTGACAAATTCCTACCTGCCCTTCAAGGAAGGGCATGTTAAATACCCCATCCAGAGATGAATTCGACTTGCCTGGAATTTTCAACCAGTGAAATTTGCCTGTTCTACCTTGCAATATAATTGCTTGTATGCTAGTCTTATCCCAAACACTCAATTTTTATTTTCTTTGTGGCCCTCTTCGTATCTAGATAGCACTCCAGATACCTAAACAGAGTAAGTACTCAGTAAATTTTGTTTAAACAAATGTACGCATAAATCTGCTGGTTTCTCATTGCTGGACCTGAGAAAAAAAGCTTTGACAGGTAAAAACATTTTCTGCAGTGCTTATTTGTATGCACGCATAGTAGACAGTAACAGAACGCAATGGGACAACCATGTCCCCAAAGTCTCTCATCAGAAAGACAAGATGGGACCAGGTATGTTTTAGAATCCAATCCTAGAAGGCTGTGGCAGCACCCTGTAATCAAACTCACTACTCCTTCTGCAGCAAAATACATGAATATTCAACACTAAACAGAATAAATAAAGTTTATATAGCTTCACATCTATTAGTTCAAGTCAGAGGTGACTGCCAAGTTAGTTTGGCATAAAACCATTCTATTTTCAAAACCATTCCATTTTCAAAACACTTTTTTTTTGCATGGGCAGGCTCTAGGAATCAAACCAAGGTGTCCAGCATGGCAGGCAGGAATTCTGCCTGCTGAGCCACCATTGTACCACCCCAAAACACTTTTTATTAAGCAATTGTAGATAAGGGGCTGAGAAGGGATAGGTTCCATTAATTGAGTATCCACTACATACTGGTTCCTGTGCCATAACAACAGTACAAAATAGGTATCACTTCTACATCACAGTTTATAAATACTGAGGCTCAGGATGCTGAAGAATTTCAACCCAGATTCATATAATCAGAAAATATTAGAGCTGGTATTTGAACCCAGAGTTTTCAGACTCCAATATCTATTTGTCATAGTATCCAAAACTCTAAATATGTGGAACCTGCAAAATTTTCAATCAAACACAACACCATTATCAATCCCTGGACACATGTGCTATGTTTCAAAACCTGTTAGTTATAACCATGAATAGGGAAAGTATTTAATAAACGGTAAATGAGGAAATATGTTAAAAAATGCATTCCCACGATCAGCTGTCAGTTATCAGTAATGTGTAGGAAGTAATGACATTTATCAGTAACGTGGGAAGAGTATCCCTTTCCTGGCAAAAAGGATCTAACTTGGGTCTCTAAAGCTATTGCAAAGCTAATCAAAATTTCCCCAAAAAGGTTCAGCACTCAGTTCTCCATCATTGCTGCTCCTCTACTCATCAGTTCCCTGTTGTGATCTCATCTACACATCCCCTCATTGCCATTATAAATCCCTGAGCACAGATGAGCAATTCAGTCTAGGGGCCTATTTTATGTTATTTACCATCCCTGCCACCCAGGCAGCTATGACTTACCTGACACGTTTTTGAGACCTCCCATCCTGAGGTTCCCAGTCTAAAACACTTGTAGTTCTGGAATGAGAGGTCAAAGAATTAATTCAGAGATTGCCCTTCAGTCAGGAAGAGTACAGTTGGAGCAGCAGGCTCACCTCTCCACCAAGCTATCTGGCATCCTATTAAAACTGGCCTTCAGCATAGTCCCCATTATTATACCCTTACATTTAACCCCACTTCCCCATCTTGCCCATCTTGCATTCCTCTTTCCAGCCTTTTTTCAACCTCCTGTAGTTTTCTTTTCCTTTTGAAGATCTTTCCTTCCCTCTTAGAGTCAATGATTATTGCTTTCCTCTTCACCCATGACTTAAGCCAGTTTCTGTTCATGCTGTTTGAAGACTTTTGTGGGCTCAATCTGAGGTCCAAAGCTCAGAACAAGTATCCAGGAGTTTATTTTAGTCCCTTCTGTACTTGCTGAATAATTTTATATTTCAAGATTATAGTTTACAAAGCTGATTGTTTAATACGAGCAAAATTTAAAAGGCAATGCTTAATTTGCATGTAGAATTTACTTTTCTCTGCATCAGTATCTTCTACAGAACAGATGTTCTTCAATGTGACCTTTGTAGCAGCGCTTAGAATATTCCCCTCCCTTATTATAAGCTTATAGAAAAGGTCTCTCAGGGTCAGGAGTCCTACATCCCCATGACTCAGCCAATTCAACTTTTCAAATGAGGAGGTGATGCAATGCCCCATCAAAACAGGCCAAGCACAGCCTTAGCTATTACAAGACAGAAAAATTAGGACTATAGTCAGCCACTGAGTATACACTTTGGACAGGATCACACATGATAAGTACTTGACAGTCTGATTTCTCAGTGTGTCCTCAGTTTCACCACTCCTTCCTGCTAGGGATCCTCACTGGTAAGAGGTCCTTTTAATCTCTAGCCAAATTCTTCATGCTGAGGGTTTTACAGTTCAGATCACTGTTAAAATAGTTCATCTTTGCCCATATAATAACCCTCCAGGAGCTTGGACGCATTTGGAAACTCCATTCTTCTTCTGCATCTTCCTCTCTCTCCAAGTTACCCTTCTTGCTTCTAGTTGAATTATCACAGCACCTTTTGACTTCTGAAACAACTTTCCTACCCCAGAAAATGGCTTTTTCCTAAGGCATTAAGTATGCAGAGGCGGCAGCAGAACCCTCACCTTGGCTGTTTGTAGCAGCAATTTTTTCATCAGTTTCCTAGGGCATGTTGATCTTCTCAAATGAGTAAGAGAGTGGGAGTTGAAGAATGAGACAGAGGGTTAGCAGGAAAAGAAACTGAACAATCCTTTGTGGTTCACAGGCCTTTGAAAGAGGCATGAGAGAGGAAGGGCACACACAGAGGTAAACAGAAGACTGGGTCAAGCAGACCAGGTAGCAGCAAGCATTAGAGGTAAAAGAAAGATGTAAGAAGACTGTGCTAAACATTCAAGGGTTTGTGAAAGCTCAAAGAAAGGAAAGAGACACATTAAGCAGTAACCTTGGATGAGCTTCCCTTGAATCTGGGCCACTGTGAAAGGGGTAGAAGGAGTGCTGCCAAAAAGAGCAGACTTAGCTTCTCTCCCTAAGGAAGAGCAGGATGAGATCGATGCAGGGAGTAGAGTTACATCATGACAAGATTCATTGCTGCACTCAAAATCTCCCTATAACTTCTATCAACAGTACCATGAGCAACAGTGTGAATTACTTACTTACTGGAAAAATATGATTGATGTTGCCAGACACTGTTGTAACTCTATGAATACAGTAGTAAAGAAAACAATGCTAGGCTTTATAGACAAGTTGGATAAATCAGACAGTAAATAAGCTTAACTAGAAAACTCGGATAACTCTTAAAGCTATGAAGGTTAGGGCATGGCAGAGAACAAGGTGAAGAGCAGGGGAACTCACGAGTTTTAGACCCCATCCTGCCATCCAGGTCCAGATGCACAACTCAGTAGTGGTGGCTGGGACCCAGAGCTCTGAGCCAGTAGACTAGAGAGCAAGTGAAATGGGTTAAGCGAAGCAAAGAGACCCCTCTCAAACTTCCTGCTGGAGACACAGTTACCAAACCTGAGACATCTTGGGCAACCCACAGTAAATAGAAGCCATGCAATAATAAGGAATCAGACACTCCACAAGGCCTGGCCCCCTCTCTCTATGGTCTCATTCTCTCAATTATTCAGGCCACTCCTGGTGCCAGAAGACTGAGAACTGAAACACACGCCAGATTTCTTCAGTACTTATGAGACGCTACAGCAGAATCTAGAAAAGGGGCATGACATTGGTTCCCAAGGAACAGCTGCCTCATTTGGGGATTTGGGCACATCCAGGCACCACCCTCAGTTTGAGAAATGTGAACTCCAGGGAACAAACAGGTAACTGTGTGTCCACAGGGGCCTCCAAGGGAACTGTGCCTACTCTCTATCTCACTCTCTCCAAAGAAATAGAGCTCATTGGAACCCTTTGAGTCTTAGAATCTGGGCTCTGGGGTGAGAAGAACAAGGCGTGGGGGCAAGAGTTGTGCACCACGTGCTTTAGATACAACTATCCAGGAGCAAAGATAATGAGCTAAGAATTATTCTTTTCTCTGGTCACTCAAGAGGGGAGAAAATCAGGTCCAACTGACTTGCTGTTCTTTCATGAACTAATAAAAAGAGGGATTCTGGATAAGAAAAAAAACATTTCTTTCAGGGAGAAAAAAAAATGGCCTGAGCATCAAAGTATTGGGTGGGGTTCACTCTCTTGCCTCAGATGATTTTCAAAGAATTTTCTATCAGGGCCTCAGTTTGACTACATACCAGGGGACTTGAAGCATAAATATGAATTCCTGAGTTGGTAATTGGGTGAGAGATAGCCATTAATAAAGGAATCATGCCCATGGTTACCAGAGATAAGATGTTAACTGAAAACAGAATCAGAAATTGAGAATCTGTTTATAATTATGAAGTATTAATACACACATTTTATACTGGTTTGAAGCTATTATGTACCCAGAAAAGCCATGTTGTTCTAATCCAATCTTGTGAGGGCAGACCTATTGTTGGGAAGGACCTTTTGATTAGGTTGTTTTCCTGGAGGTATGATATTATTGTGGATTGGACCTTTTGATTGGGTTGTTTCCATGGAAATATGACCCAGCCCTTTCAAGGAGGGTTTTAGTTAGTTTACTGAAATCCTTAAAAGAGCCAAAAAAGAGTGCAGAGAGTTCAGATGCTTGGAGACAGACAGAAACTCAGAGAGGAAATCACTGGAACTAGGAGCTAAAAGTAATGAAACCCAGGAGCAAAGGGCCAGCAGACGTTGCCTTCCCATGTGAGAGAAAAACCCCAGAAGTGATCGGCCCTTCTTGGATGAAGGTATACTCTTGTTGATACCTCAATCTGGACATTTTCATGGCCTTAGAACTGTAAATTCGTAACCTAATAAGTCCCCTTATAAAAGCCAGTCTATTTCTGGTATATTGCCTTCTGGAAGCTTTAGCAACAGAAACACACATATATATCCACAATTAAATATTTGTGGGTATATATATATATATATATATATATATATATATATGACAAAAATTTTTTCTTTCAATTTGCAAATTTATATAGGCTGGAAGAAAATGAAAAAATGCAGTCATAGAAAACTTTGATGAGGATAAAATTTCATTATTGTGAGTGAAAACACCAAGGGATTTTATATCTCTTTATCAGAAACACCAGCTTTCCTGAGTTCTCTGCTGCACCATGAACATGTATCATCTCAGTGCCCCAAGCTCTCAAGACATTATGTAGTTCTTCTCCCTTGTCTCTTGCTCTGCCTCACAGCAATAACAGCTTTTATTTTTTATTTTTTACTTTTTTTGCATGGGCAGGCACTGGGAAATGAACCCAATAACAGCTTTTTAACATGCTTCCCACAGACACTGTTTCATTTGAGTCTCTGAACAATATGCAAGAAGTAGCCATTAGTGGTGTCCTTATCTTACTGCTGGTATTACCCAGGAAGCTCTTTCTCTAGTTAGGGGCACTTGGTTTGAATCCTAAAGAGCATAGTACAGGCAATCTTTGACTTTTGTACAACATGACCTTGCATGTCCTCTACACTAAAGTACCAACGTCACCTTTCACACCCATATTTTCATGTATCTGTTGGTCGATGAACATTTCTAGTATTACAGGTAACACTGCCTGCTGTTTTGTCTGTACAATTATTTTAAAATTTTCATGAAAAATACTGAAAAATGATCATGGAAAACTAGAAAAATGATGATGATGATAACAAAAAACAACTTTAAGTGTCAAAGAAGTAATCAAATAAAATTAAGATGGGAATTATTAGGCATAAAACAAGCAAGAAATCCTTAGTGTCAGTCTTAAGCTCACTGAACTTAAGCTGGTTGATTCCATGTTCAAATACAAAAGAAAAGGTCAAAATTAAGTAACACTTTAGAAATCTTGGAATATGTTTTCCAGCCAGGGTTAGATCAACTAGAAACAGTTTGAGAGTAGAGGTGTATTTTTTAGAAGATTTAATCAATAGAGATGGAAAGAAGACAGGAAGACGTCACAACAAAGATGTGTTAATTTGAATATAGGAGGTGCTGGAACTATGAGATTTTTCATCGTTCTGATAACAGTTCTCAACATTTTCCCTTTCTTCAAATTCCCTCAACTATGACTTGTGCATATACAATTTTTCTCTTATTCTAGGAATCTGAACTCCTAGTAGAACCAGAAAGGAGCCTCCTATTTGCCCATTTATCCACTTATCTCCTATTTATCCTTTATCCATTTGCATGTATATCCAGAAGATATAACATAGTTATGCCTAGCATACCATCTTGCATATATACAATAAGGTAGGCTTGAGTTGACTATGTCAAAGAGAAACTGCATTAGACAGTATGAAACAGGCAAAGGTGACTTTATTCAAAGTTATGTGCAATAGAGAAGAGAAAGACAAGAAGGCTATTGTGATAGAAAGGAAGAAAGACTAGAAGAATATCACAATAGGTGAAAGAAAGAGTGCTGAACTCCACTGAAGCAGATGGCAGAAGAGTTTTAAGGACAGAGGTGAGCTACTGGAAAAGTACTGAGGGGGAAGTCAAGCATTGAGGTATGTCCATTACATGATGTTATCTCCTTAGTTGACTGTCAAGGCCAGGTAGAATATGTTCTGTGTGGATTCTGTAAAGGACAAGATGAAGGAGGTTAGGGACCTAGAGACAAGGGGAAGACTGCCCAAAGTTTAGTCCAGCTAGGAGAAGTTAAGGCCATCTTGGACAGTAAAATAATGGGTGAGGAACTTCTTAACCTATACTGTTTTCTAGAATCACAGGGCTTAGGTAAAATTATCAACAATAATAAAGAACCTGCTGATTTTCACCAGGCAGTATACACTGGGCTCCATCTGATAGGATCAGTAGAACTCTACACCAGTATTTCCCAATCTCCTTGCCTCTTCTTTCCTCTATTCAAAACTCTTCTGTTTTTTATGAATTTTCATTCACTTTCTCCTCTCTTGGTACCCTAACAATTATTTTTGATCTTTTAACTCCCTATCACCTGAGATGGAATAACTCTTCCAGTCCAATGATCTAGTTTATAGAATTATGTTACCCACATATCTGTAAGGCAAATATACCAACTTTAGACCAAGTTGCCACTAGCACTTGTGTTGGTGAATTTTATTTGCAGTACCGAGTTTATAGGAGAACTTTGGCAATTTTTTAAAGCACAACACAAGTGTCTCAACGACTTTAAGAATGATACAAATGTAACTTATCACAACAGCCTGTAACTATGCCCTCCTTTGCTAGATGGACTGTTCTATCTTTGAGCAGTTTCGGGGCTTATTGCACTTCCTGGGGACTGGTGGTTTATAGGATAAACCTGGATAAGACAAACTGGGGAAAATCAGACATTCCAGGACATTGTTATAGGAAGGGAAAATCATCCTTTCTGGTGTCTTTGACTTTGTATTATATAGGCAACAGAAAGTGTCCCAAAGCCAATGAGGAGAAAAATCAGACTGAAAACAGATCACGGATTTGGGACTGCTCTGGAATGGTTAGGTCATTCACTGGCCTGCCTGGAGGGGAACACATGGTAAGTGAGTGAATGCTTTGGTTGAGAGCTACCTCCGGAATTCTGGGGAGTTGGGGAACTATGCCTATGATTCCGTGAATGAGTACAGTTTCCATGCTCTGGCAGCCATTGCGCTAATTCCTCTTTCACTTTGTGGACTTGGAAACTAAATAAATAGGTGGGAAGAAATTATATCCTCTGAGGTAAAGCACAACTTTGCATATTCCTTTTTTCTGAAATAATAATCTTTCCCCAAACAGCAGCCCTGCCTTTATGTGTATGTAACTACACATACATACACACAGATACACACACACACACACACACACACACACACAGACAACTCCATCTTCTCAGGACTCTCAATCTGTGACCCAAAATATCTGGTTTGGGCCCAGGTTTGAGGCATCAGGTATCTTCCTCCACAGTTCTTTAGGTAACCTCAAGTATATACCAACATTACCAGCTCAAAACTAGTAGGGGTCCCTTATTATCCTTCAAATGAAGTTCACAAACTTCATTCTGGCAGAGGCTATTATAATGATCTCATTACTATCCCCATACCTAACAACATCCCTCATTCATGTTTCCATTCCATACTACCAAAAGAATCTCTGTTCCTATCAGGTTAATTAATCATAATAAGTTCTCTCTGCTTGGAATTGCTGCTTAGTCACTTCCTGCTTCTAGAAATGCTGTATCATAACATCTGCCCCCTTACCCCACATCCTACAACATGTTAAAAAAGACCTGTAAGTCCCTTTCCATTATCTTAAGCACCTTAACTGCTAATATCATTGCATTCTGATCTTCCATTTAGCACTTTGGGTTACAGTACATGAGACAAGCCATTTTAACATCTAATAAGGATTGAGAGGAAGGAAGAAAAGCAATTGGCAAGAAATTATGAATTTGATGCAAATTAATAAATAAGCTAATATACTGCTGTTCATAAATATACACAAAACTAAATTACCCCATAATCAGAATAAAGGGCTCAGTAAGAACTTTCTTCATCACAAGCAATTCACAGAACCTCCTGAAGAAGTAGGTCTTGGCAACTTCTCACTCAGCTCTTGGTTATCAGTCCCTGGTACTATTTCAAGCAGAGTCCAGCATCATTAATGCCATACATTACACATCCTGACAGTGAAATTGCTGTGCAGAAGCTATGCTTTCCCAAAAGGGTGCTAAACACTTATTACAACAAAATTATGTATGTCTGGCTACAAGTTTCTAGCAAATACTTGAACATTATTTAGGAAATGCTGTCTGAAATAATTTGGAAATCTCAAGAATTTAAGGCAATAGCATCTTTGGCTCAGGAAATTCAGGTTCAGAGTACCCGAACGGTAAGAAGATCACAATTGTAACCCAGATTTACAACTGTTTTATGAACCCAGAAGGACTGTTGATCTCCATGCCTTCCTAATCAAGCCACCTCTCCTCATGTAAGAGTTGAAACAAAGAATAATCTGACCAAACATCTTTCCAACTATTTCTTTTCTCTCTCCACAGAGGAGCTATGCAAAAACCATTGCCTTAAAGATGGCAGAACAGGAAATGTCGCATTCACTCCTACTCCAAGGAACAGCTGGAGAAGTGACCGAAAAATGACAAGGACAGCAACTCCAGGATATAAGAGAACTGAGAGGGTCTTCTACACCATATAGAGAGGCCCTGGTTGAAAAGGCAGAAGAATTGAGATGCAGAGAACTGGAGACCATCCAGCTAATGAAAACAGCCTAACACACCTCTTTCCAAATGGAGGCCAGGAGCTCTCAGGAATGCACAGACAGAGAGATGGGGACAAAGAAGTAAGCCAAACCACTTCCCTTGATAGCACTACCCTTGAGTGCCTGGCTCTCACCCCACGACCCGCGACTCCCCCTACACCCCACACACCTGAATGCCCCCACAATGCACACCAAGCAGCCCCGCCCCAATCCTGCTCCCCATGCATCCCTGCCACACACCCCCACTCTACACATGCGCACTAGCCTGTCCCAGCCCGACCCACTTCTTCTGCAGAAGTGCAGTCTGGCCCTGCCCCTCCCAAAGACCCATGCACCTGCGACCAGAGCCTGGATCCCCACCTCTCCCACCCTGCTCCCTGCAGGTAGTTACCTGTGCATATTGGCTGCAGAAGCTCATCTTCATACCTGGGCCAAACCCACACCCAGCCCATAGAGTTACACAACCGCGCCCTGCCCATCCTGTGCTCTGCCCACCTACACATCAGCATCTGGCTCCCCCAGACCCATGCACACACATGTGCTCACTCATGCCACACCCTCTCAGCTCTGGGCAAGCACTGACCTGCACATCTGGGCCACACCCACCTCCAGCCCAGGCAGGCACAATCCCACCTGCTGCCCCTGATCTCTGCACACGTACATACCAGGATGCCACCCCCCACACCCAAGCACACGCAAAGCTACAGCCTCCCCTCCAGCACCCATGTATCCATGCCCTAACCTCTTGACCCCTGCACCCCTCCCCACCCCACTCTGCCCTCATGCACACATTTGCCTCACCCCCCAGCACAAGTGCCCTTCTCTTACACCTGGCAGGTGCTCTCATGCACATCCGTGAGATATAACCTCCTCCTTCCACACTCATGACCCTTGCCCCACCACCATCCTATACCTGTGCACTCACATCAGAGCCTGGCCCACTTGACATCAGTTATCCTTGACACACGTCCAGCTACCTCTGTGACCTGGACCCCACTCTTATACCTTCGCACATCTGCATCCCAGCCCCCTGACCCTTCCCCTGCACAAGGACACAACCATGCTCTACACTCCTTGTGCCCTGATTTCTGTAGCCTATACCCAACACTCTGACACCCACGCCCTACAGAGTCCATGCACGCACCCACATCCTGGCCAAGTACCAGCCCCAGCATATCTACTCAGCACCCCCATCTGCCTCCCTCCATGCCCTCCCTTGTATCCCTCAGGTCTCACCCTGCTCCTGCACTCCAAGGTCTGCCTGAGCTGTACCTAGCCCCTACAGCCCCTGCACCACACTTCCACAACCCCACACCCCACACCCCACACCCCATGCTCACAGGCACAAGCATTGTGTCCCTGACCTGTGCATATACCTGTACCACAACCTATTACCGAATTGTTGTGACCCTCCCATGCCCCATATTCTGCTCCACACCTGTCTCACAAAAACAAAGTGTTAGACTACTGAAGGAAATCAGCTTCCAAAGTAACCCTATCAAGATATCTACAAGCCATTGAGACAAAAGGAGATCCTAGCCGTATGACGATACAGACCAGGCTAATGACCAAATGAAAACACCAGAGGAGGCACAGACTTTGGAACAACTAAGCAAAGATGTTCACATAACTCTACTAAATAAAATCAGTGGAATGGCTAGTAACATAGAAGAGATCAAGAAGACTCCAGAAGAGCATAAGGAGGAATCTGAAAGAATGAATAGAAAAATAGCAGATATCACAGAGATTAAAGATGCTGTAGATAAAATTAATAATATGCTAGAGACACACAACAGCAAATTTAAGGAGGCAGAAGAAAGAATAAGCAAACTAAAGGACAGGACAACTCATTTTGAACACACAAAAGAGCAAATGACAAAGAAGAAGGAAAAATTTAAATTGGATCTCAGGGAAATGGTGGACAAAACAAAGTGCACAAATATAAGAATCATCAGTGCCCCAGAAGGAGAAGGGAAGAGTAAAGGCCAGGAAGATTAGTGGAGGATATAATGGGGGAAAACTTCCCAGCCTTTATAAAAAACATCAATATGGAAATCAGAGAAGCCCAATGAACTCCAAATACAATAAATCCAAATAGGCCCTCCCAAAGACACATAATAATCAGCCTGTCAAATGTTGAGCAGAAGCAGAAATCCTCTACTACATACAAGGGGAACTACATAAGACTGAGTTCAGACTACTCAGTTGACACTCTGGAGGTGAGAAGGCAATGGTATAACATATTTAAGAACCGTAGAGAGAAGGACTTCCAGCCAAGACTTCTGGACCCAGCCAAATCATCCATCAAAACTGAGGGAGAGATTAAAATTTTCACAAACAGACAAAGGCTGAGAGAATAGGTCAACAAGATACCAGCCCTATAAGAAATACTAAAGGGAATTCTGCCAGCTGAAATAAAAGACAGGAGAGGGAGGTCTGTACTTGAAAATTTATTGCCTTTTTGTATATATGTTATATTCCACAACTAAAAAAATGTTAAAAATAAAAACCATTGCCTCTCACCAATGTACTTTTTCTTTGACTTCTTACAGCACATGGGTTTTCTTCCTCATGCTTACAATTAGATCTTCTTCTGCCCCCAAATTTCTGAATTGAGTTAGAGCTGATTTTCTCTACCTTCTATTTGTTAGTATAAAACTATTCAAGTCAAGACAAAAATGTAAAAGAATCATTATAGTAATGTGTCTAATGAAGAAAAATAATTGCTTTTAGAAATAAATTATTATTTCTGATCATCAGAAGATAGAAATAAAGTCAACTATAATCCCTCTCCTTAAAGAAAACCACAATTAATACTTTGGAAAAGCTTAAGTTTTGGATCAAATTAGAAATGACAAAAATAATCAGGAGAAATAATTTCAAAACCTTCAGGAAATGCACAGAAGATTCTTGCAGAGAATTAGTTAATTTCATCGCTCTGTCCTCATTCTCTAGTTATTAATCTATTTCTTTTCCAAGTATATTTTTATACATTCAATTTGTTGTTCTTCAGTTTTGTTTAATTACAAGTGTTGTATTTAAAAAATAGAAGAATATGTTTTTGTTCAATTTTATGTTTATTTAGCCTTAAGCCTTTTTTTTTTTGGAAATGCCACATATTCTCCTCTGGGGAGAATTTTGGACTGTTTCTTTATTATTTCTCACTTTTTGATGATTTAGCTTATATTCCTTTGCCATTTCACTTAGCCAGAGTGAGAAATTTTTCTTTTCTATAAGACAGTTGTGCATCAAGGTAGGACCAGACAAGCGACTTAGAAGAGGTTGTCTTAAAGATTTAGAATTGAGACCCTGCCTCAGCTACTACAGTTTAGGGAATAAATTTCCCACCAACTTCCTCACCTTTTATTGCTGTTATCGCTAACTAAAATTATGCATTTGAGAGGGTCATATCCTCAAGCTTCAGCCTTCTTCACAAAACCTTTTATTTTAGCTGCCAGGTAGATTGTGGAAGTGCATTTCTTGAATGTTTCCATACACCCTGTGGACATTTCTACTCTATTACGTACCAGGTGGTTTAGCTTACATCTCCTCTAGACTATTAGTTTTCCTGATGCCTGGCATTTAAGGTACCCAATAAGCATTTGTTAAACTGAACTGTCTTCCCAAATTCTATTGCCTTTATTCAATGATTTGATGGTTTTCTAATCACCTTAGTATATTCCAGATGTTCAAACAAATCAGAGTGAATTGAGAGCATGTTGGGATAAGGGTTACAGACTGCTTATCATTCACTCTGTATATAGAAGACATAGGCACTGAAGTCAAACAGCCTCAGCTTCATATCTTGACTTTACAATTTATGAAATCACTCTGAACCCTCCATTTTCTCATCTGTTAAAGTAGAGATAATAAAAACCTGATGAGATTGTTATATAAGTTAAAAGGTACTATTCACTTGAATCCACATGAAAATGCCTATCAAAGTACATGATACATAGTAGGACGGACTCTCTCTCTCTCACACACAAACACACACATTTATACATATACACTGGCATACATGCATGCAAACAAACACAAACAAAAAAATCATACCCTATTCCCCAATTTGGATATGGCCAGGCAGCTTGCCCTGACCAGTGAAATATAAATAGAAATGTCCTGAGTCAATCATAATGGAAGCGCTTAAGAGATTCTGTCTTCTACCTCTCTACTCTCTTGTTGACCAAGAAAACATGTAGTAGGATGGACAGGTACAAGAATGGTACCTACAATGTTGAACCAGAGCCATGTAGAAGGTTGCTGCTCTAGAGCTGCAGTAAACTTTGCATGGGTGAGAAAATTTTTCCGTCTATTAATGCACTGATGTTCATTTCTACAGCATAACCTAGATTGTCTATCTAATATATATTTGGACTTTGCCTCCACTGAAGGTTGGGCAGATAACTTGATTTACTTCTTTAGCATGAATAGTAAAGGACAGCTATCAGATGAGCCCTTTGCTGACAGTTATTGTATGTAATTTTATCTCTAAATATAATCTTATTCCTTCAAAACCCTCCAGAATGTTAAAGAAAAACAGGAAAGTGTTACAGAATACTGTCACTTTTGATAAGGGAGCTAGCAGCAATCCTTGTTATTCTTTGAAAAAAAAAAGAAGTTTTAACTCTGGTTTATCAGTAAGACAATATTTTGTAACCCGAATAAACCAGAGTTAGCTTCTTTTTTTTTTTTTTCAAAAAATAACAAGGAGTGCTGTTAGCTCCCTTATCAAAAGTCAATCTGAGGGTGGGCCACGGTGGCCCTGCTGAGTTCTCACCTTCCATACCAGAGACCTGGATTTGATTCCGTTGCCTGGCCATGCAAAAAAAAAAAAAAAAAAGTTAACCTGATAAACACTAGGGAAATGAGAGGAGAGCTTTGATATAAAGAAATAACAGCAAAATATTAGAAACCCCAAGCCAGCAGAAAAGCTATCACGTAGTCAGGGACTCTCAGATAGATATTGCATACTGACATTTATAGCAACATTATTCATGATAACCAAAGGATGGAGGTGGTCAAAGTGTACATTGAGTGAGAAGGAGAAGGGCAAATTGTGACATACACATATGATGGAATATCGTGTGACTACAGAAAGGAATGAAGTTATGAAGCATACAACAAGGTGAATGAAACATAAGGACATTATGTTGAGCAAAAGAAACCAGAAACAAAAGGACAAGTACTGTATTGTCTTTTTTAGAAAATACTTACAAGAAAATTGGGGCTTAGATTGTAAGCTCTTATAGAAGTCACATTTTTTCCTGAGTTTTAAGTGTTATTTCTAAATTCTGAGATGTTGCACTATGTGATATTTTTTTCCTGGAACTTTGGGTACTTCTGTGACACCTAAGACTCAGAGTTGAAGTTCTGCACTCTGAAAGTCAGCATTCTTACGTACAGCAACCATTAAAGAAGCCAAAAAAGAGATCAGGCTTCAATTAGAGATAAGAACAAACCCAATCTGTGTTGGGACTAAGGTAAATCAGGATATGGAGTAAAGGATGATACTGTCTGTATTTTAGAACTTCACCTGCCGTATGACACCAATGGAGGACAGGTTATTTGTCCAAAACCTAAATTTTCTGCAGCATACAATCTAACTTAACCTGTCTTGTCAGTTCAGTTAAACAACCTAAACAAATGGAGTCTAGAATTGGGAACAAGGTCTTGCAATTCTGCATAGCTTAATGTAATACCTGCATAAATTCCAGAGTATGTTGGACAGATAATTAAAAATTATTGGCAAAGAGCCCTGAGGGAATGGAGAAAAAAATAGGAAACTATTAAATTTTCCCTCTTGGGAAATCCCTGATATGCTTTCAGACATTAGAGACTTCCAAGTTAACAGGTCAAGTCCTTGCTCTTGAAGCCTAATTTTATGAAATTTATTCTTGTAATGGAGAAGCTAAGCCTAAGAGTTACTTCCGAGAACCTCTCTTGTTGGTCATATGTGGCCTCTCTCTCTCTAAGCCCAACTCTGCAAATAAAATCATTACCTTCCCCCTACAATGTGGGACATGACACCCAGGGTGTAAGTCTCCCTGACGATGTTGGAGATGACTCTCAGTAATGAGCCTGGCCCTGCACCATGAGATTGACAATGCCCACTTGATCAAAAGGGGGAAAAATTTAACAAGATAAGGTATCAGTGACCAAGAGACTTCAGATAGAGTTGAGGTCTATTCTGGAGGTCACTCTTGTGCAAGTTTCAGCTAGATATTGCTAACTGCCATGGTATGCCAAACCTGAACCAACTAACAGTATTCCTGTAAACCCTAAAGACTACCCAGGGCTCGATCTGAGACTCTATAAATAAACCTTCACTGACCGTGCCAGCTTGAAAGGATGTATGTACCCTCGAAAAGTCATGTTTTAATCCTAATACCATTTTGTAAAGACAGTCATTTCTTCTAATCCCTATTCAGTACTGTATGTTAGAAACTTTAATTAGATCATCTCCCTGGAGATGTGAGTCAATCCAGAGTGGTTGCTAAACTGGGTTAGGTGGAGACATGTCTCCAACCATTCCAGGTGGGTCTTGACTAGTTTACTGGAATTCTATAAAAGAGGAAACATTTTGGAGAATGAGAGAGATTCAGAGAGAGCAGAGAAAGACAAAAGAGAAAGCCAGGAGATTCTGAGAGAGCAGGGAATGAAATAGCTACAAGAAGCAGAGTCTACCAGTCAGTGACCTTTGGAAATGAAGAAGGAAAATGCTTCCCAGGGAGCTTCATGAAAGGAAGCCAAGAGAGAAAGCTATGCAGATGACACTGTGTTCACCACATGCATTCCCATATGAGAGAGAAACCCTGAACATCATCAGCCTTCTTGAATCAAGGTAACTATCCCTGGATGCCTTAGAGAGGATATTTCTATAGAGTCACTTTAATTGGGATATTTTTTCCATCTTAGAACTGCAAACTAGCAACTTATAAAATTCCCCTTTTTAAAAAATCTGTTCCATTTCTGGTATATTGCATTCCGGCAGCTAGCAAACTAGAACACTGACTAAGTATATTTTTCAGAAACCTGAAACTTTCAGATGCTTCCTACACCAGATAAGCCCTTAAAACCAGAATTACCAGTCTCTCCAAAAGTATCAAGTACTTGCATCCTCCTATCACATAATGTGGACCCCCTTTTCAACATGAAGAATTTAGAATGGTCATTGCCCAAATATCCCTAAAGATTTGGAGAAGAGTCAAAGGAGAAGGAAAAGTTGTAACAGAGAAGATAGGATTTAATAATAAGCATGTCATTGAATCATTAAATTGAATCTCTTTTTAGTCTCCAGTGTCTTCAAGAAGTTAGAAGGAAATACCTGAAATTGTGGAACTGTAACCTATACCATACTTTGAAATTTGTTCTATGACTGTTTGTTAAATTGTACTTTGAAATTTATAGCTTTTTGTATATACATTATATTTAACAACAAATAAAAGTTCAAGAAAAAGCTATCGTGTCCTAGTGTGAGTTTGGAGTGGGCTGTTAATGAAGATTGTTGCTAAGATTGAAGCCATGAGAAGGTCCTTTGTAGAAAATATTAATGTTTTGTGTTTGCCACTGTGCTGGTTTGAAAGGATATATGCCCCCTAAGAAAAGCCATGTTTTAATATAAATCCCATTTCTTAAAGGTAGAATAGTCTCTATTCAATGCTGTGTATTTGGGACTGTGATGGGATCATCTCCCTGGTTGATGAGATTTAGTTAAGAACGGTTGTTAAACTGGATTAGGGGATGACATGTCTCCACCCATCTGAGTGGGTCTTGATTAGTTTCTGAAGTCCTATAAAAGAGGAAACATTTTGGAGAATGAGAGACTCAGAGAGAGCAGAGAATGCTGCAGCACCATGAAGCAGAGTCCACGAGCCAGCAACCTTTGGAGATGAAGAAGGGAAATGCCTCCCGGGGAGCTTCATGAAACCAGAAGCCAGGAGAGTAAGCTAGCAGATGACGCCGTGTCTGCCATGTGCCCTTCCAGCCGAGAGAGAAGCCCTGACTGCGTTCGCCATGTGCCTTTCCAGATGAGAGAGAAACCCTGAACTTCATCGGCCTTCTTGAACCAAGGTATCTTTCCCCGGATGCCTTTGATTGGACATTTCTATAGACTTGTTTTAATTGGGACATTTTCTCAGCCTTAGATCTGTAAACTAGCAACTCATTAAATTCCCCTTGTTAAAAGCCGTTCCGTTTCTGGTATATTGCATTCCGGCAGCTAGCAAACTAGAACAGATTTTGGTACCGAGAGTGGGGTGCTGCTGCTGCAGTTTGCAAATACCAAACATGTTGGAACGGCTTTTTAAATGGATATGGGGAAGATTCTGGAAGAGTTGTGAAAAGCTTGATAGAGAAGGCCTAGAATGCTTTGGAGAGACTGTTGGTAGAAATGTGGACTCTAAAGATACCTCTGATGAGGTTTTAGAAAGAAATGAGGCACGTGTTATTGAAAACTGGAAGGAAGGTGATCCTTGTTTTAAAATGGCAGATAATCTGGCAAAGTTGACTAATGGTATTGGCTGGAAGGCAGATTTTAAAAGCCATGAACTTGGATATTTAGCAGAAGAGATCTCCAAATTAAATGTCAAAAGTGCAGTCTGGTTTCTCCTTGCAGCTTATAGTGAAATGCGAAAGGAAAGAGATAAGCTGAGAACTGAACTCTTGAGTAAAAAGAAACTAGAAATTGAGGTCCTGGAAAATGCTGGGCCTCCAGAAATGGAGACCCCAGAGAATAGTGCTCCATGTGAGGATTTGACCAGATGTGGAAACAGTCAGCCATTTCAGAGAAAGTCAGGAACGGACATGGAGTTATCCAGAAAGGATTTGTGGAAACTCCTTCTGTCTGATGGGCATGATCCAAGGCTACTGCATAGAAAGCCAACGAGAGTGCTGTGGGACCTGTATAAACAGAGCCGCTGCCAGTCTGGACTGAGGGGTTCAGAGAAGGGACACATTGGAGGAAAAATAACTTCAGAGGCAAAACCGTGGAGGCTGAGGTCTCAAGTCAGGAAGCCTCGGGCCAGGAGAGTGGACCCACCCAAGCCCGTGGAGAGGGTGAGTTTGCCCCAAAGGCAGAGAATGGGCCTTCCACCTCATTGCAGTGGAAGAGTCATGCCGCCTCAGGCCTTGGAGAAGGTGAAGCACATTCCTTGGGGTTTGGGGGGAGCCTGGCTGCCACCACATGGAGGGGTTAAGTGTGTGCCCCGGAGATGGCAGAGAGCCCGGGTGCGGCCCCAATGCTTGGAGAGGGTGGAGCCGAGAAAAAGGTGGTCTCCCCAATATCCCCCAAGGTTGCATTCAGAGAGAGGCAGGCGTAGGCATTTGGAAAGGGTGGGACTGCCACTTTCTAAAGCCCTGAGGATAAATGACTCTCAGACTTTGAAATCTAATGGACTTTGCCCTGCGGGTTTTCGAAACTGTATGGGTCCAGTGACCCCTGTGTTCCTTCCTCCCTATGGAAATGTGTCTATGTATCCTGTGAATGTTCCTTCTTTGTATGTTGGCAGCAAATGACTTGTTATGAGTTTTCAAAGGTCCAGAGTAAATGGAGAGAATTTTGCCTTAGGACAGACCATGCCTGTAACTGACTTGATGAGATTTTATACTGTCTCCAATTTTGTACTTCATTGTATTGCTACTGAAAGGTTTCTGATATTGTTATGAAGTTAATATATTTGTATATGGGAAAAACATGTCTTTTTTAGGGGCCAGAGGGTGGAATGTGCTGGTTTGAAAGGATATATGCCCCCTAAGAAAAGCCATGTTTTAATATAAATCCCATTTCTTAAAGGTAGAATAGTCTCTATTCAATGCTGTGTATTTGGGACTGTGATGGGATCATCTCCCTGGTTGATGAGATTTAGTTAAGAACGGTTGTTAAACTGGATTAGGGGATGACATGTCTCCACCCATCTGAGTGGGTCTTGATTAGTTTCTGAAGTCCTATAAAAGAGGAAACATTTTGGAGAATGAGAGACTCAGAGAGAGCAGAGAATGCTGCAGCACCATGAAGCAGAGTCCACGAGCCAGCAACCTTTGGAGATGAAGAAGGGAAATGCCTCCCGGGGAGCTTCATGAAACCAGAAGCCAGGAGAGTAAGCTAGCAGATGACGCCGTGTCTGCCATGTGCCCTTCCAGCCGAGAGAGAAGCCCTGACTGCGTTCGCCATGTGCCTTTCCAGATGAGAGAGAAACCCTGAACTTCATCGGCCTTCTTGAACCAAGGTATCTTTCCCCGGATGCCTTTGATTGGACATTTCTATAGACTTGTTTTAATTGGGACATTTTCTCAGCCTTAGATCTGTAAACTAGCAACTCATTAAATTCCCCTTGTTAAAAGCCGTTCCGTTTCTGGTATATTGCATTCCGGCAGCTAGCAAACTAGAACAGCCACACTCTCTGATTGCCTTGAACATTTTTTGCCTATTCCATAGAGCAGCAACAGCACCAAATGCTCATGTGAGGGGTGTGGGTTAAGGTGTTATAATAGGACAGCCAAGAACACTCATGAGGAGAAAAAGTTATGGAAACAGGATCAGACTGATCAATTGACCTTTGAATATTCTCTTCCACTGCCTTTCCTACAAAATCCATTGAGTTAGTAGATAATGACCAAATAGTCTGTCTCTCCCAAAGCTACTTCCTTTTGAAAATTTAAGAGTAAATCTCTGGCCAAAAGAGTTGCCTGGTGGAATGAAAGAAAATGATTCCTGAACTATAGTTCTTTGTTGCCTTGACTGGAACATGCTGCTTTAATGCTCATTCCATATGCTCTTTTATCTGGAAGAGATACAGAATAGTGTCTGAACTTTAGCACCTTCCTATCACACATAAACTGACAAAGTAGCTTCTATCCCAAGGGAACATGAGCTCAAAAGCCAAAACAATTAGACACCTGGAGAGTTCGATGTCTACAAAAGAAAGAAAAAAACGAAATGACATATTTCACCTGAAGCAAAATTGTTGGAAATAAAGCAAAATTTAAAAAATTAAAAATATATTCTAGAATATTCAAAGAGGTAAGGGAAGATTTTGGTCGAATAAAACATTACAAAATCATAAAAATTGTTAAGAGGAACTATTAGAAGTGAAAAATATAATAGTCGAAATAAAAAATACAACAAATTGAAGAGTGTCTTTCTGAGCTATGTTATATAACTGAGTAACCATCTCAGCATTCAGAAGACCAAGATGAAGAGATTGAAAATATGAATATAAATTTCTCAAAACCAAGGGAAAAAAGACCTTAGATTGAAAGGGCTTGATAGATCTCCCCCCACACACAAAAAAGAGATACAGAAAATTCTAGACCATATAGATACATTATATTAAAATTCAAGAACATCAATAAGAAAGAAAATATTCCAAACACTTCTAGAGAAAGGTGGGAAGATCTCTTGCACAGGAACTAGAACTATATTGACATGAGTAAACTCAACAGTAACACTGGATATAAGATAGCAATGGGGCAATATTTTAAAATGACAAAGAAAAAGAACTTGCACCTAAATTTATTATACACCAAATTTTATTTAAATTTGGCAATATATTTAAAAATATTCCCAAATACATAAGTATCACAATATTTACTCCTCAAAGACTTATTTATAAAACATTCTTAAAGGAAGAATTCTAAGAACTTTCTCCATGGAAGTTAAGCTACTCTAATCCCAGCTGTATAACTATCTAGCTGTGTGAGCCTGATATGTCTCATTTTCCCCACTTATATAATGTAAGCAATATATAAATGTGATATATATTTAAGAATATGTATATAATATATATATCCATCCAATGTATAAGAACGATACATTCCCTCCTAAGAAGCCCCAGGCTCAAATGGTTTTATAGGTGAGTTTGCCTAAATTTTCAACAAACTGTTAATTTCTGAATTATAATCCCAGAAAAAAAGTGAACAAAATACATTTAGCTCCTTTTATAAACTAATGTAATTCATATTCCAAATCAAGTATGAACAGGTATAATTTGTATTCCAAAATCAAATATGGAAATAAGCCAAAAAAGAAAAGTATAAGTCTAATCCATTTGTGAATATAAAAAACAAAAACCTAAATACATATCAGATAACCAAAATTAACAGTATACTTAATATACCATAAACAAGTAGGTATTACTCCAGGAATGCAGAAATGGTTCAACATTTAATTTAGCAATATAATTTATTGCTTCTATAGACCAAAGGGGGTAAAATAATATATTCTCAATATATTCAGAAAAAGAATTTGATAAAGCCCATGCCAACTTATGATTTTTTTTTTTGAAAAAAGGAAAACCTTAGCAAATGAGGAATAAAATGGAAAGTTCTTAACATGGTAAAAAGTGCATAACAGAAGCCAGCTATACCAACATAATCAATAGAGAAACTTTAAATGCATCCTCTTTAAGATTGGGAAGAAGGAAATGACATTCCATGGCCACTCTTGAAGGATATGACCAATGTTATAAACAAAGAAAAAGAAACATGAGCTGTGATTGTTTGAAGTTGTACATAGCACAGAAAAGTATGTTCTTAAAGTTAATCAATTCCTGTGGGTGTGAACCTATTACCAAACAAAGGCCACAGATTCTTTTGACCAACATGCTCAATAACCAATTCTTGACACACCAGAGTTTCAAAAAGACAAAGGGTTTATTATGAAGCACGTAGAAGGAAAGCAAATGGCCTATTGGCCCCAAATCTGCCCCCTTGCATTTAGGCAGTTAAAGGTTTTTATGGATTTTAGCAAAGGGAGATGAAGTCATTGCAATTTCAAATAGCAAGCTCTAAGCAGAAAAGAAGGCAGTGTTATCATTATCACAAGCCAAAAGGAAGGAAGAAAAGTTATCTTTTCAATAGCAGAGTCTAGCTGATACGATTTACAACTATAAGAGGCTGGAACTAGTTAATGGCTGACTTCAAATTCTTAATTAGCATTAAAGCTTTTGCTCTACAAATTACTTTAAGAAAATGACCAGATAAAGGGAGTAACATCTCTTACAATCACTAAGGCACAAGGGAAGAGTTTTTACAATCCTTTTAGATATTAGTTAAGGGATTTCAGGTATTTCCCGCTGTCTTCTCCAATATACCAGGAAGCAAAAAGGAATATCTATATAGTGATTCAGTAATCAAAATCATCCCTTGAATGGGCCATCACCCCTTAAGTACTAATTTCTTGATTACAATTCCTCCTTCTAATTTTTTTTTTTTTTTATTAACGGAAAGAAAAAAAAGAAATTAACACAACATTTAGAAATCATACCATTCTACATATGTACTCAGTAATTCTTAACATCATCACATAGATGCATGATCATTGTTTCTTAGTACATTTGCATGAGTTTAGAGGAACTAGCAACACAACAGAAAAAGATATAAAATGTTAATATAAAGAAAAGAAATAAAAGTAGTAGTAATAGTAAAAAACAACAACAACAAACAAACCAACAAGCAAACAAAAACAAAAAAAAAACCCTATAGCTCAGATGCAGCTTCATTCAGTATTTTAACATGATTACTTTACAATTAGGTATTATTGTGCTGTCCATTTTTGAGTTTTTGTATCTAGTCCTGTTGCACAATCTGTATCCCTTCAGCTTCAATTACCCATTGTCTTACCCTGTTTCTAACTCCTGCTGAACTCTGTTACCAATGACATATTTCAAGTTTATTCTCGAATGTCCGTTCACAACAATGGGACCATACAGTATTTGTCCTTTAGTTTTTGGCTGGATTCACTCAGCATAATATTCTCTAGGTCCATCCATGTTATTACATGGTTCACAAGTTTATCTTGTCTTAAAGCTGCATAATATTCCATCGTATGTATATACCACAGTTTGTTTAGCCACTCTTCTGTTGATGGAGATTTTGGCTGTTTCCATCTCTTTGCAATTGTAAATAACGCTGCTATAAACATTGGTGTGCAAATGTCCGTTTGTGTCTTTGCCCTTAAGTCCTTTGAGTAGATACCTAGCAATGGTATTGCTGGGTCGTATGGCAATTCTATATTCAGCTTTTTGAGGAACCGCCAAACTGCCTTCCACAGTGGTTGCACCCTTTGACATTCCCACCAACAGTGAATAAGTGTGCCTCTTTCTCCGCATCCTCTCCAGCACTTGTCGTTTTCTGTTTTGTTGATAATGGCCATTCTGGTGGGTGTGAGATGATATCTCATTGTGGTTTTGATTTGCATTTCTCTAATGGCCAGGGACATTGAGCATCTCTTCATGTGCCTCTTGGCCATCCGTATTTCTTCTTCTGGTAGGTGTCTGTTTAAGTCTTTTTCCCATTTTGTAATTGGGTTGGCTGTCTTTTTGTTGTTGAGTTGAATAATCTCTTTATAAATTCTGGATACTAGACCCTTATCTGATATGTCATTTCCAAATATTGTCTCCCATTGTGTAGGCTGTCTTTCTACTTTCTTGATGAAGTTCTCTGATGCACAAAAGTGTTTAATTTTGAGAAGCTCCCATTTATTTATTTCCTTCTTCAGTGTTCTTGCTTTAGGTTTAAGGTCCATAAAACCACCTCCAGTTGTAAGATCCATAAGATATCTCCCAACATTTTCCTCTAACTGTTTTATGGTCTTAGACCTAATGTTTAGATCTTTGATCCATTTTGAGTTAACTTTTGTATAGGGTGTGAGAGATGGGTCTTCTTTCATTCTTTTGCATATGGATATCCAGTTCTCTAGGCACCATTTATTGAAGAGACTGTTCTGTCCCAGGTGAGTTGGCTTGACTGCCTTATCAAAGATCAAATGTCCATAGATGAGAGGGTCTATATCTGAGCACTCTATTCGATTCCATTGGTCGATATATCTATCTTTATGCCAATACCATGCTGTTTTGACCACTGTGGCTTCATAATATGCCTTAAAGTCAGGCAGCGCGAGACCTCCAGCTTTGTTTTTTTTCCTCAAGATGTTTTTAGCAATTCGGGGTACCCTGCCCTTCCAGATAAATTTGCTTATTGGTTTTTCTATTTCTGAAAAATATGTTGTTGGGATTTTGATTGGTATTGCATTAAATCTGTAAATCAATTTAGGTAGGATTGACATCTTAACTATATTTAGTCTTCCAATCCATGAACACGGTACGCCCTTCCATCTATTTAGGTCTTCTGTGATTTCTTTTAACAGTTTTTTGTAGTTTTCTTTATATAGGTTTTTTGTCTCTTTGGTTAAATTTATTCCTAGGTATTTTATTCTTTTAGTTGCGATTGTAAATGGGATTCGTTTCTTGATTTCTACCTCAGCTTGTTCATTACTAGTGTATAGAAAAGCTACAGATTTTTGAATGTTGATCTTGTAGCCTGCTACTTTGCTGTACTCATTTATTAGCTCTAGTAATTTTGTTGTGGATTTTTCTGGGTTTTCTACATATAGTATCATATCGTCTGCAAACAGTGATAGTTTTACTTCTTCCTTTCCAATTTTGATGCCTTGTATTTCTTTTTCTTGCCTAATTGCTCTGGCTAGAACTTCCAACACAATGTTGAATAATAGTGGTGATAGTGGACATCCTTGTCTTGTTCCTGATCTTAGGGGGAAAGTTTTCAATTTTTCCCCATTGAGGATGATATTAGCTGTGGGTTTTTCATATATTCCCTCTATCATTTTAAGGAAGTTCCCTTGTATTCCTATCTTTTGCAGTGTTTTCAACAGGAAAGGATGTTGAATCTTGTCAAATGCCTTCTCTGCATCAATTGAGATGATCATGTGATTTTTCTGCTTTGATTTGTTGATATGGTGTATTACATTAATTGATTTTCTTATGTTGAACCATCCTTGCATACCTGGGATGAATCCTACTTGGTCATGATGTATAATTCTTTTAATGTGTTGTTGGATACGATTTGCTAGAATTTTATTGAGGATTTTTGCATCTGTATTCATTAGAGAGATTGGTCTGTAGTTTTCTTTTTTTGTAATATCTTTGCCTGGTTTTGGTATGAGGGTGATGTTGGCTTCATAGAATGAATTAGGTAGTTTTCCCTCCACTTCGATTATGTTGAAGAGTTTGAGGAGAGTAGGTACTAATTCTTTCTGGAATGTTTGATAGAATTCACATGTGAAGCCGTCTGGTCCTGGACTTTTCTTTTTAGGGAGGTTTTGAATAACTAATTCAATCTCTTTACTTGTGATTGGTTTGTTGAGGTCGTCTATTTCTTCTTGAGTCAAAGTTGGTTGTTCCTGTCTTTCCAGGAACCTGTCCATTTCTTCTAAATTGTTGTATTTATTAGCGTAAAGTTGTTCATAGTATCCTGTTATTACCTCCTTTATTTCTGTGAGGTCAGTAGTTATGTCTCCTCTTTCATTTCTAATCTTATTTATTTGCATCCTCTCTCTTCTTCTTTTTGTCAATCTTGCTAAGGGCCCATCAATCTTGTTGATTTTCTCATAGAACCAACTTCTGGTCTTATTGATTTTCTCTATTGTTTTCATGTTTTCAATTTCATTTATTTCTGCTCTAATCTTTGTTATTTCTTTCCTTTTGCTTGCTTTGGGATTAGTTTGCTGTTCTTTCTCCAGTTCTTCCAAGTGGACAGTTAATTCCTGCATTTTTGCCTTTTCTTCTTTTCTGATAAAGGCATTTAGGGCAATAAATTTCCCTCTTAGCACTGCCTTTGCTGCGTCCCATAAGTTTTGATATGTTGTGTCTTCATTTTCATTTGCCTCTAGGTATTTACTAATTTCTCTTGCAATTTCTTCTTTGACCCACTTGTTGTTTAAGAGTGTGTTGTTGAGCCTCCATGTATTTATGAATTTTCTGGCACTCCGCCTATTATTGATTTCCAACTTCATTCCTTTATGATCCGAGAAAGTGTTGTGTATGATTTCAATCTTTTTAAATTTGTTAAGACTTGCTTTGTGACCCAGCATATGGTCTATCTTTGAGAATGATCCATGAGCACTTGAAAAAAAGGTGTATCCTGCTGTTGTGGGATGTAATGTCCTATAAATGTCTGTTAAGTCAAGTTCATTTATAGTAATATTCAGGTTCTCTATTTCTTTATTGATCCTCTGTCTAGATGTTCTGTCCATTGATGAGAGTGGTGAATTGAAGTCTCCAACTATTATGGTATATGTGTCTATTTCCCTTTTCAGTGTTTGCAGTGTATTCCTCACGTATTTTGGGGCATTCTGGTTCGGTGCGTAAATATTTATGATTGTTATGTCTTCTTGTTTAATTGTTCCTTTTATTAGTATATAGTGTCCTTCTTTGTCTCTTTTAACTGCTTTACATTTGAAGTCTAATTTGTTGGATATTAGTATAGCCACTCCTGCTCTTTTCTGGTTGTTGTTTGCATGAAATATCTTTTCCCAACCTTTCACTTTCAACCTATATTTATCTTTGGGTCTAAGATGTGTTTCCTGTAGAC
Source organism: Tamandua tetradactyla (assembly GCF_023851605.1). Taxonomy (NCBI): domain Eukaryota; kingdom Metazoa; phylum Chordata; class Mammalia; order Pilosa; family Myrmecophagidae; genus Tamandua; species Tamandua tetradactyla. The sequence goes on from NC_135327.1 coordinate 186,713,094, forward strand.
AGCATATAGAAGGATCCTGTTTTTTAATCCATTCTGCCAGTCTATGTCTTTTAATTGGGGAATTCAGTCCATTGACATTTAGAGTTATTACTGTTTGGATAATATTTTCCTCTACCATTTTGCCTTTTGTATTATATATATCATCTCTGTCTTTCCTTCTTTCTACACTTTTCTCCATGTCTCTCTCTTCTGTCTTTTTGTATCTGACTCTAGTGCTTCCTTTAGTATTTCTTGCAAAGCTGGTCTCTTGGTCACAAATTCTCTTTGTGACTTTTTGTCTGAGAATGTTTTAATTTCTCCCTCATTTTTGAAGGACAATTTTGCTGGATATAGGAGTCTTGGCTGGCAGTTTTTCTCTTTTAGTAACTTAAATATATCATCCCACTGTCTTCTAGCTTCCATGGTTTCTGCTGAGAAATCTACACATAGTCTTATTGGGTTTCCCTTGTATGTGACGGATTGTTTTTCTCTCGCTGCCTTCAAGATCCTCTCTTTCTCTTTGACCTCTGACATTCTAACTAGTAAGTGTCTTGGGGAACGCCTATTTGTGTCTAATCTCTTTGGGGTGTGCTGCACTTCTTGGATCTGTAATTTTAGGTCTTTCATAAGAGTTGGGAAATTTTCAGTGATAATTTCTTCCATTAGTTTTTCTCCTCCTTTTCCCTTCTCTTCTCCTTCTGGGATACCCACTACACGTATATTTGTACGGTTCACATTGTCCTTGAGTTCCCTGATACCTTGTTCAAATTTTTCCATTCTTTTCCGGATAGTTTCTGTTTCTTTTTGGAGTTCAGATGTTTCATCCTCCAAATCACTAATTCTATCTTCTGTTTCTTTAAATCTGTCATTGTAGGTATCCATTGTTTTTTCCATCTTTTCTACTTTATCTTTCACTTCCATAAGTTCTGTGATTTGTTTTTTCAGTTTTTCTATTTCTTCTTTATGTTCAGCCCATGTCTTCTTCATGTCCTCCCTCAATTTATCGATTTCGTTTTTGAAGAGGTTTTCCATTTCTGCTCGTATATTCAGCATTAGTTGTTTCAGCTCCTGTATCTCATTTGAACTATTGGTTTCTTCGTTTGACTGGGCCATATGTTCAATTTTCTGAGCGTGATCTGTTATCTTCTGCTGGCGTCTGGGCATTTAGTCAGATTTCCCCGGGTGTTCGACCCCACAGGTTGAAAGATTTTTCTGCGCAGTCTCTCGGTTCTGTTCTTTCTATCCTGCCCAGTAGGTGGCGCACGTGGCACACGCCTGTCTGTGGGTTCCACCAGCGAAAGTTGCTGTGGGTCCCTCAACTCTGGAAAACTCTCGCCATAGGGGAGGTTCGGCAACCGAAGCGTCTTGGAAGAATGCCAGCCGGCCCGGGGTTCCAAACGCGGGGAGGGTCGCCGGCTGTCGCAGCACAGGAGAGCGTCCGGCCAAATTAGCTAGTCGGCCCGGGGCACCAAGCGTGGCGGGAGGGCGCCAGCTGTCGCAGCCCGGGAGAGTGCACTGTTCCCAGTCGACGGGGGAGTCACGTGTTTGGAAGGGATCCCCCGGTCACTGTTCTCCGCAGTCTGGGGATTTCCGACCCAACTATCTCAGTTGTTCCGGGGGGCCTCGTGTGGTGGGGGCACCAGCCGCCGCGGCCTAAGGGGACCGCCTGTCCAATTCTACCAGCTGGCCTGGGAAGGTGGAAGGGAGGGACTCCGGTCGCTTGCTGTCCCACCCAGGAAAGCCCGTGCCCCTTGGTGATCTCACCGGAGCTGGTTCTCCCAGATAGTCAGCCGTTCCAGGATGGGGTACGCTGTCCCTTTAATCTCCCTCGTGGCTCCTGGAGCTGCTCTGTATTATCTCCACTCCCCCAGTAGTTGTTCTGGAGGAGGAAAGGTGAGGGCGGCAAGGCTGTCGAGGCTGGTGGCGGAGGAGCACGGTGAAGGCGGGGGAAGAGGGCACCGTGTTGGTTGGAGAGCAGCCGGAGCAGGAGGGGGAGGAGGGGGGTAGGGAGGTCGGGCGGCTCGGCTGCTGCGGGGCGCGTGCGCCGCGTGGCGGGCCGGCGGAGAAAGAGAGGGGGTAGGGAGGTCGGGCGGCTCGGCTGCTGCGGGGCGCGTCCTCCTTCTAATTTTATAATTATCTCTCAATCTTGAGAGATATATTGGTGACAACTCTTATGTGATTCAAGGCTGAAATAGGCATTGTCATTAAAGGACAGGGGAACGAAACGATGAAATCAGTTGTTGTTCTTGGAGAGTTCAGCACTTCAGGGTTTCAGAGCTTGTCTGGCATTAAAACAATATGGAAGTTTTAAGTCTCTGAAAAACAAACTTAATAAGTAAAATTTTATATAGCCCAAGGTATTTTTCAGGTTTTCCAAGAATTCTGTTGGTTGAGGGTTGCCATTTTGTGACAGTTTGCAATATCTGGCTGAAACTTGCATATGAGTAATCTCCAGATGACCTCTTGACTCAATTTGAAATCTCTTAGTCATTAAAAGTCTATTTCTTTTCCCCCTTTTGGTCAACTAGTCCATGATACCAGGACCTGGCTTATACCCCTGGAAAGAGGTATAAGTGAACAAAGAGGGGAAGATCAGTTGGAGTTTGGTTTAAAGAGAGATGACAGAGTAACAACAAATGTTCTCTGAAGATGACTCTCAGGCACTAAATTTAAGTAGATTCAGTTTGCTATTAAAGAAATAAGTTTCATAAAGATAAGCCTCAAGATTGAGGGTTTGGTTTATGAAATTAGGAACCTGCTCTTGCTTAAGAAAATTTCAAGAATTCCCCAGGTGGGAAAGTTAAATAGTTCTATTTTCCCAGTTCCTTGAGGGACTTTGCAAACAATCCTCCATGTTCTGCCCCAAATACAATACTCTGAAATACATTTTGGTATAACATTAACTTGCACAGAATATTATGATTTTATTCCTTATTCCAGTTTCTATATGAGCTGAATTAGGTTGTTTAAGTAAACTGACCAGATATATTAAATTACATCATGTGTTACAGAAAATCCAAATTTTTGACAAAATAAAAATTTTTCTTCTTGTCATACACAAAAGTTATAGCTTAAAATTAGACAATATTATTTTTCTTTATCTGGGTATATTCATCTGCATTTTAAACAGATCAGTTTCAGTCACATCTTTAATCAGAATTTGATCTTTTTCAGTTATTTTAACAGTTGCTTTATGGATTTATTCTGACTTTCAGAGCTGGAGAACTAAATTTGAGTCTCAGGTATCACACAAATACATAAGGATCCAGGGAACTAGTACGTTATACAAAGAGCAAAATCTAAAGATAGCAATTAAAGCTTACAATATAAGCTCTAATTTTTATATGCATTTTTAAATGAAGCTACTTTTTAGAAATAAAAACATTAGACAGTTGTTTTATATTGACAAACATAGCAAAGGTTTTGATCTGTTTCACTTTTACACATTTGCCAAAGTATGCTTACAGATAAAATATAATTTATACATTTGTTCTGTCTTTCTTTTAAAGTTTCCTGTAACGGAGCTCTAGCTCTATGTTTTCTTTTTAAAAAAATATTAAAGCAAGGCAACTGGCAATTTGGCTCTTTTTATGATCTGTAGCTTTTTAAGAATAACTCAAATCATGACTAACAAGACCATACCATTGTTTAACAATCATACAGATTAGCATTCGGATATAACATGGACAGTGAGAACACTGTCAAAATTTTAGGAGTTTTAAGCAATCTCTAAATATATTAAAAATATTTCGCTTATACAAACTCAACCAGCCACAGGATAGAAAATTCCTTTTGACCACTGTTATACTTCCAAAACACATCTTATGCAATAGGTTAAACTAATTTAGCACCTTACTTTTATAAGGTAAAGTTTATAAAATTAAATTATGGCTTCTAAAAAAACTACTTCAAACTCTATTTATTTAAATGCTACTTTCTTATTTAAAGGTCTTACAAGTGTCCTCTCTTCTATAAGATCCTGTTGGGTCATTCTTTATCTATCTGCTTTTTAAATTCATCCAGAGAGAATTATGTCTCTTCAAATATGTCTTCTCTATTCATGAGAGCATTTACTAACAACAATATACAAATTGACAATAACAAAGCCACTAAAAATTCAAATTCTTCCTTATACTGAGGTAACAAATGGCCAAATAACCAAAAGTTAGATACTTTAAAATCTGAGTAATCAAGGTTATAAGAACAATCTATTTATATCTCTTAATTGATTTCTTGATTAGAATATGTTTGAAGCATTACTCTATTTTTACTTTTATTATAATTTTAGTATGAATGTTGTTATTACCAGTACATTGCTCAGTTTATGTAATATAACCTTTTTTTTGGATTAGTCTAGCTTATTTTATCAGCAAGATCCAAGAGATGATTTTGATTCAGTAATCACTATACAGATATTCCTTTTTGTTTTCTGGTGTATTGGAGTAGACAAAGGGAAATACCTGAAATCCATAAACTATAATTCAATTCCCTGATATCTAAAATGATGGTCAAATCCCTTCCCTTGAGCCTTTGTGATCTAAGAGCTGTTACTCCCTTTATCTGGCCATTTTCCTAAAGTAACTTTTAGGGCAAAGGCTTTAATGCTAATGAAGAATTTAAAGTCAGCCATTAACTACTTTCTGCCCCTTATACTTCTAAATCATATTAGCTAGACTCAACTTTTGAAAAGATAACTTTTCTCTCTTCGTTTTGGCTTTCACCTTTAGTATTGAAATGATAATGATAACACTGTCTCCATTTCTGCTTAGAGCTTGCTATTTGAAACCGTAATGACCTCATCTCCCCTTGCTAAAATCCATAAAAACCTTGAACTGCCTAAACCCAGGGAGGCAGATTTTGGGCCAACAGGCCATCTGTTTTCCTACTATGTGTCTCAAAGAAACTCATTCCCTCTCTGAAACCCAGTGTCTCAAGAATTGGTTACTGAGCATATTGGGCAAAGATTCCATGACCTTTATCCATTAACAAACCCATTGTAAGAAGGATTGTTTAGTGAGTAGGATCTTAACATAAGATGTGTCCCAACTTATTCACAGTGGGTCTTAATCCTCTTACTGGAGTATTTTATAAAAGAATGAAATTCAGATACAGAGAGAGAGAGAAAGCCATAGAAGCAAGAAGCTGAAAGCAACAAAACTCAGAAGAGCAGGGAAACCCCAGCAGATGCTGCAATGTGCCTTGCCATGTGCCTTGCCATGTGAAAAAGGAGTCCAAGGTTGCCAGCAGCCTGTCTTCAAGAAGAAAGCATTGTCTGATGATGTCTTGATTTGGACATTTTTCTCAGCCTAAAAACTGTATGCTTATAAGTTAATAAATTCCCATTGTTAAAAGTAACCCATTTCATATTATCTGCATTTTGTCAGCATAGCAAACGAGAAAACAAATTGCAAGGATTGGAAGAGAAAAATTGAAATGATTGTCTATTGAAGATAAAATAACAGAATCAACAAATTACTAGATCTGATAAAATAGTTCAGCAAATTTTTCAGAGTAAATATCAAAAGTAGAAATAATCAACTAGTAAATACCATTATATAAAATACATATACAATATCAAAAAAATAGGATGCATTTAATAATCACCTTAATCACAAATATGTAAGACCTCTGTGGAAAAGTTTATAAAATTATAATAAGAGACATAAACAAAAACCTTAATAAGTAGAGAGACATTTCACTCTCTTGGGTAGAATGACTTAAGGTTATACAGATAAAAGGTTTCTCAAATTATTACCCCAAACTTTATATGTTATATTTAATCAAAAATTCAGTGTGGATTTTTTGAGAAATTTAATAAATGTATTCTAAATTTTCTATGGAGAAATAAAGATCCATAATTAACTAGGTCAACAATGAAAGTAAGAACAATAGAAAAGAGCGTAATAACCACAATGAAGTTGACATACTACAAAGCTAAAGTAATAAAATGTGTATTAATTGCCTAAGAATAAAGAATCAAGCAGTGTTCAGAGAAGAAACTCACATACACATATATTAATATGCATATTGATACAAATATGCTACATATTATAATATACTAAATATGTTAATGTATAAATATGTATTGATATGTATTAAAAGTGGCACAACTAAGTGGATAAGATTGAATTTTTTGGTAGATGGTCTTGGCAAATATTGACTAACTAAATAGAATGAAAAATAAAACTGCATCTCTATCTAGCTCTATAATACAAAGGTAAAACTATGAGATTAACAAAAATACAATATAGGACGAAATTTTACTGTCATAGAGGTTGTAGGGAATTTCTTGAACAAAGCCTTCAAAGCACAAACTATAAAACAAATACATGATGAAATGATTTCATCAAAATTAATATTTGTTTAATGACTAACACAATATACCAAGTTAGCCAACAAAGATTGGGAAAAGATATTGCAATGTTTAAAAGATATTGCAAAGAACTAAACCTATAAATTTAAAGAAAAACGTTTGTAAATTAACAACCTAAGTTGAACCTCAGTAGGAAAACAAATGGAAACTCTAGAATGAAAGAATGAATAAATATATAAATAAATAAATAAATAAGTAGCTCAGTAGATAGATTCACCAGCAGAATAGAGGGGACAGAGGAAAGAGCAGTGAACTTGAAGATAGAACAATAAAACAATACATAAAATGACAGAAACAAAATGAACAGACCTGTGAGACAAATATAAAGAAGTGCTAAGAGAGGAATTTAGAGCCCTAAATATATACATTAGAAAAAAGGAAAAATCTAAATAATATAAGCTCCCACATCAAGAATCTAGAAAAACAAGAGTAAAATAAATTGGAAACAAAAGAAGAAAGGAAATAATAAATGCAAAAGCAAATATCACTAAAATTGGAGAAGGAAAAGCAACTATGAAAATCAATGAAACAATGATCTGGTTCTTTGAAAAGATTGATAATATTGGCAAACTTCTGGCAAGACAGAGAAAAAAACAGAGAGAAAATGCAAATTAATAATATTAGGAATGAAAAAGGAGATGCTACCACATGCACTGTAGACATGAATAGGTTAAGAAGGGCCCACATCGTGTTGAGTGAGGTGCTTCAGGGCTCAGTTACCCAATAGAACGTTTGAACAAACAGGAAGAACTCACAGAAACATCCTCCTCAAAGCTGCAGAAAAAGGACTGCAGTAACAGAGCAAGCCTTGACTTAAGAAAATGTGACTTAAAAGAAGTAGGACTAAGAAGCAAGGAAGCCAGGGGCCTAGATTGTAAGCTTTTAGAGCAGACACATTATATCTGGAGTGGTGATTATTATTTCTGGATTCTGAGAGGCTGTTTTATATGTATAACCTGATATTTACAAATAAGAATGAAGCCAGACAGGTTGGCATTAAAGTAATTCAGAACATAGGGTAAAGAAGACAGTGTCTATATTTTAGAACCACGCATACTCTTTGAGATCAAAGGAAGAAAGGTTTATTTGATCTGGAACTGAAACTTTCTGTAGTGCATAATCTAATTCAACCTATCTGTATAGCTCATTTGAACAACTGATACACAGAGAGCACAGAATGAGAAAGAGGTCCTTTAATCCGGTATAGATTACTGTGATGCCTGAAAACATCCTGGAGCATATTAACCAGATAATTAAAAGGTATTGGCAAAGTCCCTGAGGGAGAGGGGAAAGACTAGGAACTATTAAACCTTACCATCAGGGAATCCCCTGGTACTGTGTCAAACTTTAGGGACACCCAAATCAATAGGCCATGCCCTCAATCATGAGGCTTACTCTTGTGAAGCTTATGTAGGTAGCAAAGAAGCTTAGACTACCTAAAGGAATGCCTAAGAGTTACTTCTGGAGGACCTCTGTTGTTGCTCAGATGTGGCCTCAGTCTTTTTAAGCCCAACTCTACAAGTGAAATCATTGCCTTCCCCCTACATGGGACATGATATCCAGGGGTGAAAGTCTCCCTGATGACGTCCCAGGAATGAATCCAGAGCTGACACCGTGGGATCAACAATTACATCCTCATCAAATGGGGGGAAACAAGCGTAATTTATAAAGTATCAGTGGCAGAGAGAGTTCAAATAGAGTCGAGAAGCTACTCTGGAGGTTGCTCTTATGGTCTTCAGGTAGACCTTGCCACCTATCATAACCTGCCCACTGCCATCCAGGACCATTCCAGCCAATACTAAAGAACACCTAGGGCAATTTATAAGATTCCATAAGGGTTCCAGGCACTAGAGTAACTTGCCAGAAACCTACAACCTCCAGATGGATCCCTGGTCCAGATAACTCCTGTCACCTAGCCCAGCCTCTCCAGAACATTAGATAGTTCCATTTCCCTACCCCATATCAGTGACAGATCCTTCCAATATCAAAAATTTAGAATAACCATAGCCCAAACAACCCTAAAGAGAGGTATGGAAAGATCAAAGGCAATAGCGGAATTATACCTAGAAGACAGAGCTTAACAAATGAACATGAATGCTGACTCATTAAATTGATATCTCTTTTAGTCTCCAGTATTTTAAAGCAGTTAGAAGTAAAAACCTAAAATTGTGAAATTGCAACCCATGTCAAAGTCTGAAATATGTTCTACAACTAATTTCAAAGCTTTGAAATTAATAGCTTTTTTTGTATATATGTTATTGTTCACAAAAAAGAAGGAAAAAGAAAGTTGATTGTGATGATAAAAATGTATTTAAGCCCTCTAGCCTCCTATATTCTGGAGCAGCTAGAAGGAAAAATATGACAGGATCGTACGCTAGCCCATGACAAATTCTGGAATCTATCCCGTAACCACTTTTTGAAAAGTGTTTTGAAAATTATCGCTTTTTTATTTCTTTGCTTTGCATATACTTTATACTATACAATAAAAAAAAAGTTAAAAAAAAAAAGCAAGGAAGCCATCTGCCAGAAGTTCTTGGACCCTTATTAGAACAGTCAGCACAGAAACTGAGCCTTTTGAGGCTACTAGATGTTCTTTACTCTAGTGACTCTGTCCTGACTGGTTCCCTGGAACTTGAAGTATCTGTGTGACACTTAAGACTCCAAGTTAGTTCTCCAGCTCTGAAAGTCAGATGTGACTGAAACTGATCTGGTTAAAACTAAGAATCTCAAAACCTCCGGACTGTTCCAATGCCAGATGAGCTATGAAACCCAGAAATACTGGACTTTCCAAGAACAACAGCCAGTTTTATCCCTCTGCCCCATTAATGACAATGCCCCTTTTCAGCCATGATAAAGTTAAAAGAGTTGTCACACACATATCCCTCAAAATGAGAGAACATTATCAACAGAGAGGGAGAAGTTGCAACCATGAAGTTAGGAGTGAAGGGATGATTATTATTACTGAATATTATATAGATATTCCTTCTTAATTTCTGGTGTATTGGAGTTGACAGGGAGAAACACCTGAAATCTTTGAATTGTAATCCAACTGCCTTGATCTCTGATAATAACTGCATAGCCTTTATCTTGTGCCTTGCTATTATAAAAGCCTTCTGCCTAACCTACAGTTGTACCCATTTATCCAGTTTTTCAACTTCAGAGTCTTATGATCACTAAAGACAGCCCCCAATGTTTGTTAATGAAGAGTTTTGGGCCAGTCCAGAACTAATCCATCCCAAGCTGAAAGTTACCATGATAACCAAAACTGGGTCTAACCAAAATGGGTCCACCTGGCATGCACAGTAGCTTAGACTTTAACTTATAAGTCAATTATAGCTCATTATAATATAAAAATCAAGTCCATCATCATATTCACATCACCATTTTCTTACATACATTCTGTGGCTAAGCATGTAATCAATCTGCCTAGGCTCAATAATTAAATCACCCCTAATTACATCATCTGGGACGATTGTGCTTATTATCCTAAAACTTGCCCATCTTTTAATGCCATAAAACTATCAGAATTAATGGAAAAAAAACAGCAGTGGCTTTTTTCTTGTAGCCTGGCTGATCCCTATGCTACTCCTCACAGGTTTGACACAGAGCCAACCTGCACTCCCAAAGAGAATCCCTTGTCCCAGTTCAGGAAGAAACAGAGTAATCCTTGTGCCCACACTGGAAGCATGTGTGTCTGACCCAATATGTGGAAGTAGCCTGAGGGACTTACCTTCCCAGAATTTACCCTGCTGTAAAAGGCAACACACTGAGCTCTCCTACAGATTGCTCTAGGAGAGTAGTCAAGTCGTGCTGCCTGGGGTAAGGGATTGCTGGGTGTCAGTCCAACAGTACAGTGCTCAAGACCATGAGGAACCTGGTTCCTAGGGAAAAGGTGACATTCAGAACCATGTAAACAGGTGATTCCTAAGGTCACATGTGCACGCCCAAGACAAGACACATATGCAGAAAGGATCAGGGCTACTGTGAAGGACACTCTTAAGCAAACCTCAGTTAGGCATTGCTACCTATTGTAACTTGCCAAACCCCAATCAAAACAATTTCAGCCAATCTTAAAGAACATCTAGGGCAATATATAAGATCCTACAAATATTCCTTGTACTAGGGTAACTTTACAGAAACCTACAACCTCCAAATGGGTCCCTGGACCAGATAAATCCTGAAACCTAGAGGGCCCAGCCTCTCCAGAACATCAGCTAGTTCCATATCCTTACCTCATATTAGTGACAGCCCCTTCCAACATGAAAAACTTATAATGGCCACAGCCTAAACACACCTAAAGAGAGGGATGGAAAGATCAAAGGTGACGGTGGAGTTATACAGAGAAGGTAGGGTTTAAGAAACGAATAGGATTGCTGAATTATTAAATTGTTATTTCTTTTAGTCTCCAGTATCTGAGAGCAGCTAGAAGTAAAAACCTAAAATTCTGGAATTGTAAACCCATACCAAACTCTGAGATCTGTTCTACAACTAATTGTTGTGCTGTACTTTGAAATTTATTACTTCTTTTGTATATATGTTATTTTTCACAATAAAAGAAAAAAAAGTCAATTGTGATGATAAAAAATATGTATCCCTTCTAACCTCCAGTGTTCTGGAGCATTTAGAACGAAAAACCTGAGAGGATGGAATGGTAACCCATGACAAACTCTGGGATCTGTCCTGTAACTACTTGTTGAGCAGTGCTTTGAAAATTATCGCTTTTTTTCTTTCTTTGCTTTGTATATATATTATACAATTAAAAAAAGTTAAAAAATGGAAAATAGAAAAAGAAAGGATCAGGGAGGACCCTACACCTTGGACTGGAGCTCTTTAAACTCTCTGAAGGGATAAACCCTGAAGGAGGACACTTACACAGGTCAACCTGCAAAGACCGAAAAGGTGTTTTATTTTTTCCCTACTTTTCTTGTTATTTCTTCAAGGAAAGCCCTGTCATAACACTAGCTGGATACAAGCTTAAGGAATAGAGCCTTCAGAGTCTAAATTTCAGTGACAGCATATTAAAATGTCAAAATATCTGCGTTTCAAGAAAAGGCAATAAAACATACAAATAAACATGAAGTTATGGTCCAGACAAAGTACAATAAAACACTATAAATCATCAATAAGGAGGACCAGAACTGGGACATACCAGACAAAGACTTTTAAAAATGGCTTTAAATATGCTCAAATATCAAAAGGAAAATACATACAAAGAGCTAAAGGAAGTCAAGAAAATATAGATGAACACTAAAAGAATATCAACTGAGAGATGGAAATTATGAAAAGAAACCAAATAGAGCTGAAAGCCATAGTTATACAAATTAAACATTCCCTAGATGGGTCCAATAGCAGATTGAAGCTAGCAGGAGAAAGAATCACAGAATTTGAAGGTGAGATGATTGATATCATTTAGTGCGAGAGGCAGAAAAAAAAGAAAGAAGAAAAGTTAGCAGAGACTGAAGAACCTGTGAGATACCATTATGCATAACAATATACACAGTCATGAAGTCCTGGAAGGAGGAGAAAGTGAGAAAAGGAGAGAGAATGTTCAAAGAAATAACATCTGAAAACTTTCCACATTTAATGAAAGACATGAATATACCCACCTCAGACATTCAGCAAACCCTAAACATAATAAACCCCAATAGATCCATGCTGCATCCTATTCTAACCAAACTGCCAACTGCCAAAGATAAAGAGAATTTTGAAAGCTACAAGAGAGAAGCAATATGTCATGTACAAGGAGCTTCAATAAGATTGTGTTGATATCTCCTCAAAAACCATGGAGGCAAGAAGGCAGTAGGATGACATATTTAAAGTGCTGAAAGCAAAAAAAAAACTTCCCAAGAATTCTATATCTGGCACACTGCTTTTCAAAAATGAGGGAAACCTTAAGGCATTCCCAGATAAGCACAAGCTGAGGGAGTTTGTTACCACTAGACCAGCCCTATAAGGATGTTAGAGTTCTGCAGGTTGAAAGGAAAGGGCAATAGACAATAGCTCAAAGCCACAGGAAGAAATACAGATCTCTGGTGAGAGTAACATCATGGATAACTATAAATGCCAGTACTATTGTGTTTTTGGTTTGTAACTACACTTTTTACTTCCTACAGGATCTAAAAGAAAAATGGTAAATCAATGGTTTTAAACTCATAATGTATAAACATGTCATTTGTGATAAGAACTACATAAAGGTGGGGGATCATGAGGTATAGGAGCACAGTTTGTGTATACTATTGAAGTCGAGGTGGTATCAAAACAAATAAGACTGTGATAGATTTGAGATGCTAAATTTAATCTCCAAGGTAACTCCTAAGAAAAAACTGGAGCTCATACAGACAGAAATTAGAGCACAGTGTCCCCCAACTGGGGGGCAGGAGGAATGAGAAAGTAATGCAAAATAAGTATAAGGCATTTATTTGGGGAGATAGGAAAGTTTTAGTAACGGAATGTGGTGTGGGATACTACAAACTGTGAACATAATTAATCCCATTTAAAGGTATGCTTGGGAATGGTGGAGATGGGAAAGTTTGTGTTATATATGTTCCCACAATTTGAGAAAAAAAAAGAGCAAGCAACTACAGAGACAATGACAACTAAATGCAATATATGACCCTAGATACGATCTAATAAGGAAGGAGAAAAGACTCAAAGAGATGATAATTGAGACATGAAAAAAATGGAATATAGACTGTAATCCTTATTTCAATGTTAAATTTTTTGAACTTGATAACTGTATTTTAAGATGGTAACACAAGCGAATATCCTTGTTCTTAGGAAATGTTAATATCAGTCTTAATTGTTCAAGGATAATATTGTATACAACCTACACTAGATAGAGAGAGATGAGATGATATGGCAAATGTGGCAAAATATTAAAATTAGTAGATTTGGGTGTATGGGAGGTAGGGGTATGTTGGAGTTCTTAGTATAGGATTTCTATTATTTTTGTAATGATTCTATAAGTTTGAAAGTATTTCAAAATAAAAGAGTTAAAAAAAGAATAATAATAGAATAAACTATGAACAACCTAACACAAATAAATTTGACAACTTAGATAAAACAGGCCTCTTCCTTAACTACTATACTATCACAACTCAGTCAATATGAAATAGATCATTTGAATATCCACATTACTATTGAGGAAATTGAAGACAATTTTCTTTCTTTCTTTTTTTTACGTTGGGATATAACCTTTATTCAGCTTATCCACCAGAGTGCAAATAATGTCTGTACAAAACCAAATGTTTGCTACTTTAACTTCTGATCACAATTAAAACCTAAACAGTTTTTTAAATATGGTTAAGATTCAAATGCAGAAGTTTGGTTAGAAAGCTAATTATACTTCCAACCTGTTCAAATAGAATTACAAAAGGACAAAATTGTGTTTTTCCCAAAGATACAATCCACTGGAATTACCAACACTGGACAGCTGGTAAGTGTAATAATAAGGAATCCAGGCACCCTTTAGACAGTACTCTGCTGTCCTTTCTTGGCAAACAGAAATTTGTAGATATGTGGAATAACACCAGCAATGTAGCCTTGATCAGAGAGTCCAATTCTTCATCTACACGAATAGCAAGGTGCAAACGACAGGGGTAAAACGCTGTACCTTGAAATCTTTGGATGCATTTCCTGTCAATTCAAGTACCGGGGCAGTGAGTTACTCCAGGAGGCTGACCTGTGCACCGCGGCCGTAGCTCCCACACGCCCGTGGCTGATAGTCCTACAGTTCAGGACGCCCACTAGAAACTGCAAGCCGGCTCTCTGCGAGCGGGAAACCGCCTTTGTCGTATCTTTTCCAGAGTCCTTCCCACACTTACCTCCAGCCATTTCTAATTCTGCTGAAGGTCAAACAAGCGAGGCAGAGAAAGAGCTAGTCAAATATCCAGCGAGATCCCGCCGCCTACTCCTTCGTCGCACCGCGATTCAAACTGCCAGCACATAATTTATTTAGAATTTTTGTGTACAAACATCGTATCCACCAACCTAAAACTCCCTCTGCACCTCCCTCTGGTAACCTCTAATCTACTTTCTGAGTCTGTGAATTTGCTATTTCTAAATATTTGATAAATGTGACATCATATAATATTTGTCCTTATGTGCCTTGCTTATTTCACTCAGCATAGTGTTTTCAGGTTTCATCCATGTTGCAGCATGTCTCAGCACTTCATTCCTTCCTACAGTCAAATAATATTCTATGTGTATATGTACCACATTTTGTTTATAAATTTATTTGTTGATGGACATTTGGATTGCTCTCACCTTTTGGCTATTGTAAATACGCTGAACATTGGTATACAATTATCTGTTTAGTCTCCAGTTTCAACTTCTGAGGTTATATATCTAGGAATTGAATTGCTAAGTCATATGGTAATTCCATATTGAACTGTTGAGGAAGAGCTATATTGCTTTCCACAGTGACAGAAATATTTCACATTCCCACAGGCAATACGTGAGAGAGTTCCTATTTTTCTGCATCCTCTCTAACACTCGTTATTTTCTCTATTTTCAATAATAGTCATCCTTGCAAGTGTGAAGTATAATTTAAAAACTCTTCAAAAAGAAACGTCCAGTTCCAAATGGTTTCACTGGAGAAACTTGCCAAACATTTGAAGAAGAATTAATATCAATTCTACACATCTTTTTCAGAAAATAAATTGTGAGGGGACATGTCTCAATGCATTTTATGAAGCTAATATTACTCTGATGTCAAAACCAGACAAGACAGTACAAAGAAAGCAGGCTACCAATATCTCACAGTAATAAATATCAAAAAATTCTTTATAAAATATTAGCACATAGTATCAACAATGACAAAGTGAAGATTATTCCAGGGCAGGATCAAAATTCAAAGCTCAATCAATGTAATCTAATGTTTTCGTTAGTTAATATTGCTGGAAATGCAATATTACAGATATGGAGTGACTTTTAAAAAGGGAATTTATTAAGTTATAAGTTTATCATTCTAGGGCCATAAAAATGTCCAAACTCAGGCATCAGAGGAAGATATCATTACTTAAGAAAAGCCAATGTGTGTCACATGGGAAGTCACATGTGTAGGCACATGGCTAGCATCTGCTGGTCCTTGTTCCTGGTTCCATTGCTTCCAGGTTCTGATGCCAGTGGTTTTCTCTCTAAACATCTGTGGGCCTTCACTTAGCTCCTCCAGGACATATCTATGGACTCTGACTTGCTTAGCATCTCATCAGAAGGCACATGGCTATGTCTGCTGGGCTCTGCCTCTCCACACTTCTATGTCTAGATATCTGCCCTCTCTATTGGGACTCCAAGCATCTTCAAATGTCTCCATCTGTGTCAGCTCTGAAGCAACTATCTAGCTTCTGTCAGCTCTTTCAGCTCCTGGTGTCTCCTGGGGGTGTCCACGTCCGGATCTGAGGTTTCTCCAAAATGTTTCCCCATTTAGAGGACCCTGGTAAACCAATCAAGACCCTCCTTGCATGGATGGGGTCACATCTCAATCTAATCAAAGGGTCACACCCACAATTGGGTGTATCACATCTCCATGGAAACAATCCAATCAAAGTTTCCAACCCACAATATTAAATCAGGATTAAAAGAAACATGGCTGCCTCCACAAGACTGGATCAGGAAAAGGACATGGCTTTCAAACCAGCACATCTACCATTTTAACTGGCTAAATAAAAAAAAAAAAATCATATGATCATGTCAACTGATGCAAAAAAAAGCATTTGAAAAATTCAAGTCTCATTTATAATAAAAATTCTCATAAAAGTAGGAATAGAGGATAACTACCTCAATATGGTAAACAGCATTACATTATACTTGATGTTGAAACTGTTGAAAAACTGAATGCTTTGCCCCCTAAGATTAAGAACAAGGCAAGAATGTCTGCTGTCACCAATCTTATTTGATAGGATTCTAGAAATCTTAGCCAGTACAATTAGGCAATAAAAGACCATATGTATATGGTCAAAAAGGCAATATTTATATCCCAGAAAGAAAGCAAAATATAGAATAAAATGCCCTTGTTTGCAGATAACATGCTTATTTATGTAGAAATTTCAAGCAGTATTAAAAAAAAAATTCCTAGAACTGAGTGCAACAAGATTGCAGGATACAATACAAACATAAAAAAAAATTATATTATTTCTATTAGCTACCATGAACATCCAGATGCCAAAACTAAAAATACACCATTTACAATCTCCAAAAATAATGAAACACACAGGTGTAAATCTTACAAATTATGCAGGGACTTGAATGCCAAAAACTACACAATGCTGATATAAGGAGTCAAAGAAGATTTAAACCAATGGAAGACATACCATGTTCATGAAGGCTCAACATAGTAAAGATGTGAATTCTCCTCAAATTGATATACAGGTTTAAATTAATTCCTATGAAAATCTCAGCTGAGTAGTTTTTAGTTGCAGACAAGATTATTCTAAAATTTATTTGGAAAGGCAAAGGAGTTAGAATAGCTCAAACAACTTTTAAAATGAAGAAGAAAGTGGGAGAAATCAGTTTTCCCAATTTCAAACCTTATTTTATAGCTGCAGTATTCAAGTCTCTGTAGTATTAGCATTGGTATACAGACAAAGATCTAGTAAACAGAACAGAGAACACAGGAGTGGACCCAGACAAATACGCCCAACCGATTTTATTACAAAGGTGCAAAAGCAAGGAAATGTAGCTTTTTCAAAAAATGATGCTGTAGCAATTGGACATCCATAAGCAAAAAAGTTGTAGCAGTAGTAGAAGAAAGAGGAGGAGAAAGGAGATGTAGTTTAAGTCTCATATCTTAAACAAAAATTAATTCAAAATGTATCATGGACTTAAATGTAAAATAGAAAAATAATAGGAGAGAAAACATATGGGAAAACCTTCAGGATTTAGAGGTAGGCAAAGAATGCATTTGACACCGAAAGCACAATCCATTAAAAGGAAAATGTAATAAATTGGAAGTTATCAAAATTTACAACATTAACTCTGTCAAAAGACTCTTTCAGAGAATGAAAAGTCAAGCTCTATGCTGGTAATAAAACCACATATCTGACAAAGGATTCATCTCTAGAAAATATAAGAACTCTCAAAACTTAACATTAAAAATCAATAGTCCGAAAAAAATGAATAGTCCAGTTAGAAAATGGACAAAAGACAAGAGTCGTTCACTAAACAAGATATACAGATGGCAAAACACACACACACACACACACACACACACATACGTGAAAAGATGTTCAACTGAATTAGCCATTGGAGAAATGTGTGCTAAAATGACCATGAGATATAATGACATATCTATCAGAATAACTAAAATAAAAATACTGACCGTATCAAATCCTGGTGACGATATGGAGAAACTGGATCACCCATACATTGGTGGTGGGAAGGGAAAATGATACAGCCACTTTAGAAAAGAGTGTGGTGGTTTCTTATAAAATCAAACATACAACCCATCATATGACTCTGCAATTGCACTCTTAAGTACTTATCCGGAAAATGAAGATATATGCTCCTACAAAAGGCTGAACATGAATATTGATAGTAACTTTATTCATAATAGCCCTAAATTGAAAACAATTACATGTAGTTCAGTAGGCAAATGGATAAACAAACTGGTACATCAGTACCATGGTGTACTACTAAGCAATACCCATGGTGTATTATTAAGCAATAAAATAAGGATTGCGCTATCAATACACAAAACAACTTGGATGAATCTCCAGAGAATTATGCTGGGTGAGAAAAAAAAAAAGCCACTTACAAAAAGTACTATGTGATTGCATTCATAGAACATTCTTGAAATTCTGAAATTACGGGAAAGGAGAGCAGATTAGTGACTGGCAGTTGTTCAGAAGGGAGTTGGGGTGAAAGGTGGGGGGGGTGGGATGGAAATGGGCACGGTTATAAAAGTGCCACATGAGGTATTCTTGTGTTGATGGAAATGTTCTACATCTTAACCATCAATGTCAATATCCTGGTTGCAATATTGTCCTACAGTTTTCCAAGCTGTTATCACTGGGTAAACTGGGTTAAGGGTGCATGGATCTTTCTGCTTACAATTTCATGTGAATCTACAATTATCACAAAATAAATATCTTAAATAATAAACTAAAAATACCCACACACAAGGGAAGTGTATATGTGAACTCTGTACTTTCAGCATGATTTTTCTGTAAACCTACAACTACTCTAATAAAAGAAAAAAAACTTAAAAAAATACCCACCCACAAAACTTCATTAAGTGTTTTCCAAGAACAAATATAGAAAATAGAAATTGAACGTATTAGAATGACTGGCTGGCTAATAGGGAAAATTAGGGGTGTGAGAGTGGGGAGTGAGAATAAAGAAAATATTTTGTTAATAAAATATTTTTTATTAAAAAAAATAAACAAATATAAAATATTTTTATTTGTTTTTAATAAATTTGTTTTTAGTAAAACAAATAAAACGAATATAAAATATCTGTTTTATTAACAAAATATTTTAAATTAAAAAAAGTTCATTTTAGTCAGTTAACTCTTGGTGCATTACTGGTTAGCTGACTAGCCAATAATGAATTGTGGCACAGGGATTCATTATTCCACACTGAATGCATTGAAAGTCATGAATCAGGGGTCAAAACAAACAAAAAATTCCTTCATAATAGGAAGTTTTTATAATGTCCATGAAGTTCCATATATAGTCAAAGGCATAATATAATTGTCTCAGTAAGTATGACAAATTTATTTCCATTTTGATTTCAGCTTTTAGGTATTTATTTATACATCAACTGATAGAATTCGAGTCATTGTTCATGGAAAGATCTATGTAACTATAGTAATAGGTAAGTTAACATTTCAGAATCCCTTGATTTGAGCAGTTCTGCAAACTGGCTCATTTTACTTGTTTAGATAATTAATCTGCAAAGGCATATTGTCATTAAGTAACAACTACCTCTCTATTTTTATGTCTTTTAATTCTCTTATTAAATTTTCTATCAAAGTATAATGTCAAAAGAAAAAAAGAGGAGAATTTTCTGCCTAGGGTTTTCAGTAGACATTTTAAATTAATAAATAAATCATTGAGAAAAAATTTCTTGTATGTTTCAGGTCCAATTCTGAAAAGGTTTTATACTGATAAATCCTTTTCTGACCATATGAGGAAACAATATACTTTTAAAAATCAGAACTATTTGATTTTTAAGAATGTGTTCAATTAATAAACATCAATTAAACTACTGCTATATGCCAGGAACTACATTAGATGCTGATAAAAATTGAAAATGAGACATAAACTGTCCACAATTTGCCATGGAAAGGAATAAAGATAAGAGAAAACTGTTATAGAGCAAAGAGTGGGTTGTAACTTCTGGGATGTAGGGGTGATACTCAAAAAGCTTTTAAAGAGAAAGTAGATGTTTGGGTGACAGAGAAGAGAATGAAGTGCATGTGAGACAAAGAGACAGGTATACGATAGGCATGGAGCCATGAGAGGCAACATCTTCAAGGAGCTTTGTCTTTCTCACTTACCGTGCTAAATCAGAGTTCTCCCTAGGGTTCTCATGATTGCAATCTAGGAAAAGACAACAAGGTTAGGATCTCTGACGACTAGCCATCCTATCTCTTCTTGACACTCATGTCATGCTTTGGCTTCTCTAACTGCTCTCTCATTCTCTTCTCTATCCAAACCAACTTCCTCTTAGTCTCCACTACCTGAAAAACTAACACGTCAAAGACCAACATGAGCACCTGGCCCCAACTTATGCCCAACCTTCAGGTCAGATGTTCTCCATTAACTTGTGTTTCCCTACAATTTCCTAAGAGAGAAAATCTATTTGGTCACTGAACATCCATAAAGTTTCAGATGATGAGCAATTAGCCCAGTACAATATATGGACAAAGGAAACATAGTCTCCTTTTTTATTCCTCTTTCAATAACTAGATGCCCTGTTGGATATTCTGATTCAAGTTGCCAGAATAAGAGGTTCCCCAATTTCAATGTTTTGCAACATTTAGAACCATCTCTAGAATGTTTTAAAAATGCTTATTTCCAGGGCCATATGTAATTGGTCTTGGGTGAGGTTCCTCAGGTGATTTTAATGTGCAGACACATCAAGAACCACGACGACTCTTAGGTCACTGTTAGAGGAGAGATGTGACTCCCCTCAGCCCAGTGACTAATGAAGTCCTTTCAGCTTTCGTTATCGGAGTCAACCTTATACCAAGCTCCCCTCAGGCAACATGTTAGCTGATACCCCTATACCTTATGCATATATTGTCAAAAAATAGACAGTATTGCCTTGAACAAAGGAAGATTATTCTCTTAGACTCATATCCCTCCCTTCACAGATACAGTCATTCCAGATTTTAGAATTGGGGATTATTTAATAAACTCCCTTGGAGGCAAATGGAGAAGGTAAGATGGTATACAATAGACTGAATTCTCACTGGAATTCCTGGATTCTACTAACTGGTGGTGACTTAGCTATCTGGCTTATGCTGTGTTCCTGGAGCAGCTGGCCTTGATAGACAGCATCCTTCACACACCCATCACCATCTTAATGATGTTTGGTATAAAGCCAGTTTTTTTCCAACTGTCAACAAGAAAAATCCTTATCATGGGAAAATTAGAGAGGAAGGGACTCACCTCTTCATCTGGATAATCTGCCTGGTTGGAGAAAAACTTTGGGGGTTATGCTTTTGGGATGCCCCCCACAGAAGTTTAGAAAAACAGTTCCTTCTTCAATAATTAATAAGAGAGACTTCACTCCTGCACAGCCTATTCCATGACTAGCAGTCACAAGGTTAATTTTCTATCCCAAAAACCCATGTCTCCTCAGTCATCCAAAAACAACACTGGGAAAACAATATGCCATTTGTGATTTAGCCCAACGCTTCTTGGCACGGGCCTGGAGACGGATGTTTATTCTCTGGGCTTGGACTTCCAAGGATATCATAGGAAAATGAGACAAAGCGTGAACACACAGGTTCTGCTGGGTGTAAACATTCATGTCCATTTATTGGAACTCACAGACCCATATGAAGAAAGACACTGACTCCTATTAGAAACACAAATACACAGAAACATGCGTAAGCATATCAGCTCATAATCACCAGAACTAGCGTAAAGAATAATGAACTTGAGCACACATGCTTTTCCCCTTTCCCTGCCCCATGACTTATGATCCATATTCGGAAGGGAAATAAATTCTAACTACCGCATGCTGCTTTCACCTCCATGTAAGTAATCAAAGCTATTTACTCATACTCCTTTCTTATCTCCTAAGAGATCACTTCACAGATGATATATTCAGAGGTGTGGCATCTTTGCCTATAGAGAAGTAACTGTGCTTCCTTTAGAGGATAAGTGAACTCCACTGCTTTCCTCTGTGTCTGGTGAGAGAGGGGGAGCTCTCTCTCCTGGAGCAGGAGAAGCCAGAAGGTGAACCCACACACTGAAGGTGGGAAACAGGGCTCAGACTTTTAGATGATGAGAAAGTTTTTACCTCAAATTCTCATCTCTCCCTCCATGAAAACACTGGCTACACTGGAGGGCTGAGAATCCTAATTCAGTGCATCTCTCCTTTCCATCCTTCTCCTTCTCATATTGCCTATCACTTATGGCTCTGCCTCTAAGGAGTGGCTGGAACTTCAGTGGTGATGGCATACTATTCCATCCTCTCACTTCAGCTTTTCTCACTCACCTCTCTACAAGGTCTCCCAGAAATCAGGAAAGCTCACCTGACTGGAGTCACATATCAATGCCTGAAGGCTCTAGCTGGGTCTGGCCTGGCACAATTCCATGGTGAGGTTCTACAGGGGTTGGATGATAACTTGAAATAAATGTTCATTTTTCCAAGTCTGGATAAGTTGTCTAGTTCAGGACAGGCTGCCTGTACTGGAAACTCTCTGTCCCCTACATTCCACCTTCTAAAACTGGCTTCCTTCACATTATCGTAAGGTCCCAGTTGGAGGGAAAGAGAATCAGTGTCCAGAACACAGCACGAGTCTTCACATATGACCAGTGCTGAGTGTATGGAGCTGTGAATTCCATGATTTAGGCCACAAAAGTGTTCAATATTTAGAGTCCCCTTTATTCTTCCAGATTCCTGGGTCATTTTCATCTATTCGATAAAGAATTTTGACATTTATTCTGTGTCAGAAATTGGAAATACAAAGGTTTTGACCTCAAGGAATTCCCAACATGTACTTCTCAGCTCACATTCTGATAAGTGTAGTTTGGATTATTTTTGTTTATGAGCATTCATTTTACTCTATTTGATCATATCAACCTCACAAGCTATTTTCCTTTCTATTCTTTAATCTTGAAAATCATTCTTGCAGCTAATTGCCTCATGGATTTATTTGGATTTATTTGGTAGAGGAATCAATTCATGAAACAGGAAGACATGACATAAGACTCCAGAAGAAAATAAGTTTCCATGGAATATATGCAAAGTTGCATGTATATGATAAATATGTAAAAATATAGATATGGGAGTTTATGCAAATGAAAAGGAATTGCTCTCATTTAGTAAAATTTTAAAAAGAAACAAGAAAAGAAGAAAAACCATTTCCTTTCACTTAATTCATTTTTATGAATTTCAAATTTATTAATATGAAATTTTCAAAATAATAATGTGGACACAATTACTGACTCAATGTACATAATAATTTGAGGGAGGATAAGGGGGAGAAGTGGGATATAAGAGAATTAAATCAACATCTATCAAATAGAAAGTTAATAGAAAATATCTAAATTTACAAACCAATCAAAAACAGTACAAGTTTATTATTAAGAGGTGTGGAAATACTTACAGGAGAAGTTTTCTCTATGGGGGGTACTGGGTATGTAAGAAGGAGAAATGCAGGGACCTATTACTTTTTAGTACAGTTCTTGTAGTAGTATTTTATTTTTAAAGCTATATATTTTATTTCGTATGAAAATTTTTTATTAAAAAATTTTAAATTATCTTACACATCAGGAAAGATTCTTGTAATCATGTTTGACTCTGGATATGCTATTAAGATTCAGGGTGTTTATATGTATCAGAAACTTAGTCATCAGTATTGAACTTGGGTAACTTAGTCAATCATTTGTTCCTGACCACAGTGTCCAAGGTCAAGGAAATAGAAATAACTATATATTGTTCTTATAAGTGATAAAGCATAAACTATGGTCAGAAGTGGAATAACCACCCCCAAACACTGTAAGTTATCTTTTTTTTCCTCTCCCCACCACTTTTGGTCAGACCTCTAACAATACCATCATCTGAATCATTTCTGTTGTCTCCAATTTTTTGACTGCTAGTCATCTTTCAATACTCATCAGAAAAACTTCTTATTGCATAACTGTGATATGAAAGACACTCTGTTAAGTGCTGCAGAATTTCATTAGACATGAACACAAGTAGGCAAAGGACTATAATGCAAGGTAAAGTAAAGTAGGTTCCATATGAATGGTATACTTGAGATACTGTAGGTTAAAAATGTGTATTATGACATTAGTTTTGATGGATTAGAATATATTTCATACAGAAGGGGGTATGTGAAACAAACCTCAAAGAATGCATTTAACTTTGATGTTGGAAATTTGACTTGTGTAAGGCATTATGGAAGTGTGGAAGTATGAACAAAGACTTGACAGCAGGTCATTTATAGGTGTCAATGAAAAGCCTAATGTAGCCAGAAGGTATAAGGTGTACATACAGAATAGTAGTAGGAGGTCAACCTGTAAATGTAGACTGAGGAATTTTTATTTACCTCAGCAGACAAAAGAGCATATAAAGATTTTTTAGTAGGAAAGTGCCCCAAACAGACTTCTCTTTAGAAAGGTTCATTTGACCTTTTAAGATTACTTGAATTAGAAGAAAGAAACTATAAGAATAGCAGTTAGGAAGCTATTCTAGCAACTACAGTGAAAAGTTGTGAGGGCCTGAACTAATGTAGTCAAGAAGGAAATGAAAGAAGTGTGGGTGAAATTCAGTACAGGGAGACTTAAGTGATTTGACAGCTGATTGATCCATCTTTCTATCTCTCTTGCTCCATACAAAAAAGATGACTCTAGTCTTCATGTCTGGTATGTGGGAGAAATGTGGTAGCAACAGCAGGAAGAGATTGTTTGAGTAGGCTATGTTTTTGATACACTGAATTAAGGTACTAGTAGAACATCTAGCTGGAAAGGAGCAATAAACAATGAGGTTAGGAGCTCAGGAATAAAGTCAATTGAAGATTGAGGTATTTCAGCACTGTTTTGGTTTGCTAAAGGTGATAAATGCAATATACCAGAAATGGGTTGGCTTTTTAATAGGGATATATTACAATTTACAGGTTCTTAGGCCATGAAAACATCCAACTTAAGGCATCAACAGGTCGATACTAGGATTCTGAAAATAGGCTGCTGGTATTTGGGATACCTCTGTCACATGGGAAGGCACATGACTGCTGCTGGTCCTTCTCTCACAGATTTTTCAGCTACTGCTTTCAGTGTCTTCTTCTCTATTTTTTGCGTGTCCTTGTCTCTCAGCTTCTCCGAGCATTTTTCCTGTGTGTAGTCCTTTTATAAAGGACTCCAATAAGTGGATTAAGACCCACACAAGACTGTGTGTGACCCACCTTGAAGGAGGTGGGTCAGATCTCGATTGAAATAACCAAATCTACATCTATAGGAATGGATTAAAAGCAATGATTTTTTAAATACATTGCTTCAAACCATCACAAGCACTAATATTGTATTTAAAGCAGGAGTCATATACAAAGAAGAAGACCACAATTAATAAAAATTATTAATAAAAATAATTAAAAATTATTTGTTTATGGAATTAGGTAAAAAGACACAAAAGAAGAAATAGCATCATAAGAAAATAAACCTTTTTTGCTGTGATGTGCTTTTCATTTTGCCCTGCTTCATTTTTTGTGCTATTTATTTATTTCAAGGAGAGAAAGGAAGGAAACAAGTGGAGCTAATTTTGCCACCTTGAGCTGAAAGTTCATAAACACACAGACTCAGTGTAGATTTTAAGGTTTGTATCCCAAAGGAAGAGAACAGCCCTGGAAAGGTTTATTTTATTACTCCCCTCTCAACACAGGTGTGGGCCCCTGGAAATTATGTTGAGATCTGAAGGTCTTAGTGAGCTAGCAGTTGAGGATTAGGTAGGTGTATTAGCTACACATGAACCTGACCATCACAGATGAGACCTGAGTGACTCATCATTCTTAATTTGCCTGAGACTGAGAGGTTTCTTGAGACATCGGACTTTCAGGGCTAAGACTGGGAAAATTCTAGGCAACTCAGGGCAAGATGTTCACCCAAGATAAAGAAAATGGGCATAAATGTCATAGCTTAATATCAGTTCTTTCTCAAAAGTTTCTCAAGACATGTTCAGGACTTTGAAGCAGACATTTACAGAGAGATCATGGGTGAGCTCTCTATGTGTACAAACCAGAGAAGCTACTGGTTGGTGTAGAGGTCTCTTGTCAGCAACCATTTACCAATAGAAATAGAGTCCCAAAGATTCAACTAGGAAACTTTTCTGGATCTAATCCTAAAGGTTGCTATAAAGCAGAAGGCAAGATTGGAGGGGGCTTGGGGTCATCAGGGAATAAAAAGGCTTGGATCAGGGTAGTGTCAGGCTGGCAAAAGAAGATTCAGCAAAAACAATTGTTTCACATGATTGAAGTGGTTGAAATGGCAAGCAAATTAAGATCTCTAACACAAGGATAGTATTTAGTCTATAAAACCAGGAAGGACAGCCTGTTTTCTGTCCTGGGGATATGTGCATGACGTGTGCCATTGTACAGCTACTGTTGACTTTTGTTATAGAAGCAGAATCTGTCTAAAAGGGCATCTTTAAAGGGTAAGAGAGTGTGTTGAGAACCCCTGCCAAGTGGCCTAAAGGAACTCACAGACCGTCTCTTCCTCATGATTTCTTCAGAAACTTCAGTGGGCACTGCAGACTCATTAATCTTCCTTCTATCTAGCTGACCTGCCAGTTTAAGGATATTAGTTCCTACCCCTAGAAACAGAGATCAGCCACAAAAAATAAACTATAATTGTAAATTGTGAGAAGCAGCAAGGAGTAATGATGAGACCATGGCTTTTGGAATTAGAGAGACCTTGAGATTTTATTTAGTCCTATTACTTACTACCTGTGTCATCTTGTGTACATTAATTTCTATGATACTGAGGTTTCTTCTTTATAACATTGGTTGAATAGTACATCTCAGGAGGTTTTATGAGACCTAGGAATAATCATAGGAAAATTCCAAGCACACAGCAATGCGGCCCAACTCTATTTGTTAAGCTATGTGTGATTGTGTGTGGTTGTGTGCATGGCATTGTATGTGTGACTGTGTGCATTTGATTATGTACACATGATGCTGTGTGTGTGCGCGTGTGTGCATGTAGCTCTTAGGTTGATATTTTGGCTGAGAATTTTATCTGGGAACAGAAATCCTTTCTTCTTTCTCATTCTTCCTCAATAGCTCTGTTGTAGACTAGATGCTGTATCTCTTTCAGAGGCAAAGAGGCTCAACTTCTCCAACTCCTCACAGCTCCCCCATGCTCAAAAACATTGGTGGATACAAAATATGATTTATTTTTGAAAGAAACATTCTGGCTCTAAATCATAGAAGAGTTTAGTACATATGAGAGCAAAAGTGGATGGAAGGAGACCAGTTAGGAAGTGTTATGGTAGTTAGTACTAGTGCAGGTGAGAGATGAGTGTGGTTTGATTAAGGATGAGGCAATTGGAGATGGCAAGAGTAATTGCATTCTAGATATCTATGAGATAGAGACCACAGGATTTGCTGATGGATTGGATTTGGCTTATGAAAGAAAGAGAAGTATCAACGATACCTCCAAAGTTTTGACCTGGACAACTGGATTCTCAGAGGAGACATTTTCTAAAATGTGTGGAATGGTGGGGCAATGAAGAATCAAGAATTCTGACCCAATGTGCTACCTTTGGGATGCTGTGACAGCCACTGAGGTTGTTATACACAACTAGATGAACAAATCTGGAAGTCTAGGGAAAGATAAGAGCCAGAGATAAAATTCTGGAACCATTACCTCATAGATGTTGTTTAAAACCATTATGATGGGCAATCACGAGTGGGAGTGGATAGATAAGGAAGAAAATAAGTGAACAGAACCCTGGAGCACACGAACATTTAGAGATCAAGAAAAGGACAAAGGGGAGCTAGCAAAGGAGAAATGGTTATTATAATCATGCCAGAAAAGTCAGAACACAATTAATAGCACAAGAGAAACATATTGGATAATGAAAAAAAGGTTGTTTAGTTGATGTTTCTGCTTTTAATAATAACTGATAGTGTTTGCAAGTGTGAGGAACTGGCCATGTAACACACTGCTAAAGGATCATAATTTTGGAACAAACAATTTGAAAACAAATGTGAAAAATTTTTAGCATTCAAAATATTTTTGATGCAGTAATTCTACTTCCAGAAATAATTAATCATTTGCTTATTCCTTTAGTCATTTATTCATCCACTGTTTATTGAGACCTCTATATGCCAAGCACTGTTCTAGAGCCCAGGAATATCACTGTGAATACATACAATGAAATGCTATATAGCCTTTCAATGCTCTGTAGTCACTAATATATACAAAAGAGATTTAATTACAGGGACAAAGATTTACAATATATTCTAAAGTAAATAATATTCAAAATAGGATTGCTATATAGATGTGTATTTATAAAAAAAATGTTTATGTATGTGTGTCAAGATAATTTATTGAGACATTATTTTTTAGGGTTTTGCTGTTGCTGTTATAGGAATGAATAAGAGATATATCTTTGGTTTCTGAGCTGTGTTCCATACTTAAGATGTCTCTCAGAGATTTGGCAGATCAAGGCCTAAGGATGGACATATAGGTCCAATAGAGGAAACTAGAAGGTCCCATAGTGGAGGCTAGAAAAAGTTAGGAGTGTTGGGGTGATGGAAGGCAGTCATTCAACCTTAGGGGAGAGAAAGTTGGCTTACAGAACTCTGGAGAGACCCCTTTGCGGGCAGGTTCCATGAGTAGTTAGTACTTATTCACAGCTCACACTGCACCCTGCTGCAGTGCCTTGGAAGTGAGAGGACTGCTGATGAGGTAGGATTGCACATGGATGCTGCATAACTGAGCATATCTCAGAAGACAGCTCCAGGCCTGCTTTGGGCAATGAACACCTCAGAGGTGACAAAGAATAAAAAAAGGTTACAGAATAGGGGTACCTAAATTCATCACTGAAATGGAGATTTTCCAAACTCTGAAGAATAGGGCAATTTCAGATTTATCTAATTTAGGGAAATAAAGAATATGATGCATCTTGCGGAAAAAGAAATCTTCCCCACATTGTCCTCCCCCACCATCTTACCATGACCACCATCTTACCATGACCATGGCCTTTTGCTCCAGGCCCACCCACTAGGTGCTTTCCAGTTTCCAATCCCAATGACAAATGTACCTCTGACTCTTTCATTCGTCCATGAACAAGGAACTCTTGTATGATTCAGTGAGAAGTACAATTTTTTCAAACAGCATCAGGCACCAAAATCCTGGCTGACTAGTTGATTCAAAACATGGTTAAATAAAAACATCAACTTTGAAGTTCCATGCCTCTTAAGGATTATGAAAAATAAAAAATACCAGAGAAACCTGAAGGATTACCACATGATGGGTGCATGCACAGTGGCTCAAAAGGAGGAAAATGTTATCTAATAACAGAATATGGCCTCTCTAGCAAGAAACACCATCAAGGTTATATCAATCTGACTCTTGCATCACTAACCCAACAGGATCATCTGAATGGGAGCTATCATCATTCCAATGAAAGTCCAAGGACTTAAAATCACCCTAAAGTGAAAGACATTTGCACATGTAAATTCCTCTTTAATAATTGAAAGGAGCTATGTGTCAGTACACAAACTCTGGAGCGTGACACTATCCTGTTCTCACATAGCCGCCAAAATGAAATGTAAATATCACACTTGAGAAAATATAAACTCTTGAGCTAAACAGTGTCTGGGTTTAGTCAACAGTTGTGTGGAGGGTATTAATTTATGTAGATCAGGGTACACTGAAAATGATCAACTGTTCCCTCCCAGAAAACTCACAAGAAGAAATCTTACAACTTTAAGTAAAATCATCATGAAAGTAAAATCCCTACTGAAAAATAACAATTATGATTTTGTTGCCTAATGATATCTTGGCATTTTGAAAGCCAATAAACTCCTCCCAAATTGGTATCCTGTAATACCAATCACTATATTCTAACAAACACCAAAATTCAAGAAAGTCTACAAAAGAGATTTACCATACTTATTCTAGTCCCAATTTGACATAAGAATTTCTGATATATTTTCTTTATGAAAATTATGGTGCATACATGTGATGGAACTACTGCTTTCATTAAAATGACACAAGGTTCTATTTACAGGCACTTACCTTAAATTCAAGCCATAAGAAAATTGAAAGTGAAAGGATGGAAAAAATATATCATGCAAGCAGTGACCAAAAGAGAGCTGAGTAGTTATAATAACATCAGAGTTAAAGTAGACTTTAACTCAAAATGTTATGAGGGACAAAGACAGTCATTGTATACTGATAAAGGGGTCAATTAAACAAGAGGACATAACAATTAAAAATGTATATTCACCTAACAATAAAGATCCAAAATATATGAAGCAAATATTGATAGCTTCAAAGCGAGAAATAGATGGTCTTGTATTAATAGTAGAAGATTTTTAATCACTTTTGATAATGGTTATAATATCTAGACAGAAGATCAATAAAGACAGAAAACTTGGAAAATAGTATAAACCAACTAAACACAGCAGACATATATGGAACACTCTACCTAATAGCAATACAACATACACACATGCACTCACAACATGAGTGCATATGGATCATTCTCCAGGATAGACCATAACTTAGGTCACAAAATATATCCCAATAAATTAAAAATTATCAGAACCATTCAGTGTATCTTCTTCAGTCAGAAAACTAGAAAGAAGTAACAGAGGAAGAAATGGAAAATTTACATGCAAAAAAAAAATGTGGAAATTGAATAATGTACACTTAAATAACCAAAAGGTCAAGGAGGAAATTGCAAGGAAAATTGGGAAATATCTTCAGGTTAATGAAAATATTTCATTCAAGTGATATGAATGAACAATATACCAAAAGTTTTGGGATTCAGTAAAGGCAAGGCTGAAAGAGAAATTTCTGGCTCTAAAAGCTTACATTTAAAAGGAAGGAAAATGCAAAATTAGAGACCTAACCTGAAAACTGGAAGAAATAGAAAAAGAAGAGCAAACTAAACCCCAAGTGAGAGTAAGGAAAGAAATAACAAAAATTAAAAGAGGGAAGGTATAAATGAGTAAAATCAGAAGTGAAAAGGAGACATGACTAGTGACCATCCTAAAATAAAAAGGACTGTAGGAGGAAACTATGAACAATTGTACACCAGGAAGTTAGATAATTTAGAGAAAATGGACAAATTCCTAGAAGCAAACTACGTACACTGACTCTACAAGAAATTGCAGCTCTCAACCACCTAATAACTATTGAAGAGATGGAATCAGTAATCAAAAAGTTCCCAAAAAGGAAAAGCCCAAGGCCAGATGCCTCCACAGGAGAATTTTCCCAAACAATTCAGGAAGAATTGACACCAATCCAGCTCAAACTGTTCTACAAAATCAAAGAGAAGAAAACACTCCTGAATTCATTTTACAAGGCCATCATCCTCATTCCAAAGCCAGATAAAGATAACACAAGAAAAGAAAATTACTGAACACCATCTCTTCTGAATACAGATGCAAAAAAAGGACCCAATAAAATACTAGCTAACTAAATCCAACAGCAAATTAAAAGAAATGTACACTATAATGAAGTGGGATTTATCCTAGGTATGCAAGGGTGGCTCAACATAAGAAAATCAATTAATGAACTATACATTAACACAATGAAGGGAAAGAAAAAATATGATTATCTCAGTTGATACAGAAAAGGTATTTGACAAAATCCAGCACCCTTTTTGATGAAAACACTTAGAAAACCAGCAAAAGCTTCATACCCAGTAGCATAGCTACTATTAAAAAAAAGAAAAACCGAAAATTTCAAATGTTAGGGAAGATGTGGAGAAATAAGAATACTCATTTCTCGTTGGCTAGAATGTAAAATGATGAAGCTGGTCTGGAAAAATTTGGTAGTTCCTCAGAAAGTTATATATAGAATTACCATCTGACCTAGCAATCCCATTCCTAGTTATATACCCTGAAGAACTGAAAGCACGGAATCAAACAGATATTTGCACACTGATGTTTAAAGTGGCATTACTCACAATTGCCAAAAGATGGGAGCAACCCACGTGTCCATCAATTGATGAATAGAAAAGCAAACTGTGGTATATATGTGCATTGGAATATTATTCAGCCATAAAAAGGAATGAAGTCCAGATATATGCAACAACATGAATGAAACTTGAAGACATGATGTTGGGTGAAACATGACACAAAAGAAAAAATATTGTGTAATCTCACAGATATGAAATAATTAGAATAAGCAAACTTATACAGCCAGAAACTAGAATACAGGTGGAATGGGGGTAGGGAATGGGAGTTAACACTTAAGTTGTATAGAGATTCTAGGGGTTGATAAAAAGTTTTGGTAATGGATGGTGGTGATTTCAGAACAACATTGTGCTGTTAATTAACAACACTGAGTAATATATTTGAATGTGGTTAAAGGAGGAAATTTGTGGTTGTATATATATTCCTAGAATAAATGTTTTTTTAAAGACCCATGAAACTGTACAATACAGAAAATGAACTGTACAATAAATCATTAACTAAATAGTGCAATTATAGAAATGTGCTCTGACTGTAACAAATGTACCACAGTTATGCAAAGTATTAATTATAGTGTTATATGGAAACCCTGTATTATATTCATGATTTTTCTGTAGACTCACAACTTCTTTAATTAAAAAACAAACAAAAAAAAATGGTACTAGGTACCATTCACTGAACAACTAATATGAGAGGTAAAGAAACCAGTACAAAATTAGTTAGTGACAGAGGCAGGACTTCTACTCAAGTCTATCTTATTTCAAGATCTGTGCTCTTGACTACTCTGCTACTCTGTTTATTCCCAAATGAATAAGCATAAATTACATTTATAACTTTTGAAACAAAATGAAGAATATTAATTTTATTTTTTTACTTAATCATTTCCTTTTATCCCCATAGCCTACTCCTCTCCAAATTTATATGTTTCTCAAAATATATAGTTGCTTGATATGTATAGAGGTTTAAATTTTAGGCACAGATGTTTAGCTATTCTTTTTAATACCTCATTCAGTTTCTTACTTTTGGTCCTCAGTCCTAAATTTTTAGATTCATATATGATGTAATTTGCATATCTTAATAAGTATTACACCACAATTTATAAATCCACATTCTTCCTATAATGGACACCAGATTGCCTCTGCCATCCTAAATAAGGCTAAATAAATAAGGCTGCAATGAATAAACTTAAACTATCACCTTATAGACCTCTGTGAGAATTTCTTGGAGGTGTATGTCAGTTAACCATTGCTATAAGAATAAAAAGAATAAAAAGGCCATTTCATACATTTCATAATTAAAAGGATGTCAAATTTTATGTAATCACTGATAAGTTTGCGTTTAAATCTATCATTTTACTCTTTTTTCTATTTCAGACTTTTATTTATTGTTCTTTTATTTCCTCCTTTTTGCCTTTTTCTGAATTAATCAAATGTATTTTGTTATTGTATTTTCTTCCTCTATTACTTTATTGTTCATTATTTGGATATTCTTTTATTGTTTACCCTATAGATTCTAACATGTTCCATTGATTTAAAGCAATTTATCAGTGCTATTAACAACTCCCAGATTATGAAAGGACTTTTACCTTGCTTTTTTGAGCTATTGCTACCATGAGTTTTAATTCTAAGAATATTTTAAAGTTTTATATAACATGATAGATATATGCTGAATCAAGAGAAAAACATTGTGTATAAGAATATACAAAGGTATACATTAAACATACTACAAAAATATATCAAGCAAACATTAACTAAGAGAAAGTTACCATACCCCTATTAATATAAGTCAAAGGACACTAAGAGAAGGAGCAATAATACAACTGATAAAAATGTAAATTTGAGAAGATACAACAAATGAAAAAGTTGTGCACCTTAAATTAGGAGCCTCAAAATAGAAAAGAAAAATTAAAGAAAAAACACTAAAGGAAGAAGGATTAGACAAATCCAAACTCATAATATGAGGCTTTAGAACAACTCTTTTAGATAACTGATAGAATAAAAAGATATAGACAATACAAATACCAGAAAGAACAATTCTTTTACCCTTAATAGTACACTTAATTACTACAGAGTAAATATTCTACTTAAGTACAAATGGAACAGTTACCTTAGTAGTCAATGCTGGACTTTAAATTTCCACAAATTTCAAAGCATTTAAATCATATGGATTTAAGCTAGAAAACACAACAAAAATTCTGCAAAAGTTGGAAAATTGTAAGCAACATGCTGTTGTCCCATGGATTATGAGATTTTCACTTTGATTACAGGCATTCTTCCTGGCCCTGTATGAATTTTGGTGTGATTCCTTCTAATCTTTGTGAGTGGTTATGTCCCTGGCCTCAAGTGGTTTCCTCACAAGCACGCACTTATGCGTTCTCTGATCAATTCTTTATGAATATTCAAGGAGAGTTTTCACATATAGCATTTTTCTCTCTGGGCAACTCTCATTTTTGGGGGGGGGTGGGGGGTGGGGAAGGTCTTCCTTGACCTAGCTGCCTTGACCTCTAAGTTTTCCAGATCCATCTCCTCAACTCAAAGGAATTTTCCTGCTCTGCATGGATTCTCCCTTCCTATGCTAAACTCTGGAAATTTTCTCCAGGGGTAACTTTTTTTACATTCTTGCCCAAGAAGCACAAGGCAAAGAAGAAACTATACCCAATTGAATCTGTCTGTGTAAGAATACAGAAAACACACTGTCATACCTCAAACATCTACCAAGTACATCAGATGACCATGTGTTTTATCTCACAAGGTATATCTTATTGCCCTTTTGCATTTGCAAACTTTTCTATGTAAACACTCATTCAACATCCCAAATATGTTTGAACATCCTGGTTCAAAATGCAAGAAGTCTAAAAGAGACAATACTATCTACATACAAAGACTTTAAATGAAAATCACCAAATCCTGCAGAACTGGCTCTTCAACGTACCACTAGTGACTGGTTTGATGGTTTTATATATAATTACAATTTCTTATGCTGTCTGCTGTCAGGTGAAGCCCAGAGTGAAGGTAAGAATGCTACGAGAGAATTTCCAGTAATAGCAACAAAATTAATTTAAAAGAAGATTACTCATTGAATCAAATTTTTCATTTTGACAAAATAGGTATCAATTTATAAGTCCTGAAGAAACTATACATTCACAGGCAAAAAACATGCCCCAGGATTTAAAGCGTGAAAGATTGTTAAATGTGATATTCAGAGCTGACACCAAACCAAGGACAATTAACTATTCTCCTCCATATCTTATGTTATATGTTCCATTTGATTTCAGAGAACTCTCCTTCCACCATCTCACAATAACTCAGAAGCCATGACCCTTCAAGAAGCAAACTTCAGGTCTTTTTTCAAATTAAAGTATTTATTGTAATGTTTATGTATTTCTTAACCATTTAACATGTGTAAAATTGTGCTCCTGTTTTTATTAGATTTCCATCTACCACTGACAAGAATTTTAAGTGTTATGTTTATAACCCAATAATCCTATAAACCCTATGGTTTTAATTGTGGAATTTTTCTTAGTGGGGTGATTTTTAAGAACACATATTTCACATTCTAGCACAACAGACTATATATACCCCAAATAAATGAGCGAATACTTCTAATAAAGTTCAGAACAGTTTTATTCAAACTGGAAAAAAAATTAAAATAACCTAAATGTCCATCAACAGTAGACTGGAAAACTAAATAATGGTATATTAAGATGATGGGATTTTATACAACAATGAAAAAGATTTAATTACTGATAAGTGCAACAATATTGATAAATCCTGCAGACATAATATTAATAGAAAGAAGTCAAAAAACTAACATGCAAATACACTATGATTCTATTCACACAGAGTTGGAGAAAAGGAAAACAAAGTCTTTGGTAACAGAAATTAGAATGGTGGCTTAATATTTAGAGAATTTGACTTGAAGGGCACACTAGAAGCCTTCCAATGTAAAAAATAATAACATATACTTTAATTTGGGTGGCGGTTTCAGAGTGATAATTTTTCATAAAAAGTCACTGAGCTCTACTTAAAAATTGGGTATTTTACATATGTTATGCCCCAATAGAAATACTAACAGAAGTTTTTAATTAAAAAACTGAAGGAAGAATAAAAATACACAGCAACTAAAAGAAATCACAGAAGACCTAAATAAATGGAAGGGCATACCATGTTCATGGATTGGAAGACTAAATATACTTAAGATGTCAATTCTACCTAAATTGATTTGTAGATTCAATGCAATACCAATTGAAATTCCAAATATTTACTTTCCAGAAATAGAAAAAACAACAACCAAATTTATCTGGAAGGGCAGAGTGCCCCAAATAGCTAGAAATATCTGAGAAAGAAAAATGAAGTCAGAGGCCCCACACTTCCTGACTTTAAGGTGTATTACGGAGCTACAGTGGTCAAAACAGAATGGTAATGGCATAAAAGTAGATATACTGACCAGTGGAATCATTAGAGTGTTCAGATATAGACCCTTTCATCTATGGACAACTGATCTTTGATAAGGCAGTTAAGCCAACTCACCTGGGACAGAAAAGTCTCTTCAATAAATGGTGACTAGAGAAATGGATATCTACATGCAAAAGAATGAAAGAGGACCTGTATCTTACATGCTATACAAAATTTAACTCAAAATGGATCAAAAACTTAAACATTAGATCTAAGACCATAAAACTTTTAGAAGAAAATGTGGGGAAATATCTTATAATAGGAGGTGGTTTCCTAGATCTTACACCCAGAGCATGAGCATTGAAGAAATAAATAGCTAAATGGGAACACTTCAAATTAAACACTTTTGCACATCAAAGAACTTTGTCAGGAAAGTAAAAAGACAGCCTACGCAATGGGAGACAATATTTGGAACCGATATATGAGATACGGGTCTAGTATCCAGAATGGTTCAACTCAACAACAAAAGACAAACAACACAATTACAAATTACAAAATGGGCAAAAGACATGAACAGATACTTCTCAGAAGAAGAAGTAAAAATGGCCAGAAGGCACATGAAAAGATGCTCAATTTTCCTGGCTATTAGGAAATGCAAATCAAAACCACAATGAGATATCATCTCACACCCACCAGAATGGCCATTATCAATAAAACAGAAAATGAAAAATGCTGGAGAGGATGTGGAGAGAGGCACACTTATCCACCGTTGGTGGGAATGTAAAATGGTACAACCACTATGGGAGGCAGTTTGGCAGTTCCTCAAGAAGCTAAGTATAGAATTGCCATATGATCTGGTAATACCATTGTTAGGTATCTATTCAGAGGACATGAGGGTGTGGACACAAACGGACATTTGCACAGCAATGTTTATAGCAGCATCATTTACAATTGCCAAGAAATGGAAACAGCCCAAATGCCCATCAATGAATGAGTGGCTAAACAGGCTGTGTTAAATACATACGATGAAATATTACACAGTGTAAGGCAGAATAAAATCATGAAAAGCATGTAACAACATGGATGGACTGTGAGAACATTATACTGAGTGAGATTCGCCAGAAGCAAAAGGACAAATACTGTCTGGTCTCACTGATGTGAACTAACATTAATGAATGAACTTGGAGAATTTCCATTAAGAACAGAGACCATCAAGAGATAGAAATAGGCTAGATTTTGGGTAATTGGAGCTGAAGGGATACAGATTGTGCAACAGGACTGATTGTAAACATACATTAATGGATAGCACAATACTACCTAATTGTAGTACAATAATGTTAGTCAACTCAATGAAGCTGAATGTGAGAATGATAGAGGGAGGAGGGCTGGGGGCACAAATGAAATCAGAAGGAAAAATAGATGATTGATTTGAACAGTGAATAAAAAAGTATTTGCAAAGTCCCCTTGGGGGAATGATGAGAAAGGGGGAGAATTCCTGATATTCTCGCAAGCAGTGGGGACAACCAAATCAATAGGCCAAGCCCTCAATCTTGGGGTTTGTTCCTATGAACCGTATTCCCACAAAGGATAGACTAAGCCTACTTAAAATTATGCCTTAGAGTCACCCCCAGAGACCCTCTTTTGTTGTTCAGATGTGGTCTGTCTCTGTCTCAACCAACACGGCAAGCAAATTCACCACCTTCCCCCTCTCTATGTGGAGCATGACGCCCAGGAATGTAAACCTCCCTGGCAATGCGGGACAGAAATCTTAGAATGAGCTGGGACTCAGCATCATGGGATCGAGAAAACCTTCTTGACCAAAAGAGGAAAGAGAGAAATGAGACAAAATAAAGTGTCAGTGGCTGAGAGATTACAAACAGAGTCAAGAGGTTATTCTGGAGGTTATTCTTATGCATTTTATAGATATCCCCTTTTTAGTTTAAGGTGTATTAGAGAGGCTAGAGGGAAGTGTCTGAAACTGTAGAGCTGTATTCCAGTAGCCATGTTTCTTGAAGATTAGTGTATAATGATACAGCTTTCACAATGTGACTGTGTGAGTGTGAAAACCTTGTGTATGATGCTCCTTTTATCTACAATATTGACATATGAGTAAAAAAAAATATGAATTAAAAGTAAAGTAAATAAATAATAGGGGGAACATGTGTTAAAATAAATTGAGTAGATTTAAATACTAGTGAACAATGAAAAGTAGTAAGGGGTATAGAAAAAAATTGGGGGAACAAAAGTTAAAATATATTGGGCGGGCCATGGTGGCTAAGCAGGCAAGAATGCTTGCCTGCCGTGCCAGAGGACCTGGGTTCGATTCCTGGTGACTGCCCATGTAAAAAAAAAATTTTAAATACATTGAATAGATGGAAATACTAAAGGTCAATGAGAGGGAAGGGTAAGAGGTATGGTATGTATGAGTTTTTTTCTTTTTTCTTTCTATCTCTTTTTCTGGAGTGATGCAAACATTCTAAAAAATGGTCATGGTGATGAATATACTACTATGTGATGATACTGTGAGCCATTGATTGTACACCATGCATGGAGCATTTGTATGTTAAGAATGTTCATGTTTGTATGTTGTTTTGGTGTGATAATAAAAAATAAATTAAGAAAAATAAATTTAAAAAAATACACAGCAATAATGGTATAAAAATTCAGGGATAAGGGTAAAAGGAATTAAAGTGGCCTAAGACTCTATATTGTCAGAGAATGAGTTGATGCAATAATTAATATTGGACTCTGTCACATTAAATAGGCACATTAAAGTTTCTAGGATAATCACTAAAAACAAGATAGATGAACATCAAAGCTAACATAGAGAAAAAAGATAATAAAATATCTTATTCTGAAAGTAGACAAGAAAAGATAAAAAAAAGAACATGAAGGAGGTTGGAAAATATAAATTATGCAGAGTATATTATTTTTCTATTGCTATAACAAATTTTCAACAAACTTAGTATCTTAACACAACATAAATTTATCTTATAGTTCTAAATATCAGAAGTCTTAAAGTCAGGGTGTCAGCAGGGCTGAATTCCTTCAAGATGTTATAGGGGAGAATATGTTTCCTTAGCTTTTCTAGCTTCTGGAGGCCACCTGCATTCTTTAGATTCTGACCTCTTTCTCACATCACTCCGGTCTCAGTGTCTTTCATCATGTCTGCTTCTCTCCCTCTTTCTCTTATAAGAACCCTTTTCATTACATTAGGCATGCCTGGATAACCTAAGATAGTCTCCCATCTCGAGATCCTTAACATAATGATACCGGCAAAGTCCCAATGCATTTGCAAGTTCCAGAAGTTAAGGCGTGAACATATTGGGGGATCATAATTCTATGTACCCCACATACTATATCCTCCACAGTCAATATAAATAAGCTAAAATCAAAAAAAATTTAAATCCATATATGTGCAAATAAAGATATGCAACTAAATAAGACATGGATTTTGGACGAAATCAAAGTAAAGGTTATAATGCATGGCTGTGCAATGGTAACTCAGTGGCAGAATTCTCACCTGCCATGCTGAAGACCTGGGTTTGATTCCCAGAGCCTGCTCATGCCAAAAAAAATTAAATAAAACGAATTCAACATGGCAACTTGTGGGATGCAGCTGAAATTACACTTTGAGGCAAATTTTATAGATTTAAAGATATACATTACAAAATAAAGAAGTTGAAGATTAATTAGCATCCTATTCCTAAGAAATTAGAAAAAATAGCAAATTAAATATAAAGATATTAGTTAGAATTAAATGATAAAAAAAAAAGCATAAACCAAAGAAAATCCACAAAGCCTAGAGATGGGTTTTTGAAAAGATTAACAAAATTGATAATTGCAAGATGGACTGACCAAAGAAAGGACCCAAAAATGCAGAAGTGGGGAACATAATTACAGATCTTACTGACATTAACTATACACTTGGAATATTATGGAAAACTTTATGCCAATAAATATGAAAAATTAGATGACATAGACAAATATCTTGAAGAAAGAGCTTAACAAAAATACCAGAAAAAGAAATAAAAAGTCTGAATAATTCATCACTTATTAAAGACATTAGACCTAAATTTTAAAACCCACAAAGAAAACACCCAGCCCTATTTGCTTTCCCAGAAATTCTACCAAGTATTCCAAGACTAAATAATGATTTCAAGTTTTATGGGTTCATGTGATTAGATTGGGCCCACCTGGAAAAATCAGGTTAATCTCCCCATCACATTGAAAATTCCTTTTGCCATGCAAGGTAACGTATTCACAGATTTTAGGCATTAAGACTTGGACTTCTTTGGGAGGCCACTGTTCTGTCTATCACAACTACTAATAAAAGGAAACTTCTTTAATCTTATACAGAATATCTACAAAAAAATCTACAGGCATGAAATTTAATATTGAATTATTAACAGCTTTCTCTTTATAACCAGGAATACAACAAGGATGTTCACTATTGTTTCTTCTATTTAACCTTGTACTGGAGGTTTTAGGTAGTGCAGTAAGTCAAGAAAATATATAAAAGTATAAGGATTGGGGAAGAAATGTTACATTTGTAGGTGACATACTTGCATGCACAGAAATTCCAAAACAAGCAATGAGAAATTATGACAA
This sequence comes from Tamandua tetradactyla, assembly GCF_023851605.1. Taxonomy (NCBI): domain Eukaryota; kingdom Metazoa; phylum Chordata; class Mammalia; order Pilosa; family Myrmecophagidae; genus Tamandua; species Tamandua tetradactyla. The sequence continues at coordinate 186,753,779 of NC_135327.1, forward strand.
CTACTAAGTGTGTGGAAGGTTTCTGGGTATGTAATTAATCGATAAACCAACTATATTTCTATATACTTGTAACAAACTATTAGAACATGAAATATTTAAACCATAGCAGTTACACTGGTATAGAATGCCACATACCTGAGAATAAATCTAACAAAAGATTTTCCAGAGAAAACTATCAAACTTTATTGGAAAAATTAAAGAAGGTCTAAATAAATGAAAGGAGATGCCATATTCACGAATTATAAACTCAATATTGTAAAAGTATTAATCCCCAATACTGATTCATAATCAGTGTAATCCCTAGAATAATTGTAACTGTTTTGCAGAATTTTACAAGCTTATTTTTAAATATACATGAAACACAAATGGTCAAGAATAAAGGCAAGATAAGAGAATCTGGGAAAAGAAGAGCCAATTTGAAAGTATTACTGTGCCATTTGCCATGAGTAGTTTTTATTAAAAAGTTATGGTCATTAAGGAAGAATGGAAATGACATAATGAAAGCAAGTAGACCAATGAAAAAATATGTACACTTGATTTACAGCATTGGCGTTGCAAAACTGTGGAGAAAAATGTTTTTACAACAGTAAAGAGATAATTGAATATCTATATGGAAAAAAATTAATCTTGGCCCCTACCTCACATCAAACACAGAAATCATCTACAGGTGGGTTATTGATCTAAATGACTAAAGTAAAAAAAAAAATCTTCTGAGAAATAATGAAAACAATATTCATGAACTTAGAATAGAGAAAATATTAACCATAAAGGAAAGACTGAAAAAAGTAAGCATTAAAATTAAGAATTTCCGTTCACCAACAGACAACATTAAGAAAGTGAAAGGCATTATACAGACTGGAAGAAGTAATCTGCAAAAGGGATCATACCCAAATTACATAAAGAAGTCCTATAATCAGTAGGAAATGTTATACAACCCCACTGAAAATGGGCAAGACCTTTGAACAGGCACCTCACGAAAGGCTCAATATCATTAACCAGAAAACATGAAAAGGCTCAATATCATTAATAATCACATATACTCAAAGTAGAACTATAATGAGTTCCACTGCACAGCCATTAGAATAGCCAATATTAAAAGGACCAGCAATAACAAATATCGGTGGGAGTGTAAGAGCAATGAAAGCTCTTATGGCCTTTTGGTAGCTGTCAATAGGTACAGTAACTTTGAAAAAATGTTTGGTATTATTTACTGAAATTGAGGATGAACATACCACGCAACACAGCAATTACACCAAACGCATTCTTCTTCCCTCTTGGGCATAGGCTAGTCCACATTTCCCAATCTCCCTTGCAGTTTGGTGTGCCCATATACCTAAACTTGACCACCGGGATGCAGGATGAATGATGTAAGCCACTTCCAAACCTGGCCCATAAACCACCCCTGCATAATCCTCCTTCTCTTTTTCACCTCCTATCAATGCCCAAAGTGACACTTTAAAAGGACAGATTTTCTTAGAGCCGAGTCACACTCCCACTTCTCTGACAGATTTTATGTGAGCTACAAATAAACTTCTATTGTGTTTAGCCACTGAGGTTTCATAATTAATCCATTTAGGTAGCTGTAGTGCTTTACCTAATACACTCATGCACACACTCATGCTTATCTCAGGCTTGTGTCAGTTCATATCACAACACTTCAGAACTCAACTCAGATGTTACTTCTTTGGATAAATAATTCATTACATCCTCATTATGAATTAAAGGCCCTGCATGAAAGTCCTAAACTATTCAAAATTTTATTCATTAGGAGGCAATATACAGTAGTCATTATGAGTGCCAACTCTGGATTCACATTTGTATTTGAATAACAATTTTATTTGTTGATTGAGTGACTTGGATAAGTTAGTAAACCTCCATGAGTTTCCTTTCCTCAACTGTAAGATGTTGATTACATCAAGAAACCATATAACTAAGTGCTTGAGAACAGAGACTCTGGTATCAGACTACTTGATTTTGAACCCCAACTTTGCCAGTTACTAATTGTAACCTTGAGTAAGTTACTTATCTCTCTAGGATTCAACTTCTGCATCCATAAAACAAGGATAATAATACTTCATATGATTACTTTGAGAAAAAAATGAGCCCTTAGAACAGGGACTGACTTGTATTAAGCACTTTCTAAGTTATTTGTTCTAATTGTTGTTTTGTTATTTGAAAAAGCTATACCCAATAATTCTATGGTAAGTAATTCTTATGAGAAATGGAGACAGAGAAGGAGTTTACCCTACTTCTAGGATGTTTTCACAGTGGGATGAAGGGCCATATTGCAAGAGTATACAGTGTATATAAGTAATAAGAATGGTTAAGCATCAGATTGGTGAACACATAATATTAATGAGAGAGGCAAGGTGCAGTTTCTGGCAGCTACCATTAAGAGGAAAAAATTGGGATCAAGGAAGATATCGAGGAGTATATTTAGAAAGATGCTATACAATCTATAAATCTTCTGCATTCTCCTAGAAGAATAACTATATAAATATCTATGATATTATTCAAAAATTTGGGATCAGATTTGCTATTTTATTGTTTTTAAACATGTTTTTTTCACATATATGAATGACAGAAACAGGTCCCAAGACTGTCCAGTTCCATTTAAATTACTCTTATAAAATACTAATAGTTCTTGATAAACAGAAACCATTATTACAATCCTGATCATTGCCTATTATAATTGCAATTTTTTACTGTCTTTCCTACATGTTCTGTCTATTCATCTCTGTATATCCATTACCTAAAACCTTTCTGAAACGGGGGTGATCAATCAATATTTATAGAATGAATTGTTTGAAGGGATAGGTGGATGAATTTACAAAGAATTGAATAGAGAGAAGTAAGGATAAATGCTGAGAGTGTTCATATTATCTTTATGGGGAAATACCCTAAAATGGCCAACAACGGAAATGTATCTTTAGTAATGAGCCTCGCATTTACCCTCTTTGGGATTCTCTGTTGGTCTTTGAACATGCCTCACTGAGGAGCATTTGTCGAAACCACTAGGCAGCACAGTGGATCAAAGCCCAAGTTCTAGACCAGATTACCTGAGTTCAAATTCTGATTTCATTCAAAGGAGCTTTGTCATTAAATTAATAACATATAAACCTAAGGGCCCCTCATTGGCAGAGGACTCTTCTAAGTTCCCATAACACTATTCTGTCTATGTAAATTTTTATTCTGTTTCTGAAAGAGTACCCCTAACATTGTAAAATAAAATTTTCATTGCAAAATATTGATACAAAGTTGGCTTCACCAGTTTACTGGTTGTGTGACCTGGGCTATATATTTACTGCCCAGGGACAGTGTCTTGCACATGGTGTGTGCTAAGTAAGTGTTTGTTTCTATTGGTCATTTTTTATTGTCCTCTTTCAAGAGCTCTGTTAAGCTTTGGTTGATACTTGCAAATTCAGCCAGTCACAAACTTTTCCTTAGCCCTTAATCCCTTCCCTTTGGGCCTGCACATATTCTCTTCTACAAATTTCCTGAGATGTTTACAATCTGATTTTTTCTTTTTTTGCATGGGCAGGCACCAGGAATTGAACTCAGGTCTCCAGCATGGCAGGTGAGAATTCTGCCTGCTGAGCCACTGTGGCCTACCTTACAATCTGATTTTATCATCCTCTCTTTGGTTTCTTAAACATACCAGACCTATTGATCAGTTAACATAGGATAATCTTGGCTTGTTCTTCCCTACTAGGAGCCATCTGCTAGACTGATTTTCTGAATGATAACGTTTGGAAGCATGTGCCATTATCCTCAAATTTTTGTCACAAATACATCCTGAAAACATTCCCATACAATTACAAAACTGTAGCAGCTATTTAGAGTCAACCATGCCTCTGAAAAATTGGCATTTTCAGGCATATTAAGACCCCAAAATTCTGACACCTCTGTGTCTACCTGTGGAACAATCTTGGGATACCAGGATTTGACTCATCACTGATTTTGAACTAAACCCAGTGATACATACATATATATAAGAAAACACCCTGCTGCAGCATTTTCAAGATGCTGTTCATCTCCAGTCAATTTTTTATGCAGTTTGGGTAGACTTGAGGGAATTAAAATTATGTTGCAATAATTTATTGTTTGAGGTATAGAACTTATTGTCCCTCAAGCCAGGTCACTTTCCAGAATAACTATCCCTTGCAATTTAAGTGAGAATTGTTTGATCAATGTCTGTAAGCATTTAAATCAGGCTGAAATACCCAGGATCCCTATCATGAAATATACATGATAAAATGAAAGAGTAGAATACATAAATCATGGTCATTCCTGCTGGTCCTTAAGAAATTCTCATCATTTTCATTATTCTGTGGCCATCATGTTCCATGATTTCCTTGGGAACTATGTGACCATCAACTTTTCTAAAAAGATGAGTTTTTAATCTAATACATAGGTCAGTATCATTATATAGTGCATTCAGAATTATGTTCAATCAGCAATAGTTTGTCTTAAATTCCCAATACTTTACATATTGCATATTGATGTGGCACTAATAAACCCTGCATCTCAGCCACAATGGCATTAAGAAGTCAACACAATATGCATAAGTGACATTTTCCCCACTCCCCATCTGCTATTTTCAGTTGGAATTCCTGCTATCTTATGGGCTTAGAACTTGATTTTACCCTCAAGATATCAAATACACTTTCAACTAATATAAATTCCGACCCGTTTAGGTTCAATGTTTATTATCCCTTCCCAAACATCAGCAATGATCTTCACAGTACTTCTGCCATGCACATTAAAGGTTCTGGGAATTGCAGTCTCTACTGGTGTTGCAGGAGAACAGCCTCTCATTTTCAATAGTTTCTCCCAGCATTTTAGGGAGCACTAGAGGGTATGTCCTCAAGGCTGGACTGTGCCTCCAAAGGAGCCAAAATTCCAGCAAAGACAACTTTCTGGATTTTCCCATGGGAACACTCCTAGATAATTTTGCATTGTTCTTTCATTAATCTCAGTTAGCAAGTCTCTGTGATGGAAATTATTCAAATAAGTTAACCAGACCAGGTATAAAGAAAATCAAGATGTGTGCAAAATGTTCAGGAAGAAAGGTCATGGTGACCAGAGCAAGATAGAGACTATTGTTCTTCTGTGTGAGAAACTGAAACAGAGAACAAAGCACAATGATATCTAAGGTTCTAAGTGAGGAAAGACATGAATGAGGTGTGATTCAAAACAATGAGGACAGAAATGCAGAAGTAGAATTACAAGGCAGAGCAATTCAGAACGCTCATCTGGAAACCAGAAGCACGTGTCTAGGCTTTTCTTTAATTTTAAATCTTGCCTATGGCCACATGCATAAGCAACTCCAAGAGCTCTTTTTATCCCCGATGTATCATGGAGGACCTTCTTGGGCTGCCATCTGTCACGTAAAGGATAGCAACAAATTCCACAGTGTCACAAAATTCCACAATGTCATGGGTTAAGGAACAGATTTAATTGAATAAAGACAAATATCACAATGCCGATGTCAACAAGGGGGAGTCTACCCCTCATCCCCATCTCCTTCCTAGACATGCTTTGGATTCTCTTTCTTCCCATGGTAGAACTTCCCAGGAACCTTATTCTGTGAGAAAAGTATGAAGAAATGGCCATATCAATAGGGAGATGAGAAAACTTCTTGGTTCCAAGAAGTCTGACTTGGGAATGCCAGCTTTTTTATAGAAATTATCTAAAATTAAAAAATTTTCTTTCATTTGGGGACTTTGGAGTTGCTGGAGATATTAGAGGGGACATTATATTACTACTCACTAGTCCAGAGGCCTCACTTCTCAATCTGCCAGAACCACCTAGCTCGTCATTTATTCTCCCCACAGAATGACTGGTGGCCCTAGGGAAGTCTTGATCACCCTAGGTCCCCAATAAATTCTTCAAATGACATATCCTTTAACTTAATATAAGGGAATCAAACAAATGTGCCTAGAGCTGTGATCAGAAAACTGACACCACAGCTAGGCTCTCTGCCTCCAGAGCCTAGGGGATCCGTGACTGAAATTAGGATAGCACATAGGAGAAAGACAAACCTGATATTAAGAGAAATGAAACCTTGTTTTTTTTAAAGCTATGGATGGGCTGGTGTATCTCTTGGAGTCCCGACATTCTGAGAAACTTTGATACTGAAAAAATGAGGAAAAGCAATCTACTCCTTCCCCTGGTTCTGATACTGTAGCTGAACGTTGACATTTTCCATAGCAAAACAAACTTTGGCTCAATAAGGAAAGATCATGAGAGGGGAGAGTGATTGGGTGATTGACCACATGGATGTGCCTGGCAACATTCCTACTTCCTTGCTTTGCATATAAATAGCATGCCTGGCACCTGGGACTCTACTTCTTTAGGACCTCAGATTCTGTGTCCTCCAGCATGTATTCTTTCCAGTTTCTGTTTAGGGCCAGCCCTGCCACCTTGCTCCTGGTTCTCTGCCTGCAGCTGGGGATCAGCAAAGCTCAGGAAGACATGTAAGCCATACCTTTCTCCTCCCCACTATAAACTTCATGGGGACCACTAGGAGGAGGCTCATTCCCTAGCCTGGAAACCCACATTTCTCATGAAGATCTTTTCAGCTTCTCAGAACTCTAGCCCCAGTAGCTCTCAGTGGAACCCCGTACCAGATTCCACTCCCCTCCTTCTAGGAAGCCCACCAACTCCCCTCACATTCTACTGGATGCTTCTAAGTTGTCTGTCGGTATGATCTGTGAGTACAACAAAAGCTGTGAGAAATTTTGGCAGGACTCATGGGAGGATCATAAGCTCCAGTCATGGCCCCACAGCCCAAGACTGAACTAGCCCAACAGCTTAGATACTCTTCCTGTTCTGAAGTCTGAAGATGGATGTGAGGACCACTTGCCCCCTAACACACTGGGAGCTGGGAGCGCAGGTTCGAGGCCAACTCTTGAGGGCAATTTTTGAAGGAAACAGGAAAGTAACATAAAATAAAAGTTGGGATGAGGAAATGGGGCCAGAGGTCTAGAAAAAAGGCTCACAGCAAACCTAGAGAGTCTCCTTTACAAGTGCAGTGCTTCAAATGCTGGGTTTCTGGGTTGTGATTTTGGCAACAGGGGTCCTATGCTGAAGGAAACTGTCTGGGTGTTTTGACAAACTGGTATTAAGGAGTCAGGTTACCAGATGGCTCAGATTCAGATCTCCGCTTAGCCTTGAAAGGCAGTGAGTTGTTGAAATGAAACTACGCTAATTAGAGTGACAAACCAACCAGTTTGTCCAGGACTTTCCTGGTTTTAGCACTAAAACCTAGGAACCCCTCAGTTCTGGTCAAACTGCATTGGCTAGTCACCCAGCTAAGCCGGTAATTTTATCAATCCTCAATTCATTGACAAACTGGCAGAGATTTTGAAGACACTTTGCCTTAGGAAAATGGGGATGGGAAGAATTATGGGCCAAACATTGTGGACTAAGGATATGAAATCCCTCCTGTCCCATCCCCAAATGAAAGGGCTTATCTAGGAAGCTCTGAGAAAGAGAAAGTAACCCTTCTGGCTCTGAATCCAGTCCTTAAATACTGAAGAGGAATATGTGACCATTCTCTTTGATATTTTCCAATCAGCTCACTGTGTATGGCCTAAATTTCGTGTGGTATCTAAATGAAAAGTCTCCAAATGTGTGTTCAAATCTCCTGCAGATCTAAATAAACATGAATTCCTGGGTTCCACCCAGGAACCAAAAAGAAGAAACTCCTCCAGTGCATTGGGATGTTTACTGGTGATATGAAATATCCTCCTAATGATGAATTGAGCCCTCCCTCTCAGGGTACAATCAGCAGAACCTATAGAATTTTTTTAGGAAATTACATGTAGTATTACATATTTTTCTTTTTAAATTTATTTTTTGTCTCTGGAGGGAAAGAATATGCTCAGTTTTAAATGAAAGTGTCCAAGCTGATTTAATAAAATTAAATGCATAAAAAATAGGCAAAACAGTCAGCAAACAAAAATTCCCAGGGATTGATGCTCAGTAATAGATCCAATCCCCATGACCTCTCTCCCTTTTACTTCCCCTGCCCCCTCTGACCCACTCATTGTGCTCCCTTCTTTCTTGTGGATCAGCCTCCAATTACTGTACCCTAATCTTCTCTTCCTTTAACCAGACGGAAGGTGATGATAATGGATCTCCAAGTGCCACAGACAGCAAAAGCAAATGAAGCGTTCCCTGTGACACTTAAAATCCAAACTGATTTGAAAGAATGCATGGTGGTAAGTACAGGCCTAGGGGAGTGAACTCAAGAAAATTCCAACTCCATAATCAAGAATGTAAATAAATTGATCACTCACCTATATATTGTATATTATACCTAATAAGATAATTGTAATTAATAAAACATTTTCACATATGCTATTCCACTTGAACCTTATAAAGGAGGTAGCTGGAGATGGATGACTATTCTCATTTCTAGATGAAGAAACCATGGTCTAGAGAGGTCTAGGGAGGTTGAGAAAAAGAAAGAAGGAATCGAGTGAGAAAGCCATGGCAAGAGAGGCAATACAAAAAACAAAAAAATAGTGTGAAAGTTAGGGCAGAACTGGTGAGAATTTCTCCAAGACCCTTGGCATAATTGGTTCTGAGGGGGCAGAAGAAAATATGTTATCCCCCATTCTATAGAAGGGCGAAGTTGCAGGGCACATGTAAATTATAATTCCTCCTTTTCCATAAGTTCTGAGCAGAATCTGCTTTCATCTAATTTGATCTCTGCTCTTTTATTCTGAGTCACCAGAAGGCAACTTTTGTTCCAGCCTTCCCTACCTGATATAGAACACATACTCTCCTTCCTTTCCCCCAGTTTAGCAGTTGTCTGAGAGAGATGCAACCTCTGAACTAGATCATAGTTTCTCAAACACTAATATGCGAAAGGATCATCTGAGAATCTTGTTAAAATGCAGATTCTGTGGAGTAACACTTGTGTTGTTTCCACATTCTGGCTATTTTGAATAACGATGCCATGATCACTGGTGTGTAAATATCTGTTCAAATCCCTATTTTCAGTTCTTTTGGGTGACTACCTAGAAGTGGAGTTGCTGGATCATACAGTAATTCTATACTTAACTTTCTGAGAAATCTTTAAACTTTTTTCCACAGTGGCTGCACCATTTTACATTACCACTGAGAGTGTACAAGAGTTCTAATTTCTCTGCCTTCTCTTCAACGCTTATTATTTTCTTATTTTTTTAATCATACCATTCTAGTAGGTAGGAAGTGGGATCTCATTGGGGTTTCGGTTTGCATCTCACTGATGACTAATGATGTTCAGCAACTTTTCATGTATTTATTGGTTATTTGTATCTCTTCTTTGGAGAAATATCTATTCACATCCTTTGCCCATTCTTTAATTGGTTTGTTTGTTCTTTTTGTGGTTGAGTTATAGGAGTTCTTTTTATATTCTGGATATTAAACCTTTATCAGATATAGATTTGCAACTATTTTCTCCCATTCTATAGGATGTCTTTTCACTTTCTTTATAGTGCTTTTTGGTGCATGGAAGTTTTTAATTTGGTTATGTTCATTGCATATATTTTTTTCTGTTTTTGCCTCTGCTTTTGGTATCATATCTCAGAAGTCATAACCAATCCAAGTACATAAAGGTTTTCCCTGTTTCTGTTCTAAGAGTCTTAGCTCCTATGTTTAGGTTTTTATCTATTTTGAGTTAATATTTGTATATGATGTGAAGTATCCAATTTCATTCTATTGCATGTAAATATCCAGTTTTTCCAGTACGATTTCTTGAATAGATTGTCCTTTCCCCATTGAATTGTCTTGAGACCCTTGTCAAACATCAGTTGGCCATAGAGGTGGGTTTCATTTCTACACTCTTGATATTGTTCCATTTGTCTATTTGTTTGGCCAAAAAAGTGACAACACTCTTTTGATTATTGTAGCTTTTAGTAAATTTTCAGGTTGGGAAGCATGAGTCCTCTGACTGTTCTTCTTTTACAAGATTGATTTTTTGAGGCCCTTATAATTCCATATGAATTTAATGACTGTCTTTTACATCTGTTAAAAGTTGCCTGTTGGAATTTTAATTGGGGTTGTGCTCAATTTGTAGATCACGCTGGGTAGTAATGATGCCTTAACAATATTAAGTCTTCCAATCCATGAACACCACATATCCTACAATTTATTTAGGTATTCTTAAATTTCTTTCAAGAGTGTTTTGAAGTTTTCAGTGCACAAGTAACTTCCTTAGTTAAATGTATTACCATATAAATTTATTTTAGATAACACTTGAGATGGAATTGTTTTCTTAATTTCTGTTTTGGATTGCTTATTGCTGATATATAGAAACACAACTTATTTTGTGCATTCCTACAACTTTGCTAAATTCATTTATTATCTCTAATAACTTTCTTGTGGATTTCTAAAGAATTTTCTACATAAAGGATCATGTTACCTGTGAATAGAGATGATTTTATTTCTTCCTTTCCAATTTCCATGCCTTTTATTGATTTTCTTGCTTAATTACTTTGGTTAGAACTTCCAGTACAATATTGAAAAGCAGCGGTGAAAGCACTTTGTTCCTGATCTTAGGGGAACATTTTCCAGTGTTTCACCATTGAGTATAATTTTGGCTGTAGGTTTTTCATAAGTGTACTTTATCCTGTTTAGGAAATTCCCTTATATTCCTATTTTACTAAATGTCTTTATCAAAAAGTGTTTTGGATCCTATCAAATGCCTTTACTGTATCAATTGAGATGATCATGTGTTCATTCTGTTGATGTGGTGTATAACATTTATTCATTTTTCTTATGTTGAACCACCCCTGCATTTCACTTGTTATAATTTCATTTGATCATGATGTATAATCCTTTTAATAAGCTGTATGATTCAATTTACTAGTATTTACAAGTTGAAGAATTTTGCTTCTAAATTCATAAGAAAAATTGGTCTTTTCTTTTCCTGTGCTGTCTTTATCTGGCTTTGGAATCAGGGTAATATTGTCCTAATAGAATGAGCTAGGAAGATACCCCCTTCTTGAATTTCAAGGATGGAAAAACAAAATGTGGTACATGCATACATTGGAATATTATCTGGCCATAAGAAAAATAAAGGTCTGATACATGCTATAACATAGATAAACTTTGAAAGTATTATATTGAGTGAAAATAAGAAAGATGCAAAGGACGAATATTGTATTATTACACTTACATAAAATATCTAGTATCTAAAATAAGCAAATTTATGGAAACTGAAAGTAGATTAGAAATTACCAGGGGCTGTGGGGAGGGGGAAATAGAGAATTATTCTTTAATGGGGACAGAATTTCTATTTGGAGTCATGAAAAAGTCTTGGTAATGGATGGGGTTAATGGTAGCACAACTTTGTATTTGAATTGATTCCACCGAGCTGTACACTTAAGAAAGGTTAAGTTAGAAATTTTTTGTTTTATAAATGTTACCAAAATAATGAAGAAAAAATGTAGGTTCTGATTCAGTAGTTCTAGAGAGAGGACTGAGATTCTGCATTTATAAAAAATTCATGTGGGCATACTGAACTAGGACCATATTTGAAGTAGCAAGGGGTTGGAGTGCTTTCCCTCCTGACTGGTTGCTCTCAGCCATGAGGCAAAGGCACATGTGCTGGAATTAAGTCCCAGTACCCTGATTGTGTGTCTTTCTCCACCTAGCCAGAGGTCTTTTCAAATGTTATCTGAAACACACAGTCTGAGACACACAACTGCCTCTATTCTAGGGCCAAGACCCATGTGTCTCCCCTTCCTCCCCAAAGGACACCTTCTAGGGCAGCACTAGTGAAACAATGTGAGTGTTCCAACCCAGCTCTTAGAGGCTTGACTTGGGGAAGCCTGAAGGCCAAAGAACATGGTAGGCAGAGTTAGACATAACTTTTGACTAGGACTTACAAATAGGAGATATTCCCCAATGGCGGCTGGCTGTGGAAAATGAAAGTTAATGCTCCTCAAAAGAGGTGGGAGGAGTGCAAGGGCTTATAAGGCTTTATGACAAGGGTTTGACAAAAGGGTTTCAGCAAGGTCTCATGACACAGGGGTTTGGAGTCTTATCAACAGTGATCAAGGGAGAGAAATTTCAGTGCTTTGTTTCCAATACCGTTTCTCCCCTGAGGAGGTTTGATGACCTTTAACATCTGTCCCAGTCATGTAAGTGATTATGTGAAATGACCTGTTCTCAATATGGAGGGAATCCTGTGCCTTGGATGCCCATAGTAAGTTTCCTAATTCAAATTAGATGTAAAGAAATTTATTAAATAGGAGAAAAATTGGGAACATGAGGATTGCTACTCATTAAAATGCATTCTAAAAATGGCCGCCATCCCTGCAGAAGAAAGACTCCCAAGCACTGATCAAAGAATAACACTACTGTTTTGCCAAAGTTATTGTTTACACTCCAACAATATGAAGTATTTATGTTAATTTGGAGAACACTCAATCATAATTTTTCAATTTTGTATTTTCTTTATTATAAACACAAGATGATAAAGACCATGGGAATTTGTATATAAAAGTTTTGTGATAATGATAGTTTCTGGTGGTGATGGATAATGAAAGTCCATTTCCATCCCTGAGAAAGTGTTAGCTGTAATACAATGGTTTTATTTTTTATTTTTAAATACTGTTTTGGGGGGATTTTGAAAAATATTTTTATTGAGATATCTTCATGCACCACACAGTCTATCCAAAGTAATGGCTCACAATATCATCACATAGTTGTGTATTCATCATCATCATTTTTAGAATATTTGCATCACTCCAGAAAAAGAAATAAGAAGATAATAGAAAAAACACATATATCCCATATCCCCTACTCCTCCCTCTCATTGACCATGAGTACTATAATCTACCCAATTTTTTAATCCCTTATCTCCCCTATTATTTATTTTTCTTATTTTTTTTTAACTCATCTGTCCATGCTTTGGATAAAGGGAGCATCAGACACACACTTTCTCAATCAGACGGTCACATTAAAAGGCTGTACAATTATACAATCTTCTTTAAGAATCAAGTCAACTGGAATACCATTCAACAGTTTCAAGCACTTCCCTCCAGCCACTCCAGTACACCATAAACTAAAAAGGGATATCTATATAATGTATGAGAATAACCTCCAGGACAATCTATTGACTCTGTTTGAAATCACAGCCACTGAAACTTTATTTTTTCTCATTTCTCTCTTTCACCTTTTGGTCAAGAAGTCTTTCTCAATCCCCTGATGTTGGGTCTCAGCTCATCCCAGAGAATCATTTCCCACATTTGCCCCTAAGAGTCTTGTCCCACATAGAGGGGAGGGCAATAAGTTTATCTGCCAAGTTGGCTTAGAGAGAGAGGCCACATATGAGCAACAAAAGAAGTTCTCTGGGAGAGACTCCTGGGCATAATTATAAGTAGGTTTCACTTCTTCTTTGCAGAAATAAGTTTCATAGGGGTGAGCCCCAAGATTGAAGCCTTAGCCTATTGAATTGATTGTCCCCACTGCTTGCAATAATATCAGGAATTCCCCAGGTGGGAAAGTTGAATATTTCCTCCTTTCTCTCAGTTATCTAAGGGGATTTTGCAAATACATTTTTATTCTCTGCCCAGATTACTCTAGGGTGTATCAGAGCATCACACTAGCCTGTACAAACCAACAAGTTCTTACTTCCTATTCTAGATTCCATGAACTTATGGTGTTCGAATAAACTGACCATACAAGTTAAATTAGATAATGCACTACACAAAATATAAATATTGCACAAAATAAACACCTCTTTCTTTGGTCTCAACAGAAGTTGAAGTTTTAAAATACAGATCATATCATCCTTTACTCTGTATGCTGATTTACCTTAGTCCTATCCTGATCAGCTTCATTCAGATTTCTTCTTGAAGTATGATTTCTCTTTCCACTTTTGAACAGTTGCTATATAGGGTAATGCTGACTTTCACAGCTTCAGAACTCTACCACTGAGTCTCAGGTGTCTCACAAACACCTGAAGTTCCAGGGAACGACCAAGTTATACACTAATAGCTCAGTATCTTAAAATTTAGAAAAATGTTACAACTCCAGAATAGATGTGACTGCTGTAAGAGCTTACAATCTAGGCCCTAACCTGGTGACCCAAGCTCTTGACTCCAATTTTCCAAGCTTGTATAGTATAGTTAGTCCCTAAGAGTGAGACATAATATTTGTCTTTTTGTTTCTGACATTTCATTCAACATACTGTTCTCAAGATTCATTCACCTAGTTACATGTCTTACAACTTCATTTGTTTTTGCAGCCTCTCAGTAGTCCATTGCATGGCAATACAATGGCTTTAAATCAACAAAATGACATGTAATATGATTTTGTACGAGTGTAATTAATAAGACTATGCTTTTAAGAATAATGCTAGTACAATGAAATAAAGCAATTTTTTGCAACCTTCCCAAGTACAAGTAAAATACCAAAAGACTCCTTTATAAAAATCATATGTTATTCTTTAACTGGAAAGAATTTGTGGATAAGTAAATAAATATTGTCAGTTCTGGTAAACCAATTCTTATTTGTATCTTGCAATAAAAAGATAAATGTATAGCTATAAAACACCTTTATATTTTTACATTATTAAGATAATATAATTTCTTTATAGAAATATGAAATTTTCAGCACCTAATCCTTCTATTTCATTACTTATAATGTTTTACAACTGATTTTTTTTTTTTACATGGGCAGGCACCGGGAATCGAACCCGGGTCCTCGGGCTTGGCAGACAAGCATTCTTACCTGCTGAGCCACCGTGGCCCACCCACAACTGATTTTTTTTATAAAGTGAGGGTTCATGGTCACAACTATAAAACTGAAATAGAATAGATTATACTCCTGATCATGCAATTGAATATACAGACTATATAGCCTTTTAAGGCTAAGGAAAAACTATGGCAACTATGGGTTTATAAATATTTTTGTACTATTGGCCATTTTGCTGGTCTTGTGAAGTCTAGGGAAACATTATCAGAAAAATACTTTTAAATGCAAAAATAAAGTAAATTTGACTAGAAAGGAAAACCGTTATATTTAATAACAGTGATCAAATTATTAAAAACAAACTTGCAATACAGTAATACATGTCGGTTTATTGACACTTTAGCTGGTAAAAGGCAATACTCTTAAAATACAGACAAGTTAAACTTATTTTATAAAGAAATAGCTGTAAGGTGGTTGTTGTTGCTTAGCTTGAATAGGCACATTAAACTATGTGCTACTCTTTGACAACACATCATGTATGCCGTGTTGGACATCCAAAGGATTCTTATATTTTGCTTTGATTTTGCAAGTGTTAAAAATCCCAATTCATGCAGATATATTGTTGCAAACATAATTAAAATGTAAGCCAAGCAAGGATAGGCTTCTTCCAAGAAACAGCAGAATTCTCCAAAATTTTCTTCTTAAAATAAAATTCCGATTGTGAGAGTGTTTGAATTCACAGCTGGAGATGGAGGCGCTACAGAGTACACAGTTGTCAGTTGCCTGAACAAGCTTCAGAAGCCAGGCAGACAGCTTCCCCCATGATCTTACAGCTGATCTAATAACTACCATATTTTCAAATTAAATATGAGCATAGACAATAAATTTCAGGATACCTAAATCTACAATATGATATGAAATCTCTATTTCTCCTGGTGATAAAAGCACAGGTACTGCTAATTCTGTTGTAGTTTGTGGATGACATTCATAACTTAAAGAATGCCACATTTCAGCTAGAGCATAATGAATTTATTTTCCATTTGAATTCACAGAGCTACTAAATTCTGTCACAAAAGTGGACTCTTTCTGCATGCCTCTGGCCCACCTACTTACCTCATCCTCATCCTCTAAGAAAAATTCCCCTCCATCTTGCTGTCTTGTCTTTCCCTTCCCTTCCTACTCTCCAGCTAACACCGGGTGCTCTCTCTTCACCTTCTCTTCATCAGGTTAGAGCTTATCTCGCAAGCAACGTCTCGATGACTGGTGCTTCCCAGTTTAAACAAACCAGCTGCCTGTGTGACGATTACCCAAGAAAGTTCTTCTGGGAATTTCAGAGCAATGGTAAGCACAGAAATTGTCAAAGGAGGAGAACTTTCCATCAATGAAGGAAAATTATAAAGAGAAACATGGGCTGGAACAAGAGTAGAAACTCCAGGGCAGAAGGGCAGAGGAAGGAAGAGAAGGAAAAGAGAGAGAAGAGTAGACAGGGACGATGCCCAGGTTCTAAATGTGAGGGGTTGCATGAAAATAGCTGATAAAGCAGATACATTTGCAAATGGTTTAGAGAAGCTGAATCCCTGGGAAGGTTCCTGATACAAGTATAAATGATAGGAAACCAATCATTAGAGTGTCTTTAGAGATGATCTTTGTCCTTATCTCTTTCAGACACTGCAAAAATTGCAGGTGTGGTTGACATTGTTCGGGAGAAAGGTATCTGCCCTGAAAATCTTGCAGTAGTACCCATCCAAGCCAATCATTTTTATACCATCCATACGGTAACAGTAGAACCTTAATGGAAGCCACACCCAAGTAGTTTCATCCAAGGCAAGCTGCCTCTTGGCTGTGAACATTAGTGTGGTCAAATAAACTTCTTACAATCTTCTCTGTGTTTTGTTTCTATCTTCCAAAAAATCTACCCCTGAGAAGCCTGAAATGAATCCAAAAACCTTGGCTTTTCAAAGAGCCTTACTGGGGAGACTTTATGAGTCCTCACTGCCCATGTCTATAAAGAGGAAGAGAAGAAAAAGTGGGAAAGTAAGAGAGAGGTCATTCTCACAGAGTAAAAGTGAGGGACCTAAAACTTGTAGCAAATGAGTGGCAAAACCAGAACAGGCACCCATATCTCTCTGCTACATGGCTCATTGACATCCCACCCCATCCCCACCCCCAGCAACCTCCTTGAGATCTCAGGAGGTACACACAGAGGAGTCAGGGGGGAAATTCTGTGGCCTTCAGAATGAACCATAGCATTTTATTTGATTCTATTGCTTCTTTTCAACCAGTAAAAATAAGGGTTAAATGATTCTCAGGAAAGTTGGACTTCTATGGAACTCTGCCCCAAACACCTAAGGCACAATAAAGGTGGAACAGGAAAGGAACAAAAGGAGCCCTGGTGGACTTCTTCAAAGAGGGCTAGGGAGTCCTTTCAGATAGAAGTGGAATATAACCAAGGATCAAGGGCCCAAAGTGTGCAGACAAAATTCCAGCAGATAGAAGATTCCAAAAGCTCTTTGGAAAGAGCCCAAAGCATGAAATGGTGGCATATTCTAGGCAGAGAAGTAGTTTGATTCTGGGCAGTATTAAGTACAAGCTAGGAAGACTAGAGAGAGACTGGCAAGAGGACAAGAGAGGTGAAGTGTGCTTGGGAAGGAGGCAAAACTCTATCCTACATGTCAGTGATCCTAAGGGCATCAGAATTCAAGGCAGAGAGACATAAACATTCATTGGAAAAACTCATTTCATATATTAATTAGCATCGTAACTTTGTGTGCTTAACATGTGCTCTAAATGTGCTGATTATTTTCACTTACAAGTTTTTTCATGTGCCACATTATGATTAACATGCATCATATTCATTCAATAAATACTTATTGAGTGCCTATATGTGCTGTTACCTTTGTATTCCAGTTTGTCAGCTGCAAGAATGAATATACCAGAAACGGAATGGATTTTAAAAAAGGAATTTACTAAGTTACAATTTTACAGTTCTAAGACCATGAAAATGTCCCAATTAAAGCAAGTCTATAGAAACGTCCAATATAAGGCATCCATGAAAAGATGCCTTGATTCAAGAAGGCTGATGAAGTTTGAGGTTTCTCTCTCAACTAGGAAGGCATGTAGTGAACATGGTCAGGGTTTCTTTGGAAAGGCACATGATGGACACCGCATCATCTGTTGGCTTCTTCTACAGGTCTCTTGCTTTATGAAGCTCCCAGGGGACATTCTCCTTCTTCATCCCCAAAAGTCGCTGGCTGGTGGACTCTATGGTTCTCTCATCATTCTGTCATGTTTCTGCAGCTCTCTCCTCATTCTCAAAAGGAACTCTTTCTGCAATGTGTCCTCTCTTATAGAATTCCGGTAAACTAATCAAGACCCCCGTAGAATGGGTGGAGACATGTCTCCATCTAATCAAGTTTAATAACCACAGTTGATTGAGTCATACCTCCATGGAGATAATCTAATCAAGTTTCCAGCCTGTAGTGCTGAATAGGGATTAGAAGAAACCATTGCTCTCACAAGACTGATTAGGATTAAAATATGGTTTTTCTAAGATACATAAATCCATTCAAACCAGTACACACGGTTTTGCAGAAATGAATCAGGAATTTTCATTTTGATTTTTGAAGCCTAGTCACTTCATGGGGAGATAGAAAATTAAAAAGTCAGTACTATTTTTACCCTCACTTATGAGGAAATTGAGAAGTTGAGTAATTTGCACATGGACAAGGTGACACACCCCTAGGATTTGAATAATGCAGGCAGCCTGCTATAAGCCTGTGCACCTAACTCCACACCATATGCACACACACACACACTCCCCTCCCATCTTACTGGGCCCCTCAAAAACCCCAAAAGATGGCATTTAAAAATTGCAAATTTTGGCTTCTGTGCAATTTCTGTGTATATTGTTCTCCTGAGGGTTTATTTGTCCTCCACGATAGCTAGAACTCTTCAGTGCCTGTAGAGAAGCTGTATTAGTTAGGGTTCTCTAGAGAAACAGAATCAACAGGGAACACTCTCAAATATAAAATTTATAAAAGTGTCTCACATGACCATGGGAACACAGAGTCCAAAATCCTCAGGGCAGGCTGTGAAGCTGACGATTGTGATGGAGGTTCTGGGCAAACTCCACAGGAGAGGCTCACCAGCTGAAGCAGGAAGAGAGCCTGTCTCTTCTGAGGCCTTAAAAAGCTTCCAGTGATTAGATTAAGCATCACTCATTGCAGAAAACACTCCACTTGGCCGATTACAAATGGAATCAGCTGTGGATGCAGCTGATGTGATCATGATTTAATTCTATGAAATGTCCTCACTGCAACAGACAGGCCAGCACTTTCCCAACCAGACAAACAGGTACCACCACTTGGCCAAGTTGACACATGATCCTGACCATGACAGAAGTACTGCCCAGTAGAAATATATTTTAAACCTCAAACATAATTTTGAATTTCTGGTAGACACATTAAAAACAATAGCAAGAAACAGGGAAGAAAAGAAATGGTGAAAATAATATTTATATTCTTTCTAATTCAAGATGTAATTAATAATATATATTTTTTTAAATTGATGATATACTTTTGCATTCTTTTATTCATACTAATCTTTGAAGTTTGGTGGGTATTTTAAGTTTGCAACACACTTAAGTTAGACTAGCCAGATTAAAGGCCTCAACGACCACATGTGGCTAGTGGCCAATGTATTAGTGCAGATATTGAAAATTTTCTCTATCTCAAAAAGTGCTATTGGATAGAGCAGGCCTAGAGCCTCAATAGAACAATGCGTAATTGCTACCAGTTATGTCAGTTCCTGCCAACTTTCATCATAGAATAGAGGGATGCAAACTCCCACAACTATCATCATCATTTTCAATGCCAGCCTAATATTATTTGCAAAAATATATATATATGCATACATATATATACCAGTCCCTCTCTTTGAGAATGGCTTTTCTGCTGAAATTTACTACTAGCCACTTCATTTCTTTCCATTTCCTCAGCAATCTGGCTTTTGGCTTTCATTGGAGATCTCCGTGGCTATATAATTCTTAGTACATAACTGAAACATTTATTTCTAACTCTAAAAGGCAATTTGCAGCTCATCAAGTATCTGTGGAAGACTGCCAGAGGAAGTAGTCAAGCCAGGGAGATTAATTGGGCATGAGAGCTTGGCTGATGGCAAATGTCAAAGAGACACAAATATGAATCCAGGAAGTGTCTATAAAATCAATAAAACATATCTTGGTACTTTACATGTACAAAGGTGGTCCTGGGTGTTTGGCAGGAGGTTGTTGAATATCTGAGGACTCCCTAGTTGAGCCCTGCCAGTCCTCAAACAAGGTTAGCCCAATAACCCAAGAATGAGAAACTGAACATTTTGTACTGAAACCCATGACATATGAGGTTTCCATGACCTACTTCTTAAACAAAGAATTAAGTGCTAAAGCAATGGAAATAGAGTTATAATAAGAGGTAGCCACATCAACACCCACCACACAGAAGTAAGGACAGCCATGGACCAGTCAAGCCTGATTCTAATTCCTACCTCAGAAAACAATAGGAAGTGTGCTGGTTTGAAATTGTTAACGTTTCCTCAGAAAATTCTTGTTTTCTTTCCTTATCTAATCTTGTGGGAGCAGCCATGTTTCTTTTAACCCTGATTCAATATTGTGGGAGCAAACTTTGATTGGATTGTTTCTATGGAAATATGACACAACCAGTTGTGGGTGGGTCTTTTGATTGGATTACTTCCATAGAGATATGGCACACACAATTGTGGGTATGAACTTTTGATTAGATGGAGATGTGACTTCACCCCTTCCAGTAGGATCTTGATTAGTGTACTGGAGTCCTTTGAAAAAGGAAACTTTTTGGAGAAACCTCAGATGCAGATGTTTGGAAATGCAAAAGCCCCAGGAAACAAAGTTGCTTCAGAGCTGACAGAGACACAGACATTTGGAGAGCTTGGAGTGACAAAAGAGAGAGCAGATGCCTAGTCACAGACATTTAGAAATGCAGAGCCAAGCAGACATCACTCTGTCTTCCTATGAGATGCCAAGCAAGTCAGAACCTCAAGTTGTGTCTCAAATGAGATAAGTAAAGACCCACAGGTGCTTAGAGAGGAAACTTCTGGCATTATAAACTGGAAGTAATGGAACAAGGAAGAAGGACCAGTAAATGCCAGCCACATGCCTTCCTAAATCACCCTTTCTTATGTCAAGGTGTCTTTCTCTGGGTGCCTTAGTTTGGACATTTTTATGGCTTTTGAACTGTAAACTTGTAACTTAAGAGGTTCCATTAAAAAAAAAAAAAAAGCCATTCCATCTCTGATATGTTACACTTCAGCAGCTTTAGCAAAGCAGTACAGGAAGGAATCTAGAAATTTTCCATATTTTCTCACACAACTGCAGATATGCATATATGCATATCCAAGAGTCATGGTTATTGGAAAGTCAGAATAGGCAGATTTTCTCCTTTTTATACATCTGTACAGTACAAACAGAGAAAGACTCTGCTACAACTGGCCAACCCCTCCCAAAAGATGCCTGAGATCATTCTAGACATTTTGGAGGCATTATTCCCATCATAATGTCACAAACACATAAGTCCATTTTCCCCTTCCTGCAAAAATATGGGAATAGAGACACTGGCTGTTCTGTACCCAATTTAAGGGAAGCCTAATAGATTTAACAGCAAACAAGAGACAAGCCAGTTGCTTTAGTCACATATGCAGACACCACTCCTATTCTGAGCACTAGACACTATATAAAATAGAGAATAGGGAAGTTGATTGAACTCAGAAGGGACTGAATTTTAAACCAAAGCAAGCAGTGGCTTAAAACAATGAAAATTTATTATCATGCAGTTATATGGATCAGAAATTTGACACAGACTCAAATCAAAGCATCAGTTCCTTTCTGGAGGTCTGTGGGAGAATATATTTCCTCACTTGAGTTATTACATAATTCACACAGCCCACTACATCTCAGAATCACCAACAGAGCATCAAATCCTATCTCTCCCTCCCTCCCCCAACACTCTCTCTCTCTCTCTCTCTCTCTCTCTCTCTCTCTCTCTCTCTCTCTCTCTCTCTCTCTCTCTCTTTCTCTCAATCTCTCTCTCTGTCTCACCACAGCCAGAAGTTCTTCACGTTTAAGGACTCATGTTATAAGATTGGATCCATCCAAGTAATCCAGAATAATCTCTCCACCGGTTCTAGTTTGAAAGCTGCCAGAATGTTATATAACAGAAATAGAACAGCTTTTAAAAGGGGAGAGTTATTAAGTTGCAAGTTTACAGTTCAAAGTCCATGAAAATGTCCCAATTAAAGCAAGTCAATAAAAATGTCCAAATTAAGGCATCAACAACAGGTTACTTTCACTCAGGAAAGGCCGATGAAGTTCAGGGTTTCTCTCTTAACTGGAAAGGCACATGGTGAACATGGCAACATCTGCTAGCTTTCTCTCCAGGCTTCTTGTTTCATGAAGCCAGGGGCATTATTCATCTTCACCTCCAAAGGTCTCTGCTGCATGGGTTCTCATGGCTCTCAGGGCTTTTTAACTTTCTCCAAAATGTTTCCTCTTTTAAAGGATTCCAGTAAACTCAAGACCCACCTGGAATGGGTGGGGTCATAGCTCTCTCTAATCAAAATTCATACTCATAATTGGGTGTGTAATAATCTGTGGAGTTAATCTAATCAAGTTTTCCAACCTACAGTGCTGAATAGGGATTAAAAGAAATGGCTACCTCCATAAACTAGATCAAGATTAAAACATGGGAGACAGCGTACCCTATTCTGGAACGGCTGACTGGCTGGGAGAACTTGCTCCGGTGAGATCGCCGAGGGGCGCAGGCTTCCCCGGGCCAGGGCGGCAGGCGGCCGGAGTCCCTCCCTCCCTCATTCCCGGGACGGCTGGGAGAATTGGACAGGCGGTCCCCTCAAGCCGCGGAAGCTGGCCCCCCCCCCCACGCGCGGCCCTCATGGACCAGCTGGGAGAATTGGATTGGAGATCCCCAAGCCACGGAGAATGGCGACCAGGGTCCCTTCCAAACACATGGCTTCCCGGTCCGGCTGGGAACGGTGGATAGGCACTCCCCCAAGCTGCGTCTGCTGGCACCCCCCCGCCACGCTAGGCACCCCGGGCCGCCTGGGAAATTTGGACAGGCGCTCCCCCAAGCCACGGAGGCTGGCGCCCCACCACCATGATTGGTGCCATGAGACGGCTGGGAAATTTGGACAGGCGCTTCCCCAAGCCGCGGAGGCCGGTGACCCTCCCTGCACGCGGATCCCCGGGCCAGCTGGGAGATTTGGATTGACACTCCCCCAAACCACTTCGGCTGGCGACACACCCCTACAGCGAGAGTTTTCCAAAGGTAAAGGAGACACAGCATCTTTTACTGGTGGGATCCGCAGACAGATGAGTGCCACAAGTGCCACCTACTGGGCAGAATAAGAAAAACAGAGCCCAGAGATTTCACAGAAAAATCTTTCAACCTGCTGGGTCTCACACCCAGGGAAATCTGATTAAATGCCCAGACGCCAGCAGAAGATAACGGATCACGCTCAGAAAATTGAAGATATGGCCCAGTCAAAGGAACAAACCAATAGTTCAAATGAGATTCAGGAGCTGAGACAACTAATGCTGAATATATGAACAGAAATGGAAAACCTCTTCAAAAACCAAATTGATAAATTGAGGGAGGACATGAAGAAGACATGAGTTGAAAAAAAGAAGAAACAGAAAAACTGAAAAAACAAATCACAGAACTTATGGGAGTGAAGGACAAAGTAGAAAAGCTGGAAAAAACAATGGATACATACAATGGTAGATTTAAAGACACAGAAGCTAGAATTAGTGAATTGGAGGATGGAAAATCTGAATTCCAAAAAGAAACAGAAACTATAGGGAAAAGAATGGAAAAATTTGAACAGGGGATCAGGGAACTGAATGACAATATGAAGCACACAAATATACGTGTTCTGGGTGTCCCAGAAGGAGAAGAGAAGGGAAAAGGAAGAGAAAAACTAATGGAAGAAATTATCACAGAAAATTTCCCAACTCCTATGAAAGACCTAAAATTACAGATCCAAGAAGTGCAGCACACCCCAAAGAGAATAGACCCAAATAGGCGTTCTCCAAGACACTTACGAGTTAGAATGTCAGAGGTCAAAGAGAAAGAGAGGATCTTGAAAGCAGCAAGAGAAAAACAATCCATCACATACAAGGGAAAACCAATAAGACTATGTGTAGATTTCTCAGCAGAAACCATGGAAGCTAGAAGACAGTGGGATGATATATTTAAATTACTAAAAGAGAAAAACTTCCAACCAAGACTTCTATATCCAGCAAAATTATCCTTCAAAAATGAGGGAGAAATTAAAACATTCTCAGACAAAAACTCACTGAGAGAATTTGTGACCAAGAGACCAGCTCTGCAAGAAATACTAAAGGAAGCACTAGAGTCAGATACGAAAAGACAGAAGAGAGAGGTATGGAGAAGAGTGTAGAAAGAAGGAAAATCAGATCTGATATATATAATACAAAAGGCAAAATGGTAGAAGAAAGTACTACCCAAACAGTAATAACACTAAATGTTAATGGACTGAATTCCCCAATCAAAAGATATAGACTGGCAGAATGGATTAAAAAACAGGATCTTTCTATATGCTGTCTACAGGAAACACATCTTAGACCCAAAGATAAACATAGATTGAAAGTGAAAGGTTGGGAAAAGATATTTCATGCAAATAACAACCAGAAAAGAGCAGGAGTAGTTATACCAATATCCAACAAATTAGACTTCAAATGTAAAACAGTTAAAAGAGACAAAGAAGGACACTATCTACTAATAAAAGGAACAATTAAACAAGAAGACATAACAATCATAAATATTTATGCACCAAACCAGAATGCCCGAAAATACGTGAGGAATACACTGCAAACACTGAAAAGGGAAATAGACACATCTACCATAATAGTTGGAGACTTCAACTCACCACTCTCATCAATGGACAGAACATCTAGACAGAGGATCAATAAAGAAATAGAGAATCTGAATATTACTATAAATGAGCTAGACTTAACAGACATTTATAGGACATTACATCCTACAACAGCAGGATACACCTTTTTCTCAAGTGCTCATGGATCATTCTCAAAGATAGACCATATGCTGGGTCACAAAGCAAGTCTTAACAAATTTAAAAAGATTGAAATCATACACAACACTTTCTCAGATCATAAAGGAATGAAATTGGAAATCAATAATAGACGGAGTGCCAGAAAATTCACAAATACGTGGAGGCTCAACAACACACTCTTAAACAATGAGTGGGTCAAAGGAGAAATTAGTAAATACCTCGAGGCGAATGAAAATGAAAACACAACATATCAAAACCTATGGGACGCAGCAAAGGCAGTGCTAAGAGGGAAATTTATTACCCTAAATGCCTATATCAGAAAAGAAGAAAGGGCAAAAATTCAGGAATTAACTGTCCACTTGGAAGAACTAGAGAAAGAACAGCAAACTAACCCCAAAGCAAGCAAAAGGAAAGAAATAACAAAGATTAGAGAAGAAATTAATGAAATTGAAAACAATAGAGAAAATCAATAAGACCAAAAGTTGGTTCTATGAGAAAATCAACAAGATTGATGGGCCCTTAGCAAGATTGACAAAAAGAAGAGAGAGGATTCAAATAAATAAGATCAGAAATGGAAGAGGAGACATAACCACTGACCTCACAGAAATAAAGGAGGCAATAACAGGATACTATGAACAACTTTATGTTAATAAATACAACAATTTAGATGAAATGGACAGGTTCCTGGAAAGACATGAACAACCAACTTTGACTCAAGAAGAAATAGATAACCTCAACAAACCAATCACAAGTGAAGAAATTGAATCAGTCATTCAAAAGCTTCCCAAAAAGAAAAGTCCAGGACCAGACGGCTTCACATGTGAATTCTATCAAACATTCCAAAAAGAATTAGTACCAACTCTCCTCAAACTCTTCAAAAAAATTGAAGTGGAGGGAAAGTTACCTAATTCATTCTATGAAGTCAACATCACCCTCATACCAAAACCAGGCAAAGATATTACAAAAAAAAGAAAACTACAGACCAATCTCTCTAATGAATATAGATGCAAAAATCCTCAACAAAATTCTAGCAAATCGAATCCAGCAACACATTAAAAGAATTATACATCATGACCAAGTAAGATTCATCCCAGGTATCCAAGGATGGTTCAACATAAGAAAATTAATTAATGTAATACACCATATCAACAAATCAAAGCAGAAAAATCACATGATCATCTCAATTGATGCAGAGAACGCATTTGACAAGATTCAACATCCTTTCCTGTTGAAAACACTTCAAAAGATAGGAATACAAGGGAACTTCCTTAAAATGATAGAGGGAATATATGAAAAACCCACAGCTAATATCATCCTCAATGGGGAAAAATTGAAAACTTTCCCCCTAAGATCAAGAACAAGACAAGGATGTCCACTATCACCACTATTATTCAACATTGTGTTGGAGGTTCTAGCCAGAGCAATTAGACAAGAAAAAGAAATACAAGGCATCAAAATTGGAAAGGAAGAAGTAAAACTATCACTGTTTGCAGACGATATGATACTATACGTCGAAAACCCGGAAAAATCCACAGCAAAACTACTAGAGCTAATAAATGAGTACAGCAAAGTAGCAGGTTACAAGATCAACATTCAAAACTCTGTAGCATTTCTATACACTAGTAATGAACAAGCTGAGGGAGAAATCAAGAAACGAATCCCATTTACAATTGCAACTAAAAGAATAAAATACCTAGGAATAAATTTAACTAAAGAGACAAAAAACCTATACAAAGAAAACTACAAAAAACTTAAAAGAAATCACAGAAGACCTAAATAGATGGAAGGGCATACCGTGTTCATGGATTGGAAGACTAAATATAGTTAAGATGTCAATCCTACCTAAATTGATTTACAGATTCAACGCAATACCAATCAAAATCCCAACAAATTACTTTTCGGAAATAGAAAAACCAACAAGCAAATTTAACTGGAAGGGCAGGGTGCCCCAAATTGCTAAAAGTATCTTGAGGAAAATAAACGACGCTGGAGGTCTCACGCTGCCGGACTTTAAGGCATATTATGAAGTCACAGTGGTCAAAACAGCATGGTATTGGCATAAAGATAGATATATCAACCAATGGAATCAAATAGAGTGCTCAGATATAGACCCTCTCATCTATGGACATTTGATCTTTGATAAGGCAGTCAAGCCAACTCACCTGGGATAGAACAGTCTCTTCAATAAATGGTGCCTAGAGAACTGGATATCCATATGCAAAAGAATGAAAGAGGACCCGTATCTCACACCCTATACAAAAGTTAACTCAAAATGGATCAAAGATCTAAACATTAGGTCTAAGACCATAAACAGTTAGAGGAAAATGTAGGGAGATATCTTATGAAACTTACAATTGGAGGCGGTTTTATGGACCTTAAACCTAAAGCAAGAGCACTGAAGAAAGAAAGAAAGAAATGGGAGCTCCTCAAAATTAAACACTTTTGTGCATCAAAGAACTTCATCAAGAAAGTAGAAAGACAGCCTACACAATGGGAGACAATATTTGGAAACGACATATCAGATAAAGGTCTAGTATCCAGAATTTATAAATAGATTGTCCAACTCAACAACAAAAAGACAGCAAACCCAATTACAAAATGGGAAAAAGACTTGAACAGACGCCTCTCAGAAGAGGAAATACAAATGGCCAAAAGGCACATGAAGAGATGCTCAATGTCCCTGGCCATTAGAGAAATGCAAGTCAAAACCAAAATGAGATATCATCTCACACCCACCAGAATGACCATTATCAACAAAACAGAAAATGACAAGTGCTGGAGAGGATGCGGAGAAAGAGGCACACTTATCCACTCTTGGTGGGAATGTCAAATGGTGCAACCACTGTGGAAGGCAGTTTGGCGGTTCCTCAAAAAACTGAATATAGAATTGCCATACGACCCAGCAATACCATTGCTAGGTATCTACTCAAAGGACTTAAGGGCAAAGACACAAACGGACATTTGCACACCAATGTTTATAGCAGTGTTATTTACAATTGCAAAGAGATGGAAACAGCCAAAATGTCCATCAACAGATGAGTGGCTGAACAAACTGTGGTATGTACATACGATGGAATATTATGCAGCTTTAAGACAGAATAAACTTATGAAGCATGTAGTAACATGGATGGACCTAGAGAACATTATGCTGAGTGAGTCTAGCCAAAAACTAAAGGGCAAATACTGTATGGTCCCACTGATGTGAACCGACATTCGAGAATAAACTTGGAATATGTCATTGGTAACAGAGACCATCAGGAGTTAGAAAGAGGGTAAGATAATGGTAATTGGAGCTGAAGGGATACAGACTGTGCAACAGGACTAGATACAAAAACTCAAAAATGGACAGCACAATAATACCTAATTGTAAAGTAATCATGTTAAAACACTGAATGAAGCTGCATCTGATCTATAGGTTTTTTTGTTTGTTTGTCTATTTGCTTTTTTGTGTCTTTTTTTTCTTTTTCCTTTTCTTTTTTTTATAATTATTATTATTTTTATTTTTTTCTCTATATTAACATTCTATATCTTTTTCTGTTGTTTTGCTAGTTCTTTTCCTAAATCGATGCAAATGTACTAAGAAATGATGATCATGCTTCTATGTGATGATGTTAAGAATTACTGATTGCATATGTAGAATGGAATGATTTCTAAATGTTGTGTCAATTTCTTTTTTTTCTTTAATTAATAAAAAAAAAGATTAAAACATGGCTTTTCTAGGGCACATGTGCCTTTCAAACTAGCACAGCACCTCAAGGTCCATAACCTTGGTCACATCTGCAAAGTCACTTGTGTCATGTAAGGTAACATTCACAGGTTCTGGGGATTAGGGTGTGGACACTTTGGGGTAACATTATTCGGAGGAAGTCATACCGTATGACTTGGATCAAATAATTCCCTATACTGTTTATCAATCTCTATAGCTTCTATTCCCATGTAAGGCAAATAATTCTGACAATAACTATTTCCTCATTTGTGGTAGGATTATTAGTAAGATTACAGAAGTAATGATAAGATTCCTAATCATTAGAAACTTTGCCTTTGTTTAGGATATCTAGACTGAGAAAATTCTTGACTTTGACTTTTCTCCCAGAGTGAGCTGTATTGGCATAGAAGACCTTCTGATTTACTTGGGCCATCCCCATATTGCTTACTTCACCTCCAGTAGTTCTTTGGCACATAACCATCCTTTAAAAACAGCTTTGGAACTTTGACTCTTTCTTATCCTAAAAACAAACTCAAAAGAGGAAATATAAATACTGAATTTTCTTCCAGTTGACCAACATAAACAATGTGATTTACTGTCCTAGTCATGGTTAGTTAGTGAGTCAATAGGTTTTCATCCTCTTAAAATAAAATTCTAGGCCACTGGCTGGCGCCGGGGTCTGCCGACGCTCTCGGCGGCGGCTGAGGCGGCACTGGGGAAAATGGCTCTGGCCGCGGCAGCTGCGGCGGCTCCGGTTGTGGTGGGGGCGGAGGCTCAGGCAGCTTGAGGTCTTAATCTCTTGGAAGCTACAAGAAAAAATAAGTAGATTAGGAGAAGACACATTTGGTCGCCTAAGTGGACATGGCACAGATATCCAGTAACAACGCATTTAAGCAATGTCCATCTTCACATATGGAACCAACAAGAACAAAAGATGTGGACAAAGAAGAAGCATTACAGATGGAAGCAGAGGCTTTAGCAAAACTGCAAAAAGGCAGACGAGTGACTGAAAACCGGAGAAGCCTTGAGTTGTCAAGCAGCACCAGACAGAAAGCACAAGTTCATAACAAACAGGATTGTGATCTCATGGTGTTTCCTGAATCATATTCCAAAAAAAGAGCAGTAGATATTGATGTGGAAAAGCTTACCCAGGCTGAACTTGAAAAACTTTTGCTGGAAGACAGTTTTGAAACTAGAAAAACACCTGCATTGCCAATTACTCCTGTTTTGAGCCCTTCATTTTCAGCACAGTTCTATGTTAGACCTACTATTCAGAGAGAACAGTGGCCATCTGGATTATCTGGGCCTTCCACTTATACTTTACCTTCTATTTATCACTCAACTTACAGTAAACAGGCTGCATTCCAGAATGGCCTCAATCCAAGAATGTCCACTTTTCCTTCTACAGAGCCTATATATTTAAGTCTTCCAGGACAGTCTCCATACTTTTCATATCCTTTGACTCCTGCCACACCGTTTTATCCACAGGGAAGCTTACCTTACCATCCAGTAATCAGTCCTGATATGGCAAAGCTATTTGATAAAATAGCTAGTACATCAGAATTTTTAAAAAATGGAAAAGCAAGGACCGATTTTGAGATAAGTTCAAAAGCTACAGTCAGCAATCTACAGATATCTCCAAAGTCTGAGGATATCAGTAAATTTGACTGGCTGGACTTGGATCCTCTAAGTAAACCTAAGGTGGACAATGTAGAGGTGTTGGATCATGAAGAAAGGAAAAATGTTCCAGGTTTGCTAGCAGAGGATCCTTGGGATGCTGTTCTTCTTGAAGAGAGATCACTAGCAAGTTGCCATCTCGAAAGAAAAGTGAATGGAAAATCTCTTTCTGGGGCAACTGTAACAAGAAGCCAGTCTTTAAATATTCGAACAACTCAGCTTACGAAAGTCCAGGGCCAAATATCTCAGGTATAGTCTTTTCTTACTAACTTCTCAAGTTTAGTAGTTATAATAACAGAGCTCATATTTGTGTGCATAGTTTATTAGAAAAAAGAAACATTTTTATTTTGAATATTGTTTTCTTTGCTCCCAGATGTGCTGTGATCCTTGTATCATTTGGCAAAGGATTAAATGTGCTTATGCCAGTTGAAAAATTGCTTGTTTTTGATAATATTTTGTCTAGGATTGTAAGTTTAAAAAACCTCTATCAAGGATCCAATAGCCACTGAGAGGCATTTAAGATAATTTTTATTTGTTTCTCCATGTCTCCTCATTATATACGGGCCTTTCTTTTTCTTTTTCATCCCTTTTATTTTTCAGAGCCAACAAGGATTTTGTTTTTTAACTCCATTATAGAAATTCTTGTGCATTTTTTGTTGTTTTAGCCATGAATAAATGAATGAATGAAAAAATAACCCCAAAGAGAAGACAGAAAAGTCATTGAAAGAACTCTCCCTAAATACTCATAGTGATAAAAACAAAGATTGGAGCAAAGTTATATAATGTAATTTCTAAATTCATAGGGGCTTACTATTTGGAAAAATTAGTGCAGGAGTGGATTGGATAGGCTGTCTCCCTCAGAAGAGAGGCAGCAGAACTTACACTTCTCCCTCTTCAAAATGGTCCACCATTGTAGATTTGTACTTTCCTCTTACAATAGCTGTGAGTCCTGGGAATGTTTAAGCTTCATCCTCACCTTAAGGTGAATTATATCATTCAGCTAATTAATTAGCACCTAATAATATTTTTGTCTTGGGAGTCAACTAACATTTAGGAAAAGAATTATTTGAATAGGCTTATGTTGAATTGTTGACTTAAAAAAAACATTTTTGGATGTCTGGGGAAGAAGGAAGCAGGTATTAAGAAGTTCGAGAAAAAAAGATAAGTAGTTTTTAGATGACTTGATCAGAATCCAGAAAAACCTTAACAAATGTGATGTTTTTTCAAATTAATTTGAGTACAACTTGTACCAAGAAATACATTATACAGGGCAACCCAGTATATATGTCTATAATTTGATTAAAAGAAATGTTTTATGAAATTGGATTTATCCTAAAAAAAAAAAAAAAAAAAAAAAAATTTTAGGCCACTGACCTGGCATCATAGGATTGAGAAAGACTTCTTAACCAAAAGGGGGAAAAGATAAATGAGACAAAATAAAGTTTCTTAGCTGAGAGATTTCAAACAGAGTCAGGAGGTTATCCTGAGATTATTCTTATGCACTGTATAGATATCCCTTCTTTAAAAACTATTTTTATTGATAAACAACATACAAACACAAGCATTCTTAACATACAAACATTTCATACACGGCATACAATCAGTGGCTCACAATATCAAATAGTTGTGTATTCATCACCATGATCATTTCTTAGAACATTTGCATCACTCCAGAAAAAGAAATAAGAAAAAAAAAGACTCATACATACCATACACCTTACCCCACCCTCTCATTAACTGCTAGTATTTCCATCTACCCAATTTATTTTAACATTTGTTTCCCCTATTATTTATTTATTTTTAATCCATATTTTTTTTACATATTTGTCCATACTGTAGATAAAAGGAGCATCAGACACAAGATTTTCACAATCACACAGTCACATTGTTAGATATCCCTTTTTAGTTTATGGCATATTGGAGTAGCTGGAGGGAAGTACCTGAAATTGCTGAGCTGTGTTCCAGTAGCCTTGACTCTTGAAGACAATTGCATAATTACATAGCTTTTACAATGTAACTACGTGACTGTGAAGACCTTGTGTCTGATGCTCCTTTTATCCAGGGTTTGGACAGATGAGTAAAAAATGAGGATAAATAACTAAATAAATAATGGGGTGGGATAAAGGGTAAAAGCTGGGTAGCTAGAAATATTCATGGTCAATGAGGGTGAGGAGTAAGGCTATGGGATGTATGGGATTTTTCCTTTTACGTTTTATTTACTTTTCTGGAGTGATACAAATATTGTAAAAGTGATCATGGCAATGAATACACAACTATGATAATGTGAGCTACTGATTACATACCATGTATAGACTGTTTGTGTGTGAGGATTTCTCAATAAAAACATTTTTTAAAAATTCAAGCCCATAACATGCTCCTAAAATCCAATAAGTATCTGTGATGGTTTGAAGCTGTATGTATAAAAAAAAATGCTCTTAAATCTAATCCATTCCCATGAATATAAACCCATGGTAAGCAGGGCTTTTTGATGAGGTTACTTCAGTTAAAGTATGACCCACCTCATTCAGGATGGATTATAAATGCGTTATTGGAGTCATTTGTAAGAGAACAAAATTCAGACATAAGAGGAGAGAAAGCCATGGAAGCAAGAAAGCTGAAATCAAAGGGACCCAGAAGAGAAGGGAGAGACCAGCAGACACTACCATGTGCCTTGCCATGTGGCAGAAGAGCCAAGGATTGCTGGCAGTTGGTCTTTAAGAAGAAAGCATTACCTTGATAATGCCCTGATTTGGACATTTCCTCCACCTCAAAATAGTAAACTAATAAATTCCCATTCTTCAAACTGACCCATTTCAGAGTAATTGCTTTGAGCGGCCTAGGAAACCAAGACAGTATTCAATAAATGTTTGTTTATTTACATTAATTAAAAAGTAAGGATGGCAAAATTCTCGCCTGCCATGCCAGAGACCCAGGTTTGATTCCTGCTGTCTGTCTGCTCATGTCAAACAAATAAAAAAAAAAAGAAAGAAAGGATGGATAACAACGGATGGAATGTTGAATTGTCTAGGGATGATTGTTTTACTATAGTATGGATAACAGCTGTCTCCTGCCTGTTACTGTTTCCTTAATTCTGCCAGTACACCTCTACTCCACCTATTCTGACTTCAAGGGAAAGTTCACTTAGTGAATGCAAGGAGAACAATCTACAAGATGAATCAGTTTTTAAAGTCATTCTTTTAAAAACTGTGCTTAAATTTGGTGGGGTCAACATGAAAGAGCATTTGGACATAGGGAGACATAGAAAATTATACTCCGTTGAGTGGCTTAGGATACCAAAACATTAAAATATAGGGAAAAAGAAAACAAATAAGAACTGAATTATGAATTAAAATGAGAGAGAAAAGTCATTTTCATTCATTTTAGAGATAAAAAATGGTTGGGATAGGGCATGTTAAATTGAATTAATCAATTACTACTGATAGAGTAAAAATAGATTCATAAGATGAAGTGATTATTAATTACTTTCACTTCAGTGTGAATGGCCAAGAACCACAGTAATAGACATATAGGAAATATCTGGAAGGAGTCGTAAGAACTAATTACTGTGACCATATGTTGGTATGAGATAGGGTTATTAAGTCATAGATGATTTCTATTTTCTAAGTTATATTCTTTCGTAGATTATTTAACTGTTCATATATCATGTTTATGTTTCAAATTTATAAAAAAAATACTTGTTTTCTAAAATTATGTCAAAATAAGTCCAGGGCAAGCAACAGTGGCTCAGTGGCACAGTTCTCACCTGTGATACTAGAGATGTGGGTTCAATTCCCAGTGCCTGACCATGCAAAAAAAAAAGTCCAAAAAGAATCCAATAGATAGTCCAGTTCAAAACTACAATAACTGAAATCAAGAACTCAATGATCAGAAATGGACAGCACAATACTACCCAATTGTAATGCAATTATGTTAAAACACTGAATGAAGCTGCATGTGAGGTATAGGTTTTTTGTTTTTGTTTTTTTTGTTTTTTTCTTTCTATTATTGTTTTAATTCTTATTCTGTTGTCTTTTTATTTCTTTTTCTAAATCGATGCAAATGTACTAAGAAATGATGAATATGCAACTATGTGATGTTATTAAGAATTACTGATTGTACATGTAGATTGGAATGATTTCTAATTGTTTTGTTAATTCTTTTTTTAATTAATAAAAAAAAAATGAATGAAAATCAAAAAAAAAAAAAGAACTCAATGAACTGATTTATCAGCAACTAAGACACAGCTTAGGAGAGAATTGCTGAAAGTGAAGTTGGGAAAAAATAACAATAGTGAGTCGCAAAGGATAAAATGATGGGTAGTACAGAAAAATTAGTGAGAGACATATGGGACATAGGGCAGAATATCATAATATTTGTAATGTGTCCCAGAAGGAGAAATGAGAGTGGGAGGAAAAAAAGTCATACTTGAAGATATAATGGTTTAGAATTTCCCATTATTGATCAAAGACTTCAAAAATATAATACAAGAAGAAACTGAAACTTCAATCACGATTAAATGCATAGACAGTCACACTTGGGCACATTATAATATGTGTCTACTGAAAACCAGAGATAAAAAGAACATTTTAAATTCAGTCAAGGAAAAAATAAATGCCCTTATACCTTCAAATGAATCAAACTCCAGGTGGCCACATCAACAATGAGGTGTACATTGTCTGGACCAGTAAACAACCTAACATTTGCTGTCTCTCGAAACCCCAGTCAGGAAGTATTCTTTCTTTGTGAGCAAAAAAATCTATCTTTGCTGTGCTGGTTTGAAAATGTTATGTACCCCAGAAAAGCCATGTTCTCTTAATCCTCAACATTATTTTGGTTGCAACCTTTTGATTGGATTGTTTCCATGGAAATACTAACCACTCAATTGTGGGTGTGAATTTTTGATTAGATGAAGCTGTGACTCCACCATTTAAGGTGTGTCTTGATTACTTTACTGGAGTCCTTTAAAAGGGGGAATATTTTGAACAGAGTTCAGAGCTGACAGAGCCAACATGAGACACAGATGTTTGGAGATGCAGAAAGTAAATGTCTCCAGGGAAGCTGTTTGAAACCAGAAACCAAAGACCCCAGCAAATGCCAGCCACATGCCTTCTCAGCTGACAGAGGTGTTCTGGACCCATTGACCTTTCTTGAGTCAAGGTGTCTTTCTCTGGATTCCTAAGTTTGGACACTTTTATGGCCTTAGAACTGTAAACCTGTAACTTACTTAATGACCTTTTTAAAAGCCATTCTATTTCTGGTATATTGCCTTCTGGCAGCTTTAACAAACCAGTACATTAGTTCACCCTGTGGTGGTCAGGGACATGCACTTTAGTATATGTGGCCCTAGAACTAAAACTGAAGAGTAGAAAGGAGCCTTTCCCACTCCCAGATTCCCAAACTGGAGTAGAAGAGCATTCCCATTTCTAATCTCACTCCTAGCTACCATCAATACCATGAAAGCTATAGCTACTAGAGCTGCAGAAATAGCAAAGGCAGAGTGGATCCACCATAATCTCTACCACAAACTGCCCACTAGCATTGACCAAACAGCCTCCACCTTAACCCTTTTCCAATCCCAAGTAAATTCATTGGCAGGTGTTGTCTTCCAAAACTGGACAAGCTGTAGATACCTTTACAATGTCCCATGGAGGACCTTCTGCATTCCTGGGAGATGATGCTTGTTTTGATGTGTATCAGAGTTCAAAGATAACACAAGATATTATCTCCCTTAGAGACCAAGCCACTCAATTTTCCACCCAGTTCTAAGATGTCCCATTTTATTTATTCGACTTTCTGCTACCTGGGATATGTGACATTCTTCACTCCATCCTTTTCTATTTAATGGGATTACACACCCTAGTTCTCCTCAGCTTTGTGGGTTTTCATACCTCTCTCTCTCTCTCTCTCTCTCTCTCTCTCTCTCTCTCTCTCTCTCTCTCTCTCTCTCTCTCTCTCTGTGTGTGTGTGTGTGTGTGTGTCTCTCTCTCTCTCTCTTTCTCTTCCTCCCTCCTTTCCTCCCTCTCTTCCTTTCTCTCTTCTCTCTCTCTCAGAATGCTGCACCTCAGCAGTGACAGCACATCATGATACAGATTAGGCTCCACAGAAGCAAAAGTCCCATTTCTTCCTAGAAAAGTAGATACGATAGTCAGAGAATTTCACTCCTATTACAGCAGGAAACAGTTAGAGAAGTTGCAGCAGGAAATATTCCTGTCAGCAGGAAACAGTCTGACCTCCCCACTTCAGCACTCCTTAATTGTAATGAATAGAACTCTCTAAAAGGGGAACAAGACAAGTTATGTAAGGAAGGAGTGAGAGGGATGTGGCCCTAAGACCCATTTTAAAAAGTTCCTTTTGGTGTGCGCACATCTAGCCCTCACACAGGTCAGTGCCTGAAAAGAACCAACGAAAAATGTAACTCATCAATCCCTTATTAGCATAACCAGAGAGAAAGAGTCCCTCCAAATTCTTATAATGCAAGGATCCCAACCTCAGTGGGCTTCTCCTTTGGAGAATGCTTACATTCACCTTCTTAGAGCATGTGCTTTCACTATGCATTAAAGTTTTGGACGGTAACAAAAAAAAAAAAAACTCAAGGAAGCTATGAACTGTCACATTAGTGCCAAAGCATCAATTCAACTGTGGCAAATTCTAGAGTTCAGGTTGCTGGAATTGTCAAGAAGGCAAATTTCAGAGAACAAAGGAAGAAGAAGAGACTTCATGGATCCTACATATCCAGAGCAGGGGTTAGGAAGTAGGTGCTAGAGGAGGAAAGAATCCTGTTTACGAAAGTTAAGAAAGCATCCATTCTAATAATTCAAGAATCTTCTAATCTGATATTGAGAAATAAAATAAAACAACCCAACTCACTCCTCATCCAACCCTGATATAAGATTCCAGAAAACTGCTGATTTTTCTCACAGAAAAACAAACAAGGTAACATAGAGGAAAATCCTAAGGTATAATGGTTTTAGGTGAGTGGACCTGCCCAGCTGTTCCAATGTCTCTTGCTACAATGATAGGAGAATCTTGGATATGTGCTTTCTACTTCCTGTTTAAGGCTAACCTTGAACAGTCTTGCCCCTAGATTTCTCCCTGTGGCTAGGGGCCAGCATAACTCAGGAAGAGAGGTAAACCACCCCTTCTCTCATCCTTCCAGGGAAGACCTGGAAACCAACATTATGCCCATTGAGAATATTTTTCTGCCTAAAGAATAACTGTCCTGGGAGTTCTATTTGTCTCTGGGTCTCACCCCTTCCCTATACCCTGTTGTGAAGGTTACTCCATCCATATCCTATCCATGCTCATGTTTTAACTCATTTTTCCACCCGGGCTTTATTACCCTTATCCTTTTCTCCTAGAAGAGAAGCATAGACATGGATGCAGGCTTAATCAATAACTGTAGGACAGTTTGGGGTAAGATTCCTGACCTGCACATGAGGGGTTATGGACCTGGTTATTATCAGTGTACAGGGTTGTTTTTGTCCACCAACTCTAATGATCCCTCTGGCTTCATTGGCAAGAGTATTGGGATTCCTTTAAGACCTGACTTAGACCCTGAGATCCATGGTTTAGAGGCTTGAGCAGGATTCTCTAAGCATGGAAAGGTAGAAGTATGATCATTTACCCTGCTGTTCCCCACACGTGTTCCTATATGCACGATTCATGATGTGATAGAACTGCTCCCAACTCCACAATGAATTTCTAGAGCAATGCACAAAAAAGGGAAGGGAAATGTCTGATTCCAGTTTCTTGTCAGGGAAGGAACATTCAAATGGAATTGTGTTTTTGGACAAGAAGAAAGCACAGAGTTCCAGAAAAAAGTCAGGAGTTCCTTGGGAGACATGGGAATGTAGCAGACAGGATGCGAGGAAAAGAATATCTGGCAAATGGGAATGGAAACATGGAGGTTCTGGCAAAAAACAGGCACCTGCCAAGTCTGAGATATCTGATGTTCATTCAAATATAAATGCTTCTGAGAACTCTCTTCTCTAGAAGTTTTTTCATGCTATTTCAGGATGACAGCCTGATACTTTCTCTTCTCTGGTCTGTAAGAGAACCCCACAATCACTTCTTACATTTGCTCTCTAATGATAAGTTTTATAATTCTATTGGCTGAGGAAAAATAGGTGCTAAGTACTAGTCAGCTAAGTGTACTCAGATGCCATGGGTATTTATTTGCACAATAACTATGGTATTTTACATTTATAAAGCTCTTTAACATTCACAAAACACAAAAGTTCGCACAAACCAGAGAGGTGGATATTAGTACTTCCATCTCAAAAATGCAGAAAGAGAAGCTCTGAGAAATGAATTCTGTATTCAAGGCTGGAAAGCAGGACAGTTGGGACTCTAACCCCACTCTAACTGTGAGTCCTGTTTTCCTTTTATTCCATGCCTCCCCCCACCCATGCCCTCCCATTCCACTAGAGCAGATGGACTGGTGTCTCCAATCTTGATATCCCTTTTGGTTCATAGAGGAAACTCTATGAACTCCATATAGTCTCCAATTTGAGTTGTCTCAGCCCAGAGCTGGGCTGACAGCCAACTGATGCCCTAAACACAGGAATACTGTCCCCTTTGCTTTTCCATTACTTAAAATAAAGAATTTAAAGGATCCGTTGCACAAATCGGCTGATGAATTAAATGCCAACCAAACCCAGCAGCTGTGTTTACACTTGTAAGAAGGAAAACTTATTCTGTAAGATGGAAGCAAATGTAATATCTGATGACACCTTCAAACCCAACTTTTAAACTTCAATTACTCTTATGACTAAGAAAACATTTTTTTAAAAAGACAGGTTAAAGTTGATCATGACAGATAAAGACAATTATGAAATATTTGACTGAAATTGACTGTGACATGAAAGAGTTAGGGCATAATAGCTAGGGGGTAATCTCTGCTCAGCATGCCCCCTCTCTCATGGTACCCAAAATACAAGCTTAGTTTGGTTAATGGTTAAGGCAGGACTGTCTCAACCAGAAACACAGCCTTTTAACACCTCCTCACTTTCTTCTTCCCAGGATAAAGCCAGTATAGAGGTCAGTCTGAGCATTAATTACCCTAAGGTAATTTCGCTACACTGCCTGTATGTGTATCAATAGTTTAGGAAACTCCTACTGAGACATAACCTCAATGAAGACACTTGCTGACTGATTGCCATTAATGTCAGATAAGACAGAGGACAACAGAGAAAAGGGGAAACCAAGAAGTGGCAACAGGCAAGAGGAGTAAGAATGAGACCCAAAAATACAGAGATAACATGAGAAGGATGCTCACTATGAGGGAAAGGAGATGGGCCAGTAACAGTTGTGCCTTGTACACAGGACTGAGAAGAGAAAGCTGAGTATCAGATAGTGAGAGAGAAGTAAGATGGTTTGAGGGTGGAGCCTGAAATAGAAGATGAGAAGTGAAGTTTTGTGGAAGTCAAGTTGCCTGACAGAGTTTGGCCTCCTCTCTTCAGAAAAATGCAACCATAGAAGTGATGGCTCAAGTTGTGTCAGATGAGAGCATACACTTTTCTTATTAGGGTGTGTTCTCCACAACCAGTTACCAAGCATCTTTTGGGAAGACTGTGATTATAATATCTTAAGCTGGAAGGTCCAGTCTGACCCTGCAGAATCTCACTCCTAGAATCACTCTCCAAGTCTGTGGGCATCTGTGTGGACTGCACCATGGACTTCCTACCATCTTCTCAGTGTCTTATTTAAGTCCTTTCCTCAAAACTTACTGTCCCATCCATACCAAATCCCAAGGATTTTAGAGCATTAGTCTTTCAAGAAAATTTCTCAAATATGATGTAATGGACATGCACTCTCCAGGAATGAAGAAAGAGAGAAGGCAGGAATTATTCTCCCCACTTGACAAAGTGGGGGAAATGCCCTGAGAGAGCCTAAGCAATTGTCTCTATGGTTACAGTGGAAATTAAGGGTAGAACCAGGGAAAGATTCTAAATTCCTCTACCTTTTTAATTTAACTATATCCAGTTGCCCCTTTCAGCTGTCTGAAAGGTCAGCTAATTTGAAGTCCTAAAATGATTTTACCTTGCTATTTTTTAACTGTTGGCAAGGAAAGAAATGGTCTGATCACAGCCGGCAGCCTTTCACTGTGACCCACAAATAAACCTTATGTTCAGGACTGATGTAGTGGTCTGCTGGCTCATTCCTTCCCTTTTACCCCAGGCCTAGGTAAACATCCACTGAAGACATTCTAGCTCAAATAGGTCCAATCAATGGCACCCACCTCACTCCTGCTGGTATATATGTTCCTGACAGGAAGGGAGCAGTGTCCCTCTACTACTGCACAACCGCGTTATAATGCTCTGCATAGAACATATCCCTGTAAGACCTGCTGGCCATGGGGGACCAATACTCATTAGTGAAGATGACCTTATGCCAACTCTTCTCTTTTTGAGTAAACCCTGTGTGCTGGTTTGAAAGGATGCATTGTCCCCTATAAAAGCCATGTTTTAATCTAAATCCCATTTCATAAAGGCAGAATAATCCCTATTCAATACTGTATGTTTTAAACTGTAATCAGATCATTTCCCTAGAGAAGTGATTTAATTAAGAGTGGTTGTTAAGCTGGACTAGCTGACGACATGTCTCCACTCATTTAGGTGGGTCTTGATTAGTTTCTGAAGTCCTATAAAAGAGGAAACATCCTGGAGAATGGGAACAATTCAGAGAGAGCAGAGCAGAGCAACATAACCATAGGAAGCAGAGTCCACTAGCCAGCAACCTTTGGAGATGAAGAAGGAAGATACCTGCTAGGGAGCTTCATGAAGCAGCAAGCCAGGAGAAGAAGCTAGCAGATGCTGCCATGTTAACCATGTACCCTTCCAGATGAGAGAAGAACTCTGACTGTTTTCACCATGTGCCTTTCCACTTGAGAAAGAAACCCTGAACTTCACTGGCTTTCTTGAACCAAGCTATCTTTCCCTGGATGCCTGAGATTGGACAATTCTATACACTTGCTTTAATTGGGACATTTTCTCAACTTTAGAACTGTAAACTAGCAACTTGTTAAATTCCCCTTTTAGAAGCCATTCTGTTTCTGGTATATTGCATTCCAGCAGCTAGCAAACTAGAACACCTTGTTCCATCCAGGACCTATGTGAG
Organism: Tamandua tetradactyla; assembly: GCF_023851605.1. Classification (NCBI taxonomy): domain Eukaryota; kingdom Metazoa; phylum Chordata; class Mammalia; order Pilosa; family Myrmecophagidae; genus Tamandua; species Tamandua tetradactyla. The sequence goes on from NC_135327.1 coordinate 186,795,114, forward strand.
CCAAGTTTTTGCAGGTGACCCCAACAATTGGATCAGGTCCCTAGGATTGCTGTTCTTGTGATAAGCATTGTTATGCCCTTTTCTACCTTCCATGCAGTGAGACCCCTCCTCTGGAGGTGGTAGTGGGTATCTTTCTTTCAGACTAACAGTTTGGTGCAACAAACAAACTGTCAACAAAAGAATTTCCAGAATCTTGGGTACATTGGACTACTACTAACCATGATGTACCCTTCCCTGTGCCCATGCTTTTGCTTTTACTTATGATAAGACAGAGCTCAGAAAGTTAGATAATGCCCAATGTTCATGGGAAATGAGGGGACATGAAAACCTTCATTGTGCATGGCTAGTGGGAATACATATATAGCTGCAGCCTTTTAGAAGACAGTCTGACATAACTTGGTCCAATTAACTTTGTACATACCCTATGACCCAGTACCCCCACAACTGGAAGTGATAGTAAGGGGAGTACTTCCAACCCTGCCCTCCTAGATCAGTATATTCTAACTATCAAGAACACAACATATTTAATAGTCCATTGGTTCAAAATTTGTGCCACATCCTGAAGTATATCAGCTTAACCCTAAAACAATCAAACTCCTTAGCTGCTCATTTATGAGGTTTTCCAGAACGTCATTAGGCCAGCAATTTTCTGATAACACAGTTAATGAAAAGATGAGCAGATACCTTAATTATATGCCCATTGCAGCAATTCTTGCACCAAAAATTTGGTTCCCTTGGTGTAAGGAGATATTATTATATGGGATCCCATGTTTAGAAATCAGATACCCTGTATTCTCAGTTAGTGGTGCTGATAAAGATATAGCTAGCAGGGAAGATAAATCCAAGCCTAGAATATGTATCTGTCTCAATAAGGATAAACTAATGTTTCCCCCAGGGCTTAAGGAATCCAATATAATAACACTGAAGGTCTACTTGAGATATTTCTCAACATTATTCTCTGGTGTTAAAACTTCATCAACAGTAGTACCTAAACCCTCTTGGCGAGAGGGAATCCTTGCTATTGGACATATGCACAGTATCAATCCCTGCCTTGTTAGCCATTATGCAAGCACTGGGGTAGCTGAGAACAGAAGCTTGCTGACATCCATTGCATCCTGTCTTCCTAATCATTCATTCTTCTCTGTGTCACCTTGTATTCATATCCACAGACTGGCAAATGGTTCTTCCTTAGACCTTCTTATATCCACTATTCTAATCTTGTTTTTACCATGTCTCTGATCAACCAGTCAAGATAATTGCCACTTTTCAAGGGTCTAAATATATCTTTACCTCAAGTCACTTTTCTGTGCATATAAAATTGATAATCAAGCATGCTGCTTGAAGTTCTACCCATTGAGAGTGCTTTTCCAGGTCACTTCTGAGTAAAATTTTAATGTGGTAACCGTACACCTTCAATACACAGAAAGTTGAGCCACAGTTTGGTTTGTTTCCTCTAAAAGCCGCTCATAGGAACCCTCCCCCCATAAGGCCAAAGTGTGAGCTGAGAAACAGGCATTAGTACAGCACAAGTAATTGGCATGGGTATTAGCCACGTTTATCTGTCATTTGGACCTAATGGATTAGGTTGAGTCAATCTTGATTGTACAATTTCCAATTCATGATGTATTGCTGCTGAATTATAATTTGCACATCTGCCAACATCTAGGTCATGATGGCAGCTCTGATCCCATAGTCATTTGATGTTTCATGGTCACATATTGAAGCTCTCTAGATCCTAGAAACATACATGTCAGGTGTATCCTTAAAAAAAGTGTTCTCTGCTGCACATGGTGTGGTCCCAGATTCCTGTTGCTCTACTCTACACGTCTCTTCTTAGGGCAAGCCAGAGACCACATACAAAGTTCTTAATCTAATATGGCTCTCTCAAGCACTATAGGACCTACCTTTTGCTTTTACTGAAATTTGAATCTGCTTCAGAGGCCTTTTTTCTCTGGATACCTCTCAAAACTGGCAACTTTTTGAGCCATCCAATAAATGTAACTGAAGACATCATTCCCAAGTGTCAAAATGCCCAAAATCCAAGGACTTCCAAGCCCTGTACCTCCTTTTACTTAAGTTGCTCAAGGTGAAAAACTTGACTTTTACCCTGGAAAAAAGATTTCCCAGCATGCCTTAAAACTTCATTGATATGAAAAGCCCCTATATATTTGCAGTGGGTACGTATCTTACTACCACTCTCTGTACAACAGATCCTTTTAATACAATATTATCAGTATATGAACCAGTATGCTATTTTTTGAATATCAAGATGATCAAGGTACATATATTGTGACAAATAGCAAAAAAGTCAATTTACTCCCAAGATAAAACTGTGAATGTGTATGAATATCCATCCCAGATGAATTTAAACTGTTTTTCCTGGTAGGAACTGAAAACACATTATCCATCAGAATAATAGCCACATATAAAGCACTAAAGATTGTTCTGATCTGTCCTTGTAAAGATACCACAACATCTGACACAGCAGCAATCACTGGAGCTATTTTTTTAAGTTTGCATCACTCCTTCATGGTCCATTTTGAGCCATTTGATTTTGCAAGTGCCAGACTTGCAAATATATATATATATTTTTTTTTTTTGCATGGGCAGGCACAGGGAATTAAATCCAGGTCTCTGGCATGGCAGGTGAGAATGCTGCCACTGCACCACCATCGCCTGCCTGTAGAGATTTTTCAGAGATATAATGGTGGCCACCACCCATGCATCTATAATTCTTTAAGGTCAGCATTTATATCTACCAGTCCACAAGGATGAAACGTGATTTACTTTTTTAGCTGGAGGATGCAATTCCATAGGCTTCCATTTAGCCTTTCCAATCATAACAATACTTAATTCATAGATCAGGTAACAAATGAGAGGGTTCTTTACCTGCTTATTACATTCATCCTGGTTATACACATAGGGGCCAAAGAAATGACAGCAGATGGACCAACAGAAAAGTATGTACATGCTCTGAGATGAACATGGACCAGGAGCCCATTTATCACCTGACTTCCATAAGCCTCACTCTATCAAGGAGGTTATGATGACATTTTAATGTCAACCTCAACTTTGAACCTGTATCCAACATTACTACAACTATTTGGGTGTTCCCCATTCTCCAAAATGACATAGGATCATTGTCTAAAAGGAAAAATGATCATATGTCCTTTTGGAGAATTATTTAGGGAAATATACTATGAATATATGTTGTGTTATTACAGGGTCCTTCTTCAAGGGGACCCAGCCTTCCCTTCAATCTATACACTTTGTTTCTGAGAACACACACAGCTCTGGAAATTAGGTGAGGGAGTATGATTAATCCATTAAATTTTTCCACATCAGTTTTGCCTGACTAAACCTTTAATTTTATATTTATAGAAGTCAAACAATTGCCTTCTGTTTTTCTTACAAATTCCATGATCTATTAGCCATCACCAAAGCCCCCAGACTGTAAATGGAGCCTTGCTGCCAGCTACTATAATTGTATCTCCCTTGCCTAAAACAATGAAGTGCAAATACCAGGCTTCTGCCAGTCCTAAATGACAAAGTATAAATATATTTTGTCCTGTGATCCCCAAGATGCAAGGGAACCCAGATCTAGAGCAGGATTTCCTATTATCAACCTTGACCTAGAGAGGACAAGTAGCACTGAACTTGTCCTAGAGAGGACAAGTGTCAACAATACCAGTGGCCTCCTCAGTAGCGCATTTCTTACTGATTTCCTGATGGGTTTATCTTCTGGGATATTTCAGATAACAAAGTCATCTTATGAATTTTCTGGTCTTATATAATATATATGTTCTGACATGCTCACCACCCTGAATTTTTTTGAATCCTTCTTTAATACTCTGCCAAGTCAGTCCAAGCATCTCCAAATACTTTTCTTTAGGTCACCACATTTCTAAACTTCAAACAGATACCACAACAGAATATTAAAACTGGTCCCCAGATGTCCTTCCCAAAAAACTGAACTCTTGGGTCATGGAAGAATGCCTCTATGGTAGGCAGCTGCCATAATAGTTCTGAATGAACCCACCTCCTCTGGTATTGTCTTTGTGTAATCCTTTCTCCTTGAATGTGGGCAGGAACTGTAACTTGCTTCTAACCAATATCATGCAACAATGGAAAGTGAGCTATCCCTTACTTAAACGATTAGAGAAGATGGTGACTTCCGTCTTACTAGTGAACTCTCTCCCTTGCTGTCTTTGATGAAGCACACGGACATTCTAGAGAAGTCCCCATGGCAAGGAACTGAGGGTTGCCTTTGACTAACAGCCAACAAGAAACTAAGCCCTGGGTGGGCCACGGTGGCTCAGCAGGCAAGAATGCTCACCTGCCATGCCAGAGGACCTGGGTTTGATTCCCGGTGCCTGCCCATGTGAAAAAAAAAAAAGAAAGAAACTAAGCCCTCAATCCAAAAACCCACAAAGAACTCAATCCTGCCGATAATCACATGAACCTGAAAACAGGTTCTTCTACAATTGACCCTTTGAATAAGGCCTCAGCTCTGTCTGACATCTTGATTGAGCTTTTAGAAAAACTTTAAATCAGAGGACTCAGATAAGTGATGTCCAGGATTCTAACCCACAGAAACTGTGAGACAGCATTTGTTAGTTGTTTCTTAGGCCATTACTTTTATGGTAATTTATTATCCAGCAATAAATAACTACTACAGCCTTTGTTTCAATAAACTTCTCCTAAGCAACTTTATATTTTGTCATCTGTTTTAAGACATTGCTATCTCCCAATTGATTGATCCAACTCCAGAATCCCATCCTTCAGTGAGGAAGTAAGAGAGGACAGAGAAGGAAGAAAACATAGAATGAGCTAATGAGCAGATTTACACTATGAACATCTGGAACCCAAGTATGCTGGGATCTCAGAATTTGTTTCACTTTTGAAGGATAAACAGTTGGAATATAGTGAGACTCCATTGTTGCTCAGATGTGATCTCTCTCTCTAAGCCAACTCCATAGATGAACTGACTGCTCTCCCCGCTACACAGGACATGATTCCAAGGGATGTGAGTCTCCCTAGTAACATGGGATATGACTTCTGGGGATGAGCCTGACCTGATAATATGGGAGTGAGAAAGCTTTCTTGACCAAAAAGGGGAAGAGGAATGAAATGAAATAAAGTTTCAGTACCTGAAATATTTCAAATAAAGTTGAGAGATCATTCTAGAGGATATTCTTAGGCAGTATATAGATATCCCTTTTCAGTTTTTTGTATATTGGAATAACTAGAGGGAAATATCTGAAACTGTTGAACTGTGATCCAATAGCTTTGCTCAGTCAAGACTTTGAACAACTATAGAGCTTTTAAGTTGCCATGTGATTGTGAAGACAGTGTGACTGACACTCCCTTTGTCCTAAAAAAAGACAAATAAACAATAGGGGAAATGGCAGGTATGGGATTTTTGGGTGTTCTTTTTTTACTTTTATTTTCATTTTTATTATTATTTTTGGAGTAATGAAAATATTCAAAGATCAATGTGATAATGAATCTACAGCTATATGATACTGTGAGCCACTGATTGTACACTTTGTATTATAATATAGTATGTGAATATATAATATATCTCAATAAAAAAAAGAGCTGGGATATTTACCCATTGGCTCCCCTCCATTATTCATTAACAGCTGTTTCCCAGAGAGTTAACTTGCGGGCACATTATGCTCCTGCACCCCTAGAAACCCTCCAGGGATGGAGTTGCAGGAATCTGCATTAAGAAACCTTAGAGTTACTTTCAATGCCTTGATCATATTCCTCAGACTATACCATTTCTAAGTGCTCCAGCTGCTATTATCTACATATTTGTGATGATGAAATATTATTATAAATGTGTATGACACTCTGACTGTAGACATGGCAGGCTAGAAGAGTTGGATTAGGGAGGGGACACTGAAAATCCTGAGGAGCAACCCTCAGCTAATGACTGTTGAAAGTCATCTTGAAACTGGGGTGTAAAAATTATGCATCATATGTTTTTCAGCATTTACTCCAGATTCCTCTTAGGGTTAAGGTTCAGACTTACACTGTGGTACTTGGCTTAATAATATGCTTTTATTCATTGTAACCCCCTGTATATATCAACCCCACACTTCCCCACCAGTGTTCCCTGAATTTTCCGAAGAAATTAAAAAAAAAATACTTCTACTCAAATCCTTGTCTCAAAGTCTGGGGGAACAAAAACTAAGTTAAAGACATTGGTGTGTTCAAGAATGGTGATTACTGTGGAGATAGGTCTGGAGCACCAACACCAACTACTACAGAAAGAAAGGGAGCATGGAAGGAAGGAAGGAAAGAAGAAAAGAAAGGAAGGGAGGGAGAGAGAGAAAGAGGGAGGGAGGAAAACACTTGCATCATATCAAATACCAATGGCATAAAATGGTTACAATGCATTTTGATATGTCTCTTTTGACATACCCATTTCAGTTAAGGTCACATATTTATGGGACCTAACAACAAATCAAAACAAACTCTTTAAATTATTAGTCATGTGTTAAAGTCAGAAATGGATGAGAGAAAAGAAGAGCTAGATATCATTTTGAAGAAAAAACACATATAATCAGAGTCAAATGGCCACCAAAATTGTACATGCCAGAAAGGGCCACAAATCAAAGAAGCAAGGTGTCTGTCATACCAACAATATCAGCACCAGGTAAGAATCATGATTCTAAAGCTTGAAACCACAGAGCCAGCCAGGAAGCAGTGACGATGGAGAGAGGAGAGACTCTAGCTCAACATTAAATTCCAAACCAAAATTTAAAAAAGCATATAGAAAGCTAACATCAATCCAATGTTAAGCCAACAGAGCAGTCTGAAAAGAGGCGTCCATTTTTTTGGTTGTGGATTTCTTTTTTGGTGCCCCTCCCCAACAGGCTGCTTCCCAGAGGGGAAAGGAAAGGGATTTTACCAGCAGCAGGGGCTGAGTGCAACTAAGCTCCAATTGTGGAATTAATGCACAAATTCTGACTACTAAAAATAGGCCTCCAGCTCAGCTGAATCTCGTGTCAAAGTAGAGGTTGCCGATTTTTGCCCCAGCACCAATGGGGCAAGGCTGACAGAAAAAGGAAAAAGAAAAAAAGAAACAGAGGTTTTTTTGTGGATTAGATAGCATGCAATACTTGCAAGAGTCTGGGCCCTGAAGAAAAGGAGGGGGCAATAGAATCTGAAGGTACACAAAGCAATGTACCAACTTATGCTCTTGATTGGCAAACCTTGAGGAACGGGGTCCTGCTCTGAGAAGGATTTTTCTCTTTCTATTTTGTGGCTGTGTTTCTATGGCTTGACTACCTTTGGGTACAATGGCAGGGCTTGGCTGAAACTGCTGCAGACATAGGCAGAAACAAGCTTGTTTGAGAGCTTGTTTGGAGCCTGTGCCTTCCCCAGGAGAGGGGTGGGGCCCAGCTCAGGTGGATTCCCTCCCTCAAGGAATTCAGACCCAAGGGTCTGGAAAATTGAAGCAATAAAAGTTATCCTACAACTCCTCCTTTGTCTCCACCATGCCCCCAGCAGGAAGAGTCTGCTGAAGTTAAAGATACCCTATCACCTCATGCTGGTGGGACCCATGGGCAGAAAAGCACCACATACTGAGTAGGACAGAAAAACAGAGTCCAGAGACTTCACAGGAAAGTCTTTCAACCTGCTGGGTCTCACCCTCAGGGAAAACTGACACAGGTGACTCTTTCCTCCTGACAGGAGGCCAGTTTGGTCTGGGAAAATCTGACTGGGGTCTATAATACCTAAGTAGACCCTTCGGGGGGGGGTGGGGGTGGCAGGGGGAAGGTACCCTACAGGCAGGGCAAGAAACAAGAAAACAAGAACTGAAAAATTCTGCTCTGTTAAATAAAACCTAAACTAGTGGTCCAGAATAAGGTGAACTGAATGTCAAAGAACAGATAGAAAACAAAGTCATCCAGCAAAGAAAATCCTAGGTAAAAGAAGTGAAAACAATTTCCGAAATAAACTAATTAATGTAATTAAATGCCTAGACACCAGAAAAAAATAACAAATCACACTAGGAAAATTGGAGATATGACCCAGTCAAAGGAAGAAACCAACAATTCAAATGAGATACAGGAGTTGAAACAATTAATTCAGAATGTTTGAACAGACATGGAAAACCTCATCAAAAATCAAATCAATGAATTGAGGGAGGATATAAAGAAAGCAAGGAAAGACCAAAAAGAAGAAATTGAAAGTTTAAAAAAACAAATCACAGAACTTATGGGAATGGAAGGCACAGTACAGGAGATGAAAAAAAACAATGGAAACCTACAATGTCAGATTTCAAGAGGCAGGTGATAGGTTTAGTGAATTGGAGAATGGAACATCTGAAATCTGACAAGCAAAAGAAAATATAGGGAAAAGAATGGAAAAATACAAGGGACTCAGGGAATTGGATGACAACATGAAGTGCATGAATATACTTGTTGTGGGTGTCCCAGAAGGAGAAGAGAAGGAAAAAGGAGGAGAAAAACTATTAGAGGAAATTATCACTGAAAATTTCCCAATTCTTATGAAAGACTTAAAATTACAGATCCAAGAAGTGCAGTGTACACCAAATAGAAAAGATCCAAATAGATGTACTCCAAGACATTTATTAATTAGAATGTCAGATGTCAAAGAAAAAGAGAGAATCTTGAAAGCAGCAAGGAAAAAGCAATTCATTACATTCGAGGGAACCCCAATAAGACTATGCATAGATTTCTCAGCAGAAACCATGGAGTCAAGAAAACAGTGGGATGATATATTTAAATTACTAAAAGAGAAAAACTGCCAACCAAGAATTCTATATCCAGCAAAATTGCCCGTCAAAAATGAAGGAGAAATTAAAACAATTTCAGACAAAAAATCACTGAGAGAATTTGTGACCAAGAGACTGGCTCTGCAAGAGATACTAACAGGAGCACTAGAAGGTGATGCAAAAACACAGGAGAGAGAGGTGTGGAGAAGAGTGTAGAAATGAAGCCTATCAGTAAAGGTAAAAAGAAGAAAAATTAGATATGACATAAAATCCAAAAGGCAAAATGGTGGAAGAAAGTACTACCCATACAGTAATAACACTAAATGTTAATGGAGTAAACTCCCCAATCAAAAAGCATAGACTGGCGGAATGGATTAAAAAACAGGACCCATCTATATGCTATCTTCAGGAAACACATCTTAGACCCAAGGTTAACATAGGTTGAAAGTGAAAGATTGGGAAAAGATATTTCATGCAAACAGCAATCAGAAAAGAGCAGGAGTAGCTATACTGATATCCAACAAATTGTACTTCAAATGTAAAACGGTTAAAGGAGACAGAGAAGGACACTATGTATTAATAAAAGGAACAATTCAACAAGACATAAGAATATTAAAATTTTATGCACTGAGCCAGAATGCTCTAAAATACTTGAGGCAAACCTGAAAACACTGAAAAGAGAAGTAGATACATCTCAATTCCCCACTCTCATCAATGGACAGGACATTCAGACAGAGGATCAATAAAGAAACAGAGAATTTGAATAATACAATAAATGAGCTAGACTTAACAGACGTTTATAGAACATTAAACCCCACAACAGCAGGATACACCTTCTTCTCAAGTGCTCATGGATCATTCTCAAGGATAGACCATATGCTGGGTCACAAAGCAAGTCTCAATAAATTCAAAAATATTGAAATCATACAAAACACTTTCTCAGGTCATAAAGGAATGAAGTTGGAAATCAATAATAAGGAGAGTGCCAGAAAATTCACAAATATGTGGAGGCTCAGCAACACACTCTTAAACAACAAGTGGATCAAGGAAGAAATTACAAGAGAAATCAGTAAATATCTCAAGGCAAATGAAAATGAAAACATTACATATCAAAATTTATGGATGCAGAAAAGGCTGTGCTGAGAGGGAAATTCATTGCCCTAAATGCCTATATCAAAAAAGAAGAAAGGACAAAAATCGAGGAATTAACTGTTCACTTGGAAGAACTAGAGAAAGAATAGTAAACTAACCCCAAAGCAAGAAATAGGAAAGAAATAATGAAGATTACAGCAGAAATAAATGAAGTTGAAACATAAAAACAATTGAGAAAATCAACAAAGCCATAAGTTGGTTCTATGAGAAAATTAATAAGATTGATGAGCCCTTAGTGAGGTTGACAAAAAGAAGAGAGAGGATGCAAATAAATAAAATCAGAACTGGAGGAGGAGACATAACCACTGACCCCACAGAAATGAAGGAAGTAATGAGAGGATACTATGAACAGCTTTTTGCCAATAAATTCAACAATGTAGATGAAATGGACAACTTTCTTAAAAAGCATGAACAACCAACATTGACTCGAGAAGAAATAGACTACCTCAACAAACCAATCACAAGCAAAGAAATTGAACCAGTCATTAAGAAGCTCTCCAAAAAGAAAAGTCCAGAACCAGATGGTTTCATATGTGAATTCTACCAAACATTCAAGAAAGAATTAGTACCAATCCTGCTCAAACTCTTCAAAAAAATTGAAGAGGAGGGAAAGTTACCTTATTCATTCTATGAAGCCAACATCACCCTCATACCAAAGCCAAACAAAAATATTACAAAAAAAGAAAACTACAGACCAATCTCTCTAATGAATATAGATGCAAAAATCCTCAACAAAATTCTAACAAATTGAATCCAGCAGCACATTAAAAGAATTATACACCATGACCAAGTAGAATTTATCCCAGGTATGCAAGGATGGTTCAACATAAGAAAATTAATTAATGTAATACACCATATCAACAAATCAAAGCAGAAAAACACATGATATTCTTGATTGATGCAGAAAAGGCATTTGACAAAATTCAACATCTTTTCCTGTTGAAAACACTTCAGAGGATAGGAATAGAAGGGAATTTCCTCAAAATTGATAAAGGGAATATATGAAAAACCCACAGCTAACATCATCCTCAATGGGAAAAAACTGAAAACTTCCCCCTAAGATCAGGAACAAGACAAAGATGTCCACTATCACCACTGTTATCCAACATTGTGTTGTAAATTCTAGCCCGAGCAATTACACAAGAAAAAGAAATACAAAGCATCAAAATTGGAAAGGAAGAAGTGAAATTCTCACTGTTTACAGACAATATGATACTATATGTTGAATACCCTGAAAAATCCACAGAAAAACTACTAGAGCTAATAAATGAGTACAGCAAAGTGGCAGGTTACAAGATCAACATTCAAAAATCTGTAGTCTCGGGGAGAGAGGGCCAAGATGGTGGCTTAGTAAGGTACGCGTGTCTTAGTTCCTCCTCCAGAGCAACTACTAGGTGACCAGAAACAGTGGAGAACAGCTCCCAGGGCCATGGCAGGGACCAGACACACAGTGTACCCCAGTCTGGACTGGCTGGACTGGCTGCGAGACTCTGCTGCGGTGAGCTCCATGAGTGGCGCACGCTTCTCTGGGCCGCGGCAGCTGGTGGCCGGTGCCCCCTCCCTCCCTCCTTCCCGGACCAGCTGAGAGTCTCGGAGAGGCAAGTTCTCCAAGCCACAGCAGCCGGCGGCCAGCACCCCTCTCTCATGGGTGGCTTCCCGGACAGGCTCAGATCAGCGAGTTCCCCAAGCTGCGGCAGCTGACGACTGGCATCCCTCCCCCACAGGTGGCTTCCCGGTCCGGCGGCGAATCTCGGATCAGCGAGCTCCCCAAGCTGCGGCAGCTGGCGGCCGGTGCCGCTCCCCCAAAGCGACTGCCCAGAGGGAGAGGAGGGAGTCTCCAACAGTGGCAGGGACTGGGTCCAACCAAACACCAATAGTGGCATTAATAAAGGAGCCACAACATCTTTTGCTGGTGGGACCCGCAGACAGACAAGTGCCACATACTGGGCAGGATAAAAAAAACAGAGCCCAGAGACTTCACAGGAGAGTCTTTCAACCTGCTGGGTCTCACATTCAGGGAAATCTGATTAAATGTCTAGACGCCAGCAAAAAAATAACAAATCACAACAGGAAAATTGAAGATATGGCCCAGTCAAAGGAACAAACCAATAGTTCAAATGAGATACAGGAGCTGAGACAACTAATTTTGAATATACGAACAGAAATGGAAAACCTCTTCAAAAACCAAATCAATAAATTGAGGGAGGACATGAAGAAGGCATGGGGTGAACAAAAAGAAGAAATAGAATATCTGAAAAAAAATCACAGAACTTATGGGAATAAAAGATACAGTAGAAGAGATGAAAAAAACAATGGAAATCTACAATGGTAGATTTCAAGAGACAGAGGTTAGAATTAGTGAACTGGAGGATGGAACATCTGAAATCCAAAAAGAAACAGAAACTATAGGGAAAAGAATGGAAAAATTTGAGCAGAGGCACAGGGAATTGAATGATAATATGAAGCACACAAATATACGTGTTGTGGGTGTCCGAGAAGGAGAAGAGAGGGGAAAAGGAGGAGAAAAACTAATGGAAGAAATTATCACTGAAAATTTCCAAACTCTTATGAAAGACCTAAAATTACAGATCCAAGAAGTGCAGCGCACCCCAAAGAGAATAGATCCAAATAGGTGTTCTCCAAGACACTTACGAGTTAGAATGTCAGAGGTCAAAGAGAAAGAGAGGATCTTGAAAGCAGCGAGAGAGAAGCAATCCATCACATACAAGGGAAACCCAATAAGACTATGTGTAGATTTCTCAGCAGAAATCATGGAGGCAAGAAGACAGTGGGATGAAATATTTAAATTATTAAAGAGAAAAACTGCCAACCAAGACTTCTATATCCAGCAAAATTGTCCTTCAAAAATGAGGGAGAAATTAAAACATTCTCAGACAAAAAGTCACTGAGAGAATTTGTGACCAAGAGACCAGCTCTGCAAGAAATACTAAAGGGAGTACTAGAGTCAGATACGAAAAGACAGAAGAGAGAGGTATGGGGAAGAGTGTAGAAAGAAGGAAAATCAGATATGATATATATAATACAAAAGGCAAAATGGTAGAAGAAAGTACTACCCAAACAGTAATAACACTAAATGTTAATGGACTGAATTTCCCAATCAAAAGACATAGACTGGCAGAATGGATTAAAAAACAGGATCCTTCTATATGCTGTCTACAGGAAACACATCTTAGACACAAAGATAAACATAGGTTGAAAGTAAAAGGTTGGGAAAAGATATTTCATGCAAATAACAACCAGAAAAGAGCAAGAGCAGCTATACTAATATCCAACAAATTAGACTTCAAATGTAAAACAGTTAAAAGAGACAAAGAAGGACACTATCTACTAATAAAAGGAACAATTAAACAAGAAGACATAACAATCATAAATATTTATGCACAAAATCAGAATGCCCCAAAACACGTGAGGAATACACTGCAATTACTGAAAACGGAAATAGACACATCTACCATAATAGTTGGCGACTTCAATTCCCCACTCTCATCAATGGACAGAACATCTAGACAGAGGATCAATAAAGAAACAGAGAATTTGAATATTACAATAAATGAGCTAGACTTAACAGACATTTATAGGACATTACACCCCACAACAGCAGGATACACCTTTTTCTCAAGTGCTCATGGATCATTCTCAAAGATAGACCATATGCTGGGTCACAAAGCAAGTCTTAACAAATTTAAAAAGATTGAAATCATACACAACACTTTCGCAGATCATAAAGGAATGAAGTTGGAAATCAATAATAGGCAGAGTGCCAGAAAATTCACAGATATGTGGAGGCTCAACAACACACTCTTAAACAACCAGTGGGTCAAGGAAGAAATTACAAGAGAAATTAGTAAATATCTCGAGGCGAATGAAAATGATAACACAGCATATCAAAACCTATAAGATGTAGCAAAGGCAGTGCTAAGAGGGAAATTTATTACCCTAAATGTCTATATCAGAAAAGAAGAAAGGGCAAAAATTCGGGAATTAACTGTGCACTTGGAAGAACTGGAGAAAGAACAGCAAACTAACCCTGAAGCAAGCAAAAGGAAAGAAATAACAAAGATTAGAGCAGAAATTAATGAAATTGAGAACATGAAAACAATAGAGAAAATCAATAAGACCAGAAGTTGGTTCTATGAGAAAATCAACAAGATTGATGGGCCCTTAGCAAGATTGACAAAAAGAAGAAGAGAGAGGACACAAATAAATAAGATCAGAAATGGAAGAGGAGACATAACCACTGACCTCACAGAAATAAAGGAGGTAATAACAGGATACTATGAACAACTTTACACTAATAAATACAAAATGTAGATGAAATGGACAAGTTTCTAGAAAGGCATGAACAACCAACTTTGACTCAAGAAGAAATAGATGACCTCAAAAAACCAATCACAAGTAAAGAAATTGAATCAGTCATTCAAGAGCTTCCCAAAAAGAAAAGTCCAGGACCAGGCGGCTTCACATGTGAATTCTACCAAACATTCCAGAAAGAATTAGTACCAACTCTGCTCAAACTCTTCAAAAAAATCGAAGTGGAGGGAAAGCTACCTAATTCCTTCTATGAAGTCAACATCACCCTCATACCAAAACCAGGCAAAGATATTACAAAAAAAGAAAACTACAGACCAATCTCTCTAATGAATATAGATGCAAAAATCCTCAACAAAATTCTAGCAAATCGAATCCAGCAATACATTAAAAGAATTATACATCATGACCAAGTAGGATTCATCCCAGGTATGCAAGGATGTTTCAACATAAGAAAATCAATTAATGTAATACACCATATCAACAAATCAAAGCAGAAAAATCACATGATCATCTCAATTGATGCAGAGAAGGCATTTGACAAGATTCAACATCCTTTCCTTTTGAAAACACTTCAAAGGATAGGAATACAAGGGAACCGCCTTAAAATGATGGAGGGACTATAAGAAAAACCCATAGCTAATATCATCCTCAATGGGGAAAAATTGAAAACTTTCCCCCTAAGATCAGGAACAAGACAAGGACGTCCAATATCACTACTATTATTCAACATCACATTGGAGGTTCTAGCCAGAGCAATTAGACAAGAAAAAGAAATAAAAGTCATCAAAATTGGAAAGGAAGAAGTAAAACTATCACTGTTTGCAGACGATATGATACTATACGTCGAAAACCCGGAAAAATCCACAGCAAAACTACTAGAGCTAATAAATGAGTACAGCAAAGTAGCAGGTTACAAGATCAACATTCAAAAATTGGTAGTGTTTCTATACACTAGCAACGGACAAGCTAAGGGGGAAATCAAGAAATGAAATTCATTTACAATTGCAACTAAAAGAATAAAATACTTAGGAATAAATTTAACTAAAGAGACGAAAGACTTATACAAAGAAATCTACAAAAAAAATTGTTAAAAGAAATCACAGAAGACCTAAATAGATGGAAGGACATAGCATGTTCATGGATTGGAAGACTAACTGTAGTTAAGATGTCAATTCTACCTAAATTGATTTACAGATTCAACACAATACCAATCAAAATCCCAACAACTTATTTTTTGGAAATAGAAAAACCAATAAGCAAATTTATCTGGAAGGGCAGGGTGCCCCGAATTGCTAAAAGTATCTTGAGGAAAAAAAACGAAGTTGGAGGTCTCACGCTGCCTGACTTTAAGGCATATTATGAAGTCACAGTGGTCAAAACATCATGGTACTGGCATAAAGATAGATATATCAACCAGTGGAATCGAATAGAGTGCTCATATATAGACCCTCTCATCTATGGACATTTGATCTTTGATAAGGTAGTCAAGCCAACTCACCTGGGACAGAACAGTCTCTTCAATAACTGGTTCCTAGATAAGTGGATATCCATATGCAAAAGAATGAAAAAGGACCCATATCTCACACCCTACACAAAAGTTAACTCAAAATGGATCAAAGAGGACTTCCGGAGAAGATGGCGGCTTAGTAAGACACGCGGGTCTTAGTTCCTCCTCCAGAAAAGCAACTAAAGAAACAGAAACAATACGAAACAGCTCCCAGAGTCACGACAGAGACCAAAAAGACAGCGTACCCCATTCTGGAACAGCTGAACGGGCAGGGAGAATCTGCTGCGGTGAGATACCCGAGGGGCGCGCGTTTTCCCGGCCGGGGCGGCTGGCGACTGGGGTCCCCTCCACGCACGTGGCTCCCTGGTCTGACTGGGAACATTGGATAGCGGGGCCCTCCCGTCACGCTTGGCGTTTCGGGCCAGCTGGGCAATTAGGACCAGCACTCTCCCAAGCCACGGCGGCCAGCGACCCCCACCTCCACGTGCAGTTTCCCGGGCCGACTGCCGTGCAGACAGACGAGTGCCACGAGCGCCACCTACTGGGCAGGAAAAGAAAAACAGAGCCCAGAGATTTCACAGAAAAAGCTTTCAACCAGCTGGGTCCCATACCCAGGGAAATCTGATCAAATGCCCAGACACCAGCAGAAAATAATGGATGACGCTCGGAAAATTGAAGATATGGCCCAGTCAAAGGAACAAACCAATAGTTCAAATGAGATACAGGAGCTGAGACAACTAATGCTGAATATACGAACAGAAATGGAAAAACTCTTCAAAAACCAAATCAATAAATTGAGGGAGGACATGAAGAAGACATGGGCTGAACATAAAGAAGAAATAGAAAATCTGAAAAAACAAATCACAGAACTTATGGGAGTGAAGGACAAAGAAGAAAAAATGGAAAAAACAATGGATACCTACAATGGTAGATCTAAAGAGACAGAAGCTACAATTAGTGAACTGGAGGATGGAACATCTGAAGTCCAAAAAGAAACAGAAACTATAGGGAAAAGAATGGAAAAACTTGAGCAGGGGATCAGGGAACTGAATGACAATATGAAGTGCACAAATATACGTGTTGTGGGTGTCCCAGAAGGAGAAGAGAAGGGAAAAGGAGGAGAAAAACTAATGGAAGAAATTATCACTGAAAATTTCCCAACTCTTATGAAAGACCTAAATTTGCAGATCCAAGAAGTGCAGCGCACCCCAAAGAGAATAGACCCAAATAGGCGTTCTCCAAGACATTTACTAGTTAGAATGTCAGAGGTCAAAGAGAAAGAGAGGATCTTGAAAGCAGCAAGAGAAAAACAATCTGTCACATACAAGGGAAACCCAATAAGACTATGTGTAGATTTCTCAGCAGAAACCATGGAAGCTAGAAGACAGTGGGATGATATATTTAAATTACTAAAAGAGAAAAACTGCCAACCAAGACTCCTATATCCAGCAAAATTGTCCTTCAAAAATGAAGGAGAAATTAAAACATTTATAGACAAAAAGTCACTGAGAGAATTTGTGACCAAGAGACCAGCTCTGCAAGAAATACTAAAGGGAACACTAGAGTCAGATACGAAAAGACAGAAGAGAGAGGTATGGAGTAAAGTGTAGAAAGAAGGAAAATCAGATATGATATATATAATACAAAAGCCAAAATGGTAGAGGAAAATATTATCCAAACAGTAATAATACTAAAAGTTAATGGACTGAATTTCCCAATCAAAAGACAGAATGGCAGAATGGATTACGACCCAGCAATACCACTGCTAGGTATCTACTCAAGGAACTTAAGGGCAAAGACACAGAAGAACATTTGCACACCAGTGTTTATAGCAGCATTATCTACAATTGCAAAGAGATGGAAACAGCCAAAATGTTCATCAACAGACGAGTGGCTAAACAAACTGTGGCGTATACCTATGATGGAATATTATGCAGCTTTAAGACAGACTAAACTTATGAAGCATGTAATAACATGGATGGACCTAGAGAACATTATCCTGAGTGAGTCTAGCCCAAAACTAAAGGACAAATACTGTAAGGTCCCACTGATGTGAACCGACATTCGAGAATCAGCTTGGAATATATCATTGGTAACAGAGACCAGCAGGAGTTAGAAACAGGGTAAGATAATGGGTAATTGGAGCTGAAGGGATACAGACTGTGCAACAGGACTAGATACAAAAACTCAAAAATGGACAGCACAATAATACCTAAGTGTAATATAACTAGGTTGGAACACTGAATGAAGCTGCACCTGAAATATGGTTTTTTGTTTGTTTGTTTGTGTGTTTGTATCTTTTGTTTTTGTTTTTTTCTTTTTCCTTTTTATATATATATATTATTAGTATTATTATTTTAATTCTCTTCTCTATATTAACATTCTATATCTTTTTCTGCTGTTTTGCTAGTTCTTTTCCTAAATCGATGCAAATGTACTAAGAAATGATGATCATACATCTATGTGATGATACTAAGAATTACTGAGTGCATTTGTAGAATGGAATGATTTCTAAATGTTGTGTTAATTTCTTTCCTTTTTTTTGATTAATAAAAAAATTTTAAAAATAAAAAAAAAAAAAATGGATCAAAGATCTAAACATTAGGTCTAAGACCATAAAACAGTTAGAAGAAAATGTAGGGAGATATCTTTTCAATCTTACAATTGGAGGCACTTTTATGGACCTTAAACCTAAAGCAAGAGCACTGAAGAAATAAATAAATAAATGGGAGCTCCTCAAAATGAAACACTTTTGCGCATCAAAGAACTTCATCAAGAAAGTAGAAAGACAGCCTACACAATGGGAGACAATATTTGGAAACGACATATCAGATAAAGGTCTAGTATCCAGAATTTATAAAGAGATTGCTCAACTCAACAACAAAAAGACAGCCAACCCAATTACAAAATGGGAAAAAGACTTGAACAGACGCCTCTCAGAAGAGGAAATACAAATGGCCAAAAGGCACACAAATGGTGCTCAATGTCCCTGGCCATTAGAGAAATGCAAGTCAAAACCAAAATGAGATATCATCTCACACCCACCAGAATGGCCATTATCAACAAAACAGAAAATGACAACTGTTGGAGAGGATGCGGAGAAAGAGGCACACTTATCCACTGTTGGTGAGAATGTCAAATGGTGCAATCGCTGTGGAAGGCAGTCTGGCGGTTCCTCAAAAAGCTGAGTATAGAATTGCCATACGACCCAGGAATACCATTGCTAGGTATCTACTCAAAGGACTTAAGGGCAAAAACACAAACAGACATTTGCACACCAATGTTTATAGCAGCATTATTTACAATAGCAAAGAGATGGAAACAGCCAAAATGTCCATCAACAGACGAGTGGCTAAACAAACTGTGGTATATACATACGATGGAATATTATGCAGCTTTAAGACAGAATAAACTTATGAAGCATGTAATAACATGGATGGACCTAGAGAACATTATGCTGAGTGAGACTAGCCAAAAACTAAAGGGCAAATACTGTATGGTCCCACTGATGTGAACCGACATTAGAGAATAAACTTGGAATATGTCATTGGTAACAGAGACCATCAGGAGTTAGAAAGAGGGTAAGATAATGGGTAATTGGAGCTGAAGGGATACAGACTGTGCAACAGGACTGAATACAAAAACTCAAAAATGGACAGCACAATACTACCTAATTGTAATGTAATTATGTTAAAACACTG
The DNA here is from genome assembly GCF_023851605.1 of Tamandua tetradactyla. Lineage (NCBI taxonomy): Eukaryota > Metazoa > Chordata > Mammalia > Pilosa > Myrmecophagidae > Tamandua > Tamandua tetradactyla. The sequence goes on from NC_135327.1 coordinate 186,814,561, forward strand.
AATGAAGCTGCATCTGAGGTATAGTTTTTTTTCTCTCTATTATCGTTTTATTCCTTTTTCTGTTGTCTTTCTATTTCTTTTTCTAAATCAATGCAAATGTAGTAAGAAATGATGAATATGCATCTATGTGATGATATTAAGAATTACTGATTGTATATGTAGAATGGAATGATTTCTAAATGTTGTGTTAGTTAATTTTTTTAATTAATAAAAAAATCTGTAGTGTCTCTATACACTGGTAGTGAACAATCTGAAGGGGAAATCAAGAAAAAAAATTCTATTTAAAATTGCAACCAAAAGAATAAAATATTTAGGAATAAATTTAACTAAAGAGAAAAGACCTATACAAAGAAAACTACAAGAAATTGTTAAAAGAAATCACAGAAGACCTAAATAAATGGAAGGTAATCAATATTTTAAAATTTAACTTATGTGTGAAACTAAACCAAAGAAAAAATGTTTATTTGGTACAAAATTTATGTTTTGGCTAGTGCAGTTCCTAATATTACTTACAAAAAATCAAATTCCTGAAGTGGAGAATTCTTGATATTCTCACAAGCAATGGGGACAACCAAAGCAATAGGCTGAGCCCCCAATCTTAGGGTTTGTTCATACGAAACTTAACCCCACAAAGAATAGGTCAATCCTACTTAAAATTAGGTCTAAGAGTCACCCCCAAGAGAACCTCTTTTGTTGCTCAGATGTGGCCTGTCTCTCCAGCCAACACAACAAGCAAACTCACTGCCCTCCCCCTGTCAATGTGGGACATGATTCACAGGGATGTGAACCTTCCTGGCAACGTGGGATAGAAATTCTAGAATGGGCTGAGACTCAGCATCAAGGGATTGAGAAAACCTTCTTGACCAAAAGGGGTAAGTGTGAAATGAGACAAAATAAAGTGTCAATGGCTGAGAGATTCCAAACAGTGTCAAGAGGTTATCCTGGAGGTTATTCTTATGCATTAAATAGATATCATCTTGTTAGTCAAGATGTAACGGAGAGGCTGGAGGGAGCAGCCTGAAAATCGAGAGCTGTGTCCCAGTAGCCATGTTTCTTGAAGATGACTGTATAATGATATAGCTTTCACAATGTGACTGTGTGATTATGAAAACCTTGTGTCCTATGCTCTTTTTACCTACCTTATCAACAAATGAGTAAAACATGGAATAAAAATAAATAATAGGAGGGACAAATGTTAAAATAAATTTAGTAGGTTGAAATTCTGGTGATCAATGAAAGGGAGGGCTAAGGGATATGGTATGTATGAATTTTTTTCTGTTGTCTTTTTATTTCTTTTTCTGAATTGATGCAAATGTTCTAAGAAATGATCATGATGATGAATATGCAACTATGTGATGATATTGTGAACTACTGATTATATATGTAGAATGGAATGATCGTACGTTAAGAATGTTTTTATTTGTTTGTTGTTATATTTTAAAAAATGTTTAAAAAAAAGGAATAAATTGTGAAAAGGGCACAATAAAAAAATGTAAATTAGAAGGCAGAATTGAAAAATTTGCCTAGAGCCAGAGATGGCATTTCTTATGAAGGTATCATTTAATATCTTTTGCTCCAACATCCTGTCCAACTTAGCATTTGTCCCAATTTTTTTTATTTTTAATTAGTCACTTTAGAATGTGCCAGGATAAGTTTGATACTTTCTCTTTGTACACCAGTTTCTGCCAAGGTCTTCTCTAACAATATGTGAGAAACTCCACTACAAACCCCTCTGTTTTTCCCCTACAGTTTCCAGAACAATAAAACTACTACCTCTTTTTGAAGGACAATATCCAGGGAACTTGCTGCATAAACAAAATGTACTATATATGAGTGACTCATAAAAGCTCTGTTTCCAGTCTTCTATGCTGTACAAAAAGTATACAAACTGCTGCCCTTGTCAAACACTTAGTCTACTTGCTAACTGTGCCATGCACGCCTTGTGTTGTGGCCTGAGAACTACATGAAGCTTCCAAACCCCCAGAAGAAAAAATGAGAAATAATAGCTTAGGGTATATGAAAAGTGTGTGAGAAATAGCAGCAAAGTTATCTTTCATTAGCACATAGAAAGAGGAGGTTGAATGTTCCTACTATGGTATTTTGTCATTTTTTTTGTATGGGGTAAATCTACAACTACTTCTTTATTCCCTTATTTGACTCGTTTTGCAATAAACCTTTCATTGGCATAATAAGCTTCAGGAAAAAAGTGAACGATGATGAAAAATTAAATATTGAACTTTCATTTCTTAGAAAAGTTGATGCTGAAATGTAACTTGCACAATGTATTTCTTGTCATTTAACAACCATCATAGTGGCTATTATAATATCACTGACCATAAAAACTCCATACTCAAATATGTTTCAGGAGCATCCACTTCTACTTCAAAGATCAGTCATTACTTTAAATAGACTACCTAATGAAGATAACTGAAAGATCTACAGAAGGCTGATTTCATATCTCTCACTAGAGGATGGCTTTTCATTTTGGTCAAATAATTATTCCCATTCCAAGTTTTACATTTCTAATTTCAAAATATTTGAGCAGTTACCAAAAAAAAAAAAAAGACATGACAGTTACTAATAAGATGGGTTCATTTGTAGGAGAAAAATTTCCCAGTAACATGTTATTTTATATCAATATCAGTAGAGCCTTTGAAATAAAAAAATCAGTTCAGTCCAAACTGGTTGTGTTGTGTTGGTTCAATTCATGAAACAAAAATAAAGCTTCTGTAAGTTCTTTCTATTGAAGATGAAATAGTTTATATTCTGGTAAGTACTGCTGAAACTCATTTTAAATGTAAATGTTGAAGATAAAAAACTGGTTTGCAGTAATAATATGAAAACAAATTTAATGGAGCACAATGTCACAATAAAATTAATGCTTTCACTAAACAAAAAAATCTGTTAAGCAGAAATATAATTGGAATAGCTTGGAAAAAAACAATTCAAAATAGCATTCAAACAAGCTCTGATAGTTTACCCATCAATATAGAAACTGCAGTTGACAAACTCAGCAAATATATTTATGAAGGCAAAGTAACTGGCCTACAAAATTTGTATGATGAGTCTCATTTTGCATACTAAAATACATCAGTATGGAAATACACACTTTATCTCTTTGCTGCCTCTCATCAGTCAAACTTTAGATATATGTGAGTCCTTAAAAACTACTTTATAAAGAACCTAGAATTCCTAAAATTATATTGAGTATTTTTATAAACAATTCTCCTAAATTGTTATCACTTTTGCACAAAATTAGAGGGAAATATATAATCAAGGTATTCAACAAATAGAGTACATATTTTTTGAACTTTTAGAGATTTTAATAAGTTACAATTATTGAAATACAACTAATGAATAGGAAGATATTAAGCACTGACATAAATTCCTACAAAAACAAGGAAGCTAAACAAATTAAACCATGAGGGCTCAGTGGTGTAGAAGATTTAATAAGCATTCTCTAGATTATCTTGACTTCTGGGAAGAAAATTTTGATGGTACTATTATTTTTTATAGCACCTGTAAACCCAGAGTCTATATTAGAATGGAATAAAAGAGAAGACTATGATTTTGCAGAATGTAAATTTGGTGAGACATTTAAAAGAATCCTGAAGAAAATTTATTTGATGAGCTTGCTATATAAAATATTTTGAAGAATTTTTCTCAATGGAAGTAATTGTTTACAGTCCAAAAAGTTAGAATTGAGAATATATCCTATTCAGTAGAACTTGCTGAGCATGCACCAATTATCTCAGCACCTATAAAGACTATTTTCTGAAGTCAGAGAAGAAATAAATGAAGACATCAATAATTTCAGATATATTAGCCATAAAATACAACAAAGCAGGAAATTTTATGAAGATAAAAACAATGAAGGAAAATATTGGAAATATATATTTTTCAGAAAAATATCAGTGACAGAGTATTAGAAATAAATATGATTAAAATATTGTTCTGCTTGTTAACACCCAGTTGATAAGTACAAAGAAGTATTTTTATTATGCTTCAGAGATCAAAAATAAGTATTTGTTTTAAAACATTTTTAAAAACAGTTTCTAAGGAGAACTATTTCATTAGTCTGCTAACAAAGAGAAAAACTGTCAGCCAATAAATTCATATTTCTAATAGTTACATAATTTTAATCATTTTCGTATCCTTTTCACTCACAAAAGTATTCCATTTGCATAAAAAAATCAAATGGTTGCAGTTTTCATTTCCTAGGCTGGTGAAGCAAATATGATGAAATAGTTCAGCTTAAACAATGGGAATTTATTAATTTATGGTTTGAAGCCAGGAACACATTCAAATCAGAGCATCATTAAGGCAATACTTTCTTTCTGAAAACCAGCTGTTCACAATCCTTAGCCTCTCTGTCACATGACAGGGCATGTGGTAGTGTCTGCTTGACTTGCCCCTCTCTTCTGGACTCTGTTGATTTCATCTTCTTGCTTCCATGGCTTTTTTTCTCTCTGTGAATTTTACCCCCATTTATAAAGGACTCCAACAGTAGCATTAAGACCCATCCTGAATGCAGGGGGCTACACCTTAACTGAAGTAACCTCAACGAAAGGACTTACTTTCAATGGATTCACACCCACAAGAATGGAATAGATTCCAGAACGTGTTTATCTGGGGAACATATACTTTTGAACCACCACAGTTAACTATATAGAATAAGAACACAAAGTGCTTTAAAACATGAACTAACTACTAAGACAAATTTAGTCTTAAAGATATTTCAGGTGAAGAAAATGGTGGAAAAGTCTGAGAAGCAGTATTTAAAGATATAATTGCTGAGAGACCTGGGCTTTCAGGAAGATGGTGGAATAGAATATGTAGAGTTCACCCCTGTTCCAAGGAACAGCTAAAAACAACTGAGACAGCACTTGCAGTTCCCGCCCACCTCTTCTGTTCAGGTACACTCTCCCACTGCCTCCCCAGAACACACACACCCACGACTAGCCCCTGGAACCCACCTACTCCTCCCTATCCCACCCCTGCAGGTGCTCACCTGTGCCTCAGTGCCATATCCGCCCCCAGCCCATGCAATTGTGCAATCCTGCCCCACTACTCCAGCTCTGCACACATGCACACCAGCACCAAGCTCCCTCTCCTGGTGCACTCGCGTACCCCTGTCCCCTGTCGGTTTTGGACAAGTGCTTACCCGCACATCTGGGCCACCCCTGCCCCCACTCCACGTAGGCGCACAACCTTTCCTGGCCACCCCTCCTGAGCTCTGTGAAAGTGCACATAAGGGATCCACAACCCCAGATCCGTTCACATGCACACCCACATCTTGCCTGCCCAGACACCCACACATCCATACCCTAAAACCTCAACCCACGCAACCGGCCCCTCTCTGCCGCGTACACACACACACCCTTACCCCGCGCGCCACCCACCCCCCCAGCTCTGCCAGTGCACACCAGAGCCCTGCCAGCCCAGACACACACACACCTGTGTCATGCCCACCCTGACACTCAAGCATCTGCATCCTTCAGCCCCTGCAACAGGCAGCCCCTGTTCTGTGTGCACGCGCACCACTGCTCTGGCCTGCCCCTGCCCAGTGCACACGCACACCATGCCATGCCGCCCAGCACAAGTGCCCCAAACCCCATCCAGCAGCTGCCATGTAGACCCTGCACTGTGCACGTGCACATCTCTGCCCTGGCCACCCCACACAACCTATGCATGTGCACACCTATGTCCGCACTATCACCACATGCATACCTATAAGCGCCAGTGCCCCAACTACCCGAGCCTTGGAACGCAGGAGCATGATGTGGCATGCTGGGAATGGAAACAGGATGTGGCAGGAGATGTTTCTGAGGAGGCTCTGCAGATGGGTGGGGATGGGTGCACCAACAGGTTATGGATGGGCGTATGAAGCACAGGGGATGTGAGTATCGGGATGCAGGGTTCGGGGCACACAGGTCAGGATGCAGGTGGGTGGGGTGCGGGCGCATGCTTGTGTGGGGAGAGGGGATCAAGGGGGACAGGGATGTGGATGCGCACGTGGGTAGGTGCAGGGTGCAGGTCATGAGGGTTGTGGGGTGTGTGTTGAGGACATGGCACACACTGCTCCTACACTCCAAGCGCTGCCCAAGCTGCATCCTGCCCCCATGGTCCCGCACTGCCTTCCCACAACCTCAGGCCCCATGTCCCATGCCACTGGACACTAGTGTAGTGCCCCTAAACCACACCTATCCCTGTGAAGCAGCCCATCACCAAACCGCTGTGCCTCCCCCATGCCCCATGTCCTGCCCCACATCCATTTTGCAAATACAAAACTTTAGACAAGTAAAGGAAATCAACTTTCAATGTAACCCTATCAAGATAATTACATGCTTTGAAGGCAACAGAAAATCACAAAGCATATGAAGAAACAGACAGATATAGCCTGACCAAATGACCATATCAAAGTATCAGAGAAGATAAACTTTAGAACAGCTAATCAAAGATGTTCATATAACTACTAAATAAAATCAATGTGTTGGCTAATCACTAAAGGAGATAAAAAAAAGACACTAGAAGGAGTTCTGTGAAGATAGTGGATTAAGATAGGTCGAGTTTACCCCTGCTCCAAGGAACAGCTAGAGAAGTAGCAGAAAAATGATCAGAGAGTGATTCCAGAGTATAAATGACCTGGTAGGAACTTCTACACCACACAGGAAGGCCCCAGTTGAAAAAAGCAGAACTGAGAACAGAGAACCAAAGACCAACCAGCTAGTGTGAACAAAAGTGCCCCTTTCCAAACTGAGGCCCAGAGTCCTTAGGAGTGCACAGACATGCACACACACACAATGCATTCCAAGCACACATGCGCTGACCCCCATCCTCATGCGCCCCACCCACACTTCCTGCCCAGTGAACACACACAAGCCTGCCCCAACCACGCCCACCTCTCCCATGCAACCACACAGTCTTGCCCCACCCCTCCTGAGACCTGAGTACCTACATACAGCCCATGACCCCTCCCCCTCCCTGATCCCGGCAGGCAGTCACCTGTGCATCTGGGCTGGAGGTGCTTCGTTACCTTTATACCTGACCCATACCTGCACCCAGACCATACAGTTGCACAATCCCACCCCACCCCCCTGAGCTCTGCACACATGCACATCAGCATCAAGTCCTCCAGACCCATACACGCACATGCATCCAGTCATGCCACACACATCCATTCAGCTCTGGGCAAGCACTGACCTGTGCATCTGGGCAACACCCATACCCGCCCACACACATGCATTCCTACCACACTGTCCCTGAGCTCTGCACCTGTGCTAATAAGAGCCTGCCCTCGCAGACCCACACAGGAGCACAGCTACATTTTCCGCACTTGGCACCCACATATACTGCACTAACCTCTTGACTCCTGTACCCCACCTCCCTTGTCCCACACATGTGCAAACACTTGACCAAATCCCTGGAACAAGTGCCATTTCCCAACACCTAGAAGGTGCTCTCATTCATACCTGTGGCACATAGTTCCCACTCTGAACCCATGTGCACCCCTACTCCACCCAATCACTGCACCTGCACACCCGTACCAGGAACCCACCCACCCAGCATCACCCACCGCTGGTTCACATCCTGCAACTTCCATGACCCTTACAACTTCCCCACCTTTACACACTTGCACATCAGCATCCTGGCCACCCTGGACCCCTCCTCCTGTGCAGGGATATAATGGCACCCTGCTCTCCCTGTGCCCCGACTTCTCTGCACCTTACCTGATGCCATGACACCCATGACCCACAGGCATCACATGCCTAGCTGCATTCTTCCCCCATACCAGTCCCAGCTTATCCACTCAGCAACTCCATCTACCTCCCACTTCTAAGCACTACTTCTGTGTCCCCAACATTGCACCCAACTTCTGCACTCTAAGGCATACTTGAGCTGCACCTCACCCCCACAGTGCCTGCTCCACACCTCCACAACCCCACAACCCACAAGCCATGCTCACAGACAACCGCACAGGGTCCCCGACCTGTGCATATACCTGTGCCACAACCTGTCACCACAGTCCTCATATCCTGCATCCTGCTCCATACCCTTAACACAAATACAAGGCTTTAGACTATTGAAGGAAATTAACTGCCAAAGTAACCCTATCAAGATATTTAAGCACCTCAAAGACCACAGAAGATCACTAACCATATGAAGATGCAGACAGATACAGCCCAGCTTAATGACCAAATTAAAACACAGGGGATTTAGAACAACTAATCAAAGATAATCATAGACACAGGGGTTTAGAATAACTAATCAAAGATATTCATATAATGCTACTAAATAAAATCAGTGGGATGGCTAATGATATAAAAGAGATCAAGAAGACCTAGAAGAACATAAAGAGGAATTTGAAAGGATGAATAGAAAAATAGCAGATATCACAGAGATTAAAAATGCCATAGACCAAATAAGAAATATACTAGAGACACAAGAGCAGATTTGAAGAGACAGAAAAAAGAATAAGTGAACTAAAGGACTTACAATTTCAAATGCATGAAAGAGCAAATGACAAAAAAAAAAGATGGAAAATTTTGAACTGGATCTCATGATAATAATGGACAAAATAAAGCATACAAGCATAAAAATAATCAATGTCACAGATGGAGAAGAGAAAAGGGCTAGGAAGTTTAGTTGAGAATATAATGGGAAAAAACTTCCCAAACTTTATAATAGACATAAATATGCAAATCAAAGAAGACTGAAGAACTCCAAATAGAATAAATCCAAATAGGCCTTCCCGAAGACACATACTAATCAGTCTGTCAAATGTTGAAGAGAAGCTTAAAATCCTGAAAGAGGCAAAAGAAAAACAATCTACTACATACAAGGGAAACCACATAAAACTGAGTTTGGACTACTCAACTGACACTATGGAGGTGAGAAATGGTGATATGATATATTTAAGATCCTGAAGGAGAAAGACTTCCAGCCAAGAACTCTCTACTAAGTCAAATTCTCCTTCAAAACTGAGATTAAAATTTTCACAGACAAACAAATGCTGACAGAATTTGTCAACAAGAAACCAGCCCTACAAGAAATACTAAATGGAGTTCTGCCAGCTGAAAAAAGAGAGAGGAGAGGAAGATCTGGAGTGGAGCACAGAACTTAAGAGTACTAGTAAGAGTACTTAAGAGTAACTTAGAGGATAAAGAGAGGGGGCATAGATGGTTCAGTGGCAGAATGCTCGCTTTCCATGCAGGAGACCCAGGTTTGATTCCCAGACCATGCACCTGAAACAAAACAAAAGGGTAAAGAGCAATGCCTTCTCCCTGAAGACCAGCTACCAGTGACCCTGGGCTCCTCTGTGTGTTTCAGATAACAAGGTTCAAGGTAATGTCTACTGGTCTCTCTGAAGTTTACTGTTTCCAGTTTCTGGCTTCAGTAGCTTTTTTTCTCAGCTTCTCTGTCTTTTCTCTGTAAACTTCTCTGAATTTCAACTCTTATATAATATTCTGGTAAGAAGATTAAGCCCCATCTGGAGCATGTCACAACTGAAATAGTCTAACCAAAAGGCTCCACCCACAATAAATCTAATCCTACAGGAATGGATTAGCTTAAAGAACATGATTTTTTCTAGAGTACATACAGCTTCAAACCATGACATACTATTTGCAAATTTTTAAATCAATCAGGAGATCCCAAAATGAAATACTGACTACGAAAATTGAATCTAATTGTTTGCAAATTTTGTGACATGATCACACCGTAGTGGGTGGAGAAGAAAGGAGTTGACCTAAGTAACTTCGGAAACAGTTGTTCTGTCTAGGTAATATAAAGAAAAAAGAACTGTACACAAATACTGGATTCTAGTTGGTGAATTTGTTTCTGTTAGGGGTTTGGATTAGCAATTCAGAAACTATTTTGTGTCTGTACTAATATTGAACAAATAAGTTCACATACTATAGCTGAAAGCCAGACTTCTTGCTCTTAGAGAAAAAAATACAAATAAGCAAAGGGGATAAAGTTAGAATGAACCCCGTGGTGCTGGTTTACAGTCAGAAGTATCAGCAAGAACTCATGCATATTTTAATGTAGCTAATAATAGATTAGATAATTAGATAGATTAAATAGATTAGAAAGATAGGTAGGTAAGTGGGTAGGTAGGTAGGTAGACAGACTAACAGAGATATGTATGGGTATATGGTTTAATATTCAGCTGAGCACTTGAGGCAGTAAAACCCCATTAGCAGCAAGCACATTTAACACTCATATCTAGGTCTCTACATATCACTCTCCAAGACATGGAAACAGAGCTCTTCTGAGAAATGGTTAATACTAGGGTTGGGGCAGGAAAAGTATAATAAAATCTGGGGCCATCTTGTAACGGCAGAAAGTAAGGAGGTGCTTAAGAAAAATGAAGCTATGTCAAAAAGACACAAGAACCAACCTGAAAGTGTTCCCAACTACCAATTGGAGTAAGAAAATAAATAGCAATAGTATCAAATTGTAAACAAAATGATAAAATATAAAATTAAAATTCAAGAGACAATACTAATACAAATAAAATTTTGGTTAAATAAATAGACTAGCAGACAAGAAACACTGTCCTTTATAAAAGAATTCTAAATAATATTTGTGAAAGTAATGAGGGAAATAGAAAATCAGAACATCACAATAATGTAATAATAGCTGCAGGCAACACCCACTGTTAAATAATAAGACAGTGGGTAGGAATATTCTACAAATACCTGATCAGGACTCTTCAAACTTGTCAAGATCATGAGATTAAAGGAGAGGTAAAGAATCTGTTACAGATTGGAGACTAAGGAAACATAACAACTATGTGCAATGTGGTTTCACGAACTGGACATTGGAACAGAAAAAAAGGTTGTTAGTGGAAAAACAGAGAAATCTGAATAAAGCCTTAATTTAGCCAATAGTACTCTACCAATGTTAATTTCTTAGTTTTGATCATTGTACCATGGTTATCTGGGTGAAGGGCACATGGGAATTCTCTTTATATATTTACAACTCTCTATATTTCTACTATTTTTACAATTCCTCCATAAGTCTAAATTATTTCAAAAATAATATGTTAAAAATATAACCCAAAACATTGGACTTGTTTAAAGCCGTTCTCTATGCCCTTGGTTCAGAGGCTTTTTCATGAGTTTTCCTTGGTTACATTCAGAGAAGGCAATGTGATTTAAGGTTTGGTTCAGCAGTACTACTTTGTGAAGATTCTCTCTTTACGTGGAAAGGTTGTTTCATTTTACTTTAAACTGCCTCTGGGAATTCCCATCAACAGCATGCTCCTTTCCATAGCATGAAGCATCTCTGCCACAAACTAGGACAAGATCCTCCTCTGAAGTGCCTTTGGTGATCTCTTTAGCCACTGCTCCTGCCCACTGCCTCTCTTAGCTCCTCAAACACAGTGAAGCCTAGCCCCTGGCTCAGGTTATTCCAGTCCTGCTGCTCTGCCACTGACATCCTCTTCATTTGTCCTCTCTGCCTCCCTCCCACCAGTATTTTTCTCACAGATTTTTTCTCACAATAGAACTTCTGTGGTCTCACTCAACCTCACTCTTACACCTCTACTCTTCAGCAGGGAGTGCCTGCAAAAAAAAAAAAAAAGTTTTATGGAGCAGTAGAACAGCTATCTCTCCTCAGGTTTCCAACTGTAAAAAGTTGTTCTGATCTGAGGGTCACTGGTAAGGTCATTACTTAATCCAGCAAAAACTATGCACTGCCCTCCTGTATGCCATGAACTGTACTAGGTACTGGGAGTTGGATACATCGATGAGCAAAACAAATGAAGAGAGAGGCATCACAGTCCTCTGACTCTTGGAAGTCTAGGTCTGTGGAAGTGGAGGGAAGTCAGCCACAAGAAAAGACCTCTCTAAAACCAAGTCTAAGGTCCTGCAGATCTCCAGGACTGCTTGAGCAAGTGGGTGAAAACAATCAGAGAGCAGCAGTGGTTTCACTTTGTGTTCAAGGGGAATATTTTGAGTTCAGAAATAGAGACTAAAGATGAGACAGTGAAATTCACAACAATTTGTCTAAAACAGTTATACAGGCTTGAAAACCTTCATAAGATTTTTCCTCGTTTAAAATAAAACTTAAATAAAGAAGAAAACAAGCATTGTCAGACATCTCACTCACCAACCCTCTCATGATTAGAGATATTTCATTATCATTATTTTAGATTTACGCATGTCCATAAAAGCTAATCTACTCTGAATTGAGAAATCAGTTTTATATTGTGTGTCCCATGCAATCCTTGCTCATTGGCTCCTCCATCACATAACAATGCACATGGCAGCCTTTCCTGGGTTCTCCCTTCTCTTCTGGATTTCATTTACATTTAGCTTCTTCCTTCTGTGGCTTTCTCTTTTTCTATTGGAATTGTATTATGCTTATAGATGACTCCAGAAATAGTATTAAGAACCATTCTGATTGAGTTGACCCACACCTTAACTGAGGGTGCTGCTTAGAATGGATTCACACCCACATAAGAGGGCACCATGTGCATTGCTATGTAACAGAGGACCCAAGGACCTAGCGTACTAGCATCCATCTCCAGAACACCAGACTTCAGGAAGAAAGCATGACCTTGATGACACTTTTATTTGGTCTTTCTCTTAGCCTCAAAACCATTGCTTATAAATTCCCATTGTTTAAGCTGACACACTGAATTGTATTTGCTTCAAAAGCCCAGGAAACAAAAATGATCTCTAAATACATCAATAGAAAAAGTCTCCCACTATAAATAAATCAATTAGACATGTTTGAACTATTTTTCTCATCCCTCTATTCTTTCTTTACCCTCTAAGTTTCTTTTTTCTATGCATTTTGCTTTCTCTTTGATTGAGGCTTTCCCTATTTCCTGAACTACTCTGAAAGACAATCTGCAAACATGGATCCCTATTCAGGAATTCTCCTTGGGATTAAAGACTTAGCTGCATTAGCCAGTATCCCTCACATTTGCCATCCTTAAAATCTACCAAGAAGTAATATGATTTTGTTGATATTTTGAAAACCTTCCAGGAAGGAACATGAATATTTAAGGTGTGAGTATTAGACAGACATAATTATTTGTCATTTGACTCCTACACAGGATTTTGTTGTTGTTCTGTAGTTATTTCCCCAATTTCAGGATGCATAATTGGAATTGACATACTGAGCAACTGGTAGAATTCCCACATTGGCTCTCTGACTCGTGGAGCGAGGGCTATTATGGCAGGAAAGTGGGAGCCACTAGAACTGTCCCTACCCAGCAAAATAGTAAATCAGAAGCAATACTGGATTCCTGGAGAGATCACAGAGATTAGTGCCACTCTTAAGGACTTGAAGGATGCAAGGGTGTGATTCCCACCACATCCCCATTCAACTCTCCTATTTGGCCTGTGCAGAAAACAGATGGGTTTGGAGGATGACAGTGGATTGTTGTAAACTCAACCAGGTTGTGACTCCAATTGCAGCTGCTGTTCCAGATGGTGGACTGGAGTGGAGTGAGTTCACTCCTGTTCTGTGAAACAAGATAGAATATGGGGAGAAAATGTCCAGGACTGCAGGTCCCAGGGCGTGAGTAGTCTAGGAGGGTTTTAAGCAGTTTTGCGGGGGAAGAGGATCAGGGGAGAGTGAGTGGGATGTGTGACAGGGATCCCCATGGTGGGGATGGGCTGTGGTGCACCAGGGAGGTGCAAAGGAAGGAATTGACCCTCCTCTGCTCCAGCCTGTACAGCTGCTGGCTGGGGAAACCTTCCCATATGATTGTGGTGGGCAGTGCCTGCAGGGAGCCCGGAGGCAGGTGATTGTTCACTGCAGGACAGGCCTCGGAGTGGGGGGAGTGATCACCTGGTCTGGTGGAAGAAAAGCTGGCTGGCAGTCATGGTAACTGGCAGGCCCACCAGCACTGCAGATCAGCTGATTAGCTGATCCCCCAAACTCTGGTCAGCCCCCCAGACCCTGGTGGAGATCTGCCGGTCACTTGCCCCTGGCAGGGCAACACCCCTGCAGAGCAGCCTCCTGATGAGCACACAGCCTTCTAGTTGCTCTAGTCAGGAAGAGCGGGACTGAGGGAGGAGGGGATTCCAGCACCATCTTTTGGCCCAATGTGGTAAGGGCAGGTCGCCTGCACCAGACAAGGAGGGGAGAGCATGAGGGAGGAGGAGCCTGCTGGGGATGAGGGGTAAGTGCAGGCAAGCTAACTTCCTTTCTGTCTAGGTCCTTATTTCTGTTTTTATTTTATTTTTCTTCTTAATATTATTTTTTATTCTCCCTCTTTTAAAACATATTCTTTCTATACATTTTAAAAGTAAGATAACTGTCCTTTTCATTATTTTTTTATTTTTATAGACTTTTTATATTATTATATTTTACACATTTTCTATTTTTTTATTTCACAAATTTTTTACTATACCATTTCCTTTATTTTATTATTATTATTATAATTTTTCTCTTAAATTTTCTCTCCCTCTAGTGGGCACCAGCCTGACTTCACTCCCAGTATGTCCTGGGGTATCTCCTTTTGATTCTGGTAACTACTATTGCCAAGCTGTATTTTGTTTTGGTTCTCGTTTTTGTATTTCATGTTTTTATTATATTATTATTTTACTTTATTATTATTATTATTTGTGTGTGTGTGTGTGTGTGTGTGTGTATGCAAGGGCTAGTTCAGGTTGAATATAGTAGTCAACCATTCTGCCACTGGAGTACCCATGCACCCTGGCCTACCTTACAATAGACCCTTAAGTTGAACGTATCCCCTACATGAGATCTGGACCTTGATTTGGCAAAGAATAACCAACAAAGTGTAAAAGAAACATTTAGCAAAAACTATGCAAATACAAAACTTTAGAAGAGTAAAGGAAACCAACTTGCATAATAACCATATCATGATAAACAAACACCTAGAGCACCACGGAAAATCACAAAGCACACAAAGATCCAAACAGAAATGGCCCAACCAAACTACAAAATCAAAATTCCAGAGGGGGGCACAGAATATGGAACAAATTCTCTAGGATATTTATAAAGAAATAAAGGATATCAGGAAGACACTATAAAAGGATAAAGAAGAATTTGGGAGGTTAAATGGAAAAGCTGGCAGATCTCACAGAAATGAAGGATACAGTAGACCAAATAAAAAATATACTGGAGATGCACAATAGCAGATTCAAAGAAGCAGAAGGAAGAATAAGTGAGCTAGAACACAGAACAATAGAACTAGAGTGCACAAAATAACAAATGATAAGAAAGAAAGATGGAAAAATGCAACTGGTTCTTAGGGAAATGATGGACAACAAGAGGTACAAATATATAAGAATTATTTATATCCCAGGAGGAGAAGAGAAAAGCAAAGGGTTGGGAAAGTTAGTTGAAGATATAATTGGGGAAAACTTCCCAAACTTTATAAAAGACATGAATATGCACATCACAGAGGCCCAGGAAACTCCAAATGAATAAATCTTAACAAGCCCACACCAAGATACATACTAATCATACTGTCAGGTGTGAAAGAGAAACAGAAAGTCCTGAAAGTAGCACGAGAAAAACAATATACCACATAAAAGGGAAAGCATATAAGCCTGACTTCAGACTGCTCAACAGGCACCATGGAAGCAAGAAGACAGTGGTATGATATTTTTAAGATCCTAATGAGGAAGGTTTTCAACCAAAAATTATTTATCCAGCCAAGTTATCCTTCAAAATTGAGGGAGAGGTTAAAATCTTCAAAGATAAAGAAAGATTGAGAGAACTAGTCAACAAGAGACCAGCCCCATAAGAAAACAAAAGGAAGCCCTGTCAGATAAAGAGAAAAGACAAGAGAGGGAGTTCTGGAGGAGGGCACAGAATTGAAGAATATAAGTAAAGGTAATTTAAAGGAAAAGAGAGAGAAGGAATAATTTTATATCTGGCAAATAAAAACTAAAGGACAATTTGGTAGAATCAAGAACTGCTCTTACAGTAATTACTTTGAATGTTAATGGACTAAACTTACAAGTTAAAAGATACAGGCTGACAGAATGGATCAAAAAATATAACCCATCTATATGCTGTTTAAAATAGACACATCTTAGACTCAAGGACACAGTTAAAAAGAAAGTGAAAGGATGGAAAAAAGATCCCTATTCAGTACTGTATGTTTGAAACATTAATTGCATCATCTCCCTGGAGATGTAAGTCAATCAAGAGTGGTTGCTAAGACAGATTAGGTGGAAATGTGTCTCCACCCATTCGGGTGAGTCTTGATTAGTTTACTGGAATCCTATGAAAGATGAAACATTTTGGAGAATGAGAGAAATTCTGAGAGAATGGAATGACATAGCACCAGAAGCAGAGAGTCCACTAGCCAGTGACCTTTGGAGATGAAGAAGGAAAATGCCTCCCAGGGAGCTTCATGAAACAGGAAGCCAGGAGAGAAAGCTAGCAGATGACACTGTGTTTGACACGTGTCTTTCCAGATGGAAGAAAACCTGACAGTGTTCGCCACGTGCCTTTCCACTTGAGAGAGAAACCCTGAACTTCACTGGCCTTCTTGAATCAAGGTATCTTTTCATGGATGCCTTAGATTGGACATTTCTATAGATTTGCTTTAATTGGAACATTTCCATGGCCTACAAATTGTTAACTTGCAACTTTTTAAATTCCCCTTTTTAAAAGCCATTGAGTTTCTGGTATATTGCATTCCAGCAGCTAGCAAACTAGAACAAAGGGATGCCAAGAACTTATACACAGAAAATTACAAAAAAATTGCTAAAAGAAATAAAAAATGACCTAAATAGATAGAAAGATATTCCATGCTCATAGATAGATAGGAAGGTTGAATATCATCAAGTTGTCAATTCTACCCAAACTGATCTACAGGTTCAAAGCAATACTAATAAAAATCCCAATGACCTACTTCGAAGACTTGGAAAAATTGATAATCAAATTTATATGGAAGGGAAAGAGACCTTGAATAGCTAAAGATATCCTAAACAAAGAAGAATGAACTGGAAGTTCTATTACTTCCTGACTTTAAAGCTTCCTATAAAGCCACAGTGGTTAAAACAGTGTGGCACTGGCACAAAGACAGAAGGACTGACCAGTGGAATAGAATCAAGAATGCAGAGATGTACCACTAAATCTATGGACATTTGATCTTCAATAACGCCTCCAAATCTACTGAATTGGGACAGAATAGTCTTTTCAATAAATAGGCATAGGAGAACTGGATTTCAATAACCAAAAGAATGAAAGATAAGCCCTACCTTACATGCTAAACAAAAATTAATTCAAAATGGATCAAAGACCTAAATGTAAGAGCCAGTGCCCTAAAAATTCTTGAAAAAAAAATTAGGGGAACATCTTCGAGATCTAGTAATAAAAGTAGCTTCTTAAACTTTATTCCTACAGCACAAGCTGTGAAAATAAAAATAGACAAATGGGAACTCTTTAATATCATAAGCTTCTGTGCATCAAAGGACTTTGTTGAAAAGGTGATGAGGCAGCCAACTCAATGAGAGAAAATATTTGGAAACCACATGTTGGATAAAGGCTTGATATCCTGTGTACATAAGGAAATTACACAGTTCACTACCAAAAGAACAAACAACCCAATTATACAATGGGCAGAGGAAATGAATAGGCACTTTTCTGAAGAGCAAATACAGATGGCTGAAAAGCGCATGAACTGCTCATCTTCATTGGCTATAAGGGAAATGCAAATTAAGATGGTAATGAGATATCACTGCATAACTATAAGAATGGTTGTTGTTAAACAAACAGGAAACTATAAATATTAGAGAGGATGCAGAGAAAATGGAACATTTATTCACTATTAGTGGGAATGTAAAATGGTTAAACAAATAGGAAACTATAAATATTAGAGAGGATGCAGAGAAAATGGAACATTTATTCACTATTAGTGGGAATGTAAAATGTTTCAACTGCTATGGAAATCAGCTTGGTGAATCCTCAGAAAACTGAATATTGAGTTGTCCTGTGACCCAGCATACAATGGAAGCCTTTTAAGGAAGATTCAGAAGAGACAGGCTCTCTTCCTGCTTTGGCTGATGAGCTTCTCCTGTGGAGTTCATCCAGAACCTCCATCAGAATCGTCGGCTCTACAGCCTGCCCTGTGGATTTCAGACTCTGCGTTCCCGCGGTCACATAAGACACTTTTATAAATTTTATATTCGCGAGTATTCCCTGTTGATTCTGTTTCTCTAGAGAACCCTAACAAATACACTAAGATATCCATTTTAGGTGGTTAAGATTTCCACATGTTAATGGTAAAAATATTTCTATCTTCATATTTCCTGAAATAAGGAAAATATTTAGTAACATAGGTTGTATTAATTAGGTTCCCTAGAGAAACAGAATCAACAGGAAACACTCGCAAAACTAAAATTTATAAAAGTGTCTCACGCAACTGTGGGAATGCAGAGTCCAAAATCCTTAGGGCAGGTTGAGAAGCTGATGATTCTGATGGAGGGTCTTGACGAACTCCACAGAACAGGCTTGCTGATCAAAGCAGGAAGAGAGCCTGTCTCTTCTGAATCCTCCTTAAAAGGCTTCCAGTGATTAGATTAAGCATCACTCATTGCAGAAGACACTCCCCTTGGCTGATTACAAATGAAATCAGCTGTGGATGCAGCCGACATGATCATGATCTAATTCTATGAAATGTCCTCATCACGAACAGACAGGCCCGCACTTGCCCAACCAGACAAACAGGTACCACCACTTGACCAAATTGACACACAAACCTGACCATGACATACGTCATTACTATAGCAATGCAGATATGGTAAGAACTTTCTACTTGATATTTTGAGAACATTCACAGTTTTTACAGTTGATCAAATGGTATCTAAGTTAGTTTTTAAGACTTAGAATTTAAGAACCTTGTTATCTGAATATACAGATTTTTTCCTTGTTGCTTTAATTTTAGATTGGTTTGTGAAACTGCAAACACAGGCTTTACAATGATTGTATGGATGCTTTATTTAAATATGCCTGTGGTTAAGCTAACTAAGATATCCATTTTGGTGGTTCTAAGTGTATTATTTGTTTTCTTAAATAAAAAAAAATACAAGGGCCTTCCACCTCAGTGAAATTTCTAGGTGTCCAGTGGTGTGGGACACGTCTAGATATCCTTTCTAGGGTGAAGGATAAGTTGTTGCATCTAGCCCCTCCTAAGACCAAAAAAGAGGCACAATGCCTACTTGGTCTCTTCAGATTTTGGTGACAACATATTCCTCATCTGGGTGTGCTACTTGGCCCGCTTATCAAGTGACCAGAAAAGCAGCTAATTTCTAGTGGGAACTGAACGAGAGAAAGCCCTGCTACAGGTTCAGGCTGAGGTACAAGCTGCACTACCTCTTGAGCCATATGATCCAGCAGATCCAATGGTTCTGGATGTGTCAGTAGCAAATAGAGATGCTGTCTGGAGCATTTGGCAGGCCCCTATAGGAGAATCACAATGCAGACTCAGGATTTTAGAGTAAAGCCTTACCATCTGCTGCAGATAACTACTCTCCTTTTGAGAAACAGCTTTGACCTGCTACCAAACCTTAGTAGAAACTGAACACATAACCATGGGTCATCAAGTTATCATGAGACCTGAGTTGCCTATCATGAGCTGGGTGTTATCTGACCCACCAAGCCATAAAGTTGGGCATGCACAGCAGCACCCCATCATAAAATGGAAATGGTATATAATAGATAGGGTCAGAGCAGGTCCTGAAGGCACAAGTAAGTTACATAAGGAAATGGCCCAAATGCCTATGGTCTGCACTTCTGCCACATTACCTTCTCTTTCTCAGACCAGAGCTATGATCTGGTGGGGCGTTCTTTACAGTGAATTGACTGAGAAAAAGAAAACTCAGACCTGGTTATAGATGGTTCTGTATAATATGCAGGTACCACCTGAAAATTGACAACTGCAGCACTACGACCTCTTTCTGGGATGTCCCTGAAGGACAGCAGTAAGGGGATCCTCCCAGTGGGCAGAACTTCAAGCAGTGCACCTGGCTTTTCATTTTGCTTGGAAGGAGAACTGGCCAGATGTTTGTTTGTATACTGACTCATGGGCTGTTGCTAATGGTTTGGATGGATGGTCAGGGACTTGGAAAAAGCATGACTGGAAGACTGGTGACAAAGGGGTCTGGGGGAAAGGTATGTGGATAGATCTTTCTGAGTGGGCTGAAAATATGAAAATATTTGTGCCCCATGTGTGAATGCACACCAGAGGGTGACTTCAGCAGAAGAAGATTTTAACAATCAAGTGGGTAAGGTAACCTATTCTGTGGATACCAGTCAGCCTCACTTCCCCAGCAACTCCTGTCATTGCCCAATGGGTTCATAAACAAAGTGGTCATGGTGGTAGGGATGGAGGTTATGCATGGGCTCAACAACATGGACTTCCACTCATCAAGCTAACCTGGCTACAGCCATGGCTGAGTGCCCAATATGCCAGTAGCAGAGACCCACACTTAGCCCCCAATATGGCACCATTCCTTGAGGTGATTGGCTGGCTACATGGTGGCAGGTTGATTACATGGGACCACTGCCATCATGGAAGGGGCAGCAATTTCTTCTAACTGGAATAGACACATACTCTGGATATGGGTTTGCTTTCCCTGTATGCTATGCTTCTGCCAAAACTACCATCCGTAAACTTACAGAATGCCTTATCCATCATCATGGTGTTCCATACAGTGTTACTTCTGATCAAGGAATCCACTTCACTGCAAATGAAGTGTAGGAATGGGCACATGCTCATGGAATTCTCTGTTCTTACCCTGTCCCCCATCATCCAGAGGCAGCTGAGTTGATAGAATGGCAGAAGCACCTTTTGAAAACTCAATTATGGTGCTAACTAGATGGCAGTACCTTGCAGGGCTAGGGTGATGTTCTCCAGAAGGACATGTATGCTCTGAATCAGCATCCACTGTATGGTGCTGCCTCTCCCATAGCCAGGATCCATGGTTCCAGGAATCAAGGGGAGGAAATGGGAATGGCACCACTCACTACTACCCTTAGTAATCCACCAGGAATATTTTTGCTTCCTGTCCCTTCAACCTTGAGATCTGCTGGTTTATAGGTATTAGTTCCAGAAGGGGGAGTGCTTCCACTAGGAGAACAACAATGATTCCATTGAACTGGAATCTAAGACTGCTGCCTGTCACTTTGGTCTACTCAGGCCCCTGGATCAACAAGCCAAAAAGGGGATTACTTTACTGACTAGGGTGACTGACCCTGACTATCAGGGGGAAATAGGACTGCTACTACACAATGGAGGTAAAGAAGAGTTTTCCTGGAATATTAGAGATCCCCTAGGGTGTCTCTTACTACTATGCCCTGTGATTAAAATCGATTGAAGACTGCAACAGCCTAATCCAGGCAGCTACCAATGGCTTGGAAACTTCAGAAAGGAAGGTTTGGGTCAGTTCACCAGGAGAAGAACCACAGCCAGCTGAAGGTAAAGGGAACATGGAATGGGTAGTAGAAGAAGGTAGTGATAAATATGAATTATGATGATATGATTAGTTACAGAAATGAGGACTGCAATGATATGAATATTTCTTCCTTGCTTTGTAAGGAATATCTATGTATTTATACATAAATCAAATATCTTTGTTTTCCTTTTTATTTTATCCCCTTTATCATATGACATAAGCTGTTTGGTTCATGTTATAGTATTTAAGTTGTAAGATATCAAGCTTAAGAGTGAATATTACCCGGAGACTCATACCCTATTCTGGAGAGATTTAATGTGTTTCCAGTTATATGCAGGGCAGTTGAATATTGTTAGGTGAGGGAAAAAAATGTGTCTGTTATTATTTTCTATTTAGAGATTAAGTATGGCTTAAGGTGATGTGTATAGCTGCCAAGTTGACAAGGGGTGGACTGTCTTGTCAAGTTCATGTGTCAACTCAGCCAGGTGGTGGCGCCTGAGTTGTCTGGTCAGTCAAATGCTGGCCTGTCTGTTGCTATGGGGACATTTCATGGATTTAAATCCTAACCATGTTGGCACATCCATAGGTGATTGCATTTGCAGTCAGCTAAGGGGAGTGTTTTCTGCAATGAATGATGTTTAGTCTAATCATTGAAGGCTTTTAAGGAGGATTCAGAAGAGACAATCACTCTTCCTGCTATAGCCAGTCAATCTCTCATGAGAATTCATTGAGGACATTCATTGGAGCTGAAGAACCCTAGTATTTCTCTAGAGAACTCTAGCTAAACAGATGGTAAGAATTGTTTTACCCTTAATCAAGTTTCAGGCATCTAGATACCTAAAGATGAAACAGACTTTTCTGAAATGTTCCACCTTTCTGGATTGACTGCATCTGGCTTCCTGGGGCAAGATACTATAATGGGGAAAGCCAGAGACAGTAAATCATCACAGAAAAAAAAGGGGAGGCAGGTTAAATTGAACTGCTGGAAGGCAGGACAAGTCTCAGAAATAAAAAGTATAAGGAAAATGGGGCACTGAGTGAGGGAGAGAATTTAAGCAAATAATAGGAATTTGGCAGAACAAACAGAACAATCAATATTCTCAGGGAAGGAACATAGGAAAGCGAGCTCTCTCCTGAAGGTGAAACAACTGCACAGAAAGGAAAATCTTAAGTATTGCATTGCCTATCCAGGGTGTTCTAATTTTCCAGCTGCCGGAATGCAACACACCAGAGACAGATTGGCTTTTAATAAAAGGGGATTTATTTTGTTAGTTCTTCAGAGAAAAGGCAGCTAACTTTCCACTGAGGTTCTTTCTTACGTATGAGCTATTCTGAAGGTCTAGAATAAGTCAGAACAAACATCAAAGAAAAGTCAACCAACAATAAAACCCTAGACAAGAGAAAGAAACAAACCCTCAGAGTTAACTCATCGAGATAATAAGATCCCTAGGCATCAGCAAAAATTACAAGCCATAATAAGAAACAGGAAAATATGGTTCAGTCAAGGGAACAAATTAAAATTTCAGAGGAGACTCAGAAGCTGGAACAACTAATCAAAGATATTCAAAAAATTTAAATCAGTTTGAGGAAATGAAGGAAAACATGTGTGATGGCTTGAAGCTGTTGTGTACTCCAGAAAAGGCCATGATTTTTAGTCTTTCAGTCCATTCCTGTGGGTGCAGACCTACTGTATGTAGGACCTTTTGACTAGGTTATTTCAATTGAGGAGTTGCCCCGATGTAGGTCTTAATCCTTTTACTGAAGTCCTTTAAGAGATGAAATTAAGAGAAACTCATGGAAAAAAACCCAGAGAGTTGAGAGACAAGGACACAACCACAAAAGCTCAGAAAGAAAGTTACTGAAGCTGCAACAAAACCCAGGAGAGGAGATAGCGACAGGCAGTAAGTGGGTAAAGAGGCTTGAAGATATCTGCTTGTGAGACAAAGGTTCTACAAAACCATGAATTATTCAAAAATTTTACTTGAAATTAATGAGTACACCCAGCTACATTTCATCAAAAACAAGGACATCAGCTATTAAAGAAGCATTTGGGGCAGGCAACAGTGGCTCAGTGGTAGACGTCTCACTTGCTGTGCTGGAGACCCAAGTTCAATTTCTGGAGCCTGCCCACGCAAAAAAAAAAAAAAAAAAAAAAAGAAAGTGAAGAAGCATTTGGATACTTTCTTTGATGGCATGAGTGGACTCAGGACATTTTTTCTTCAGTGGAAAATCATTGAGATGAGATGGTTTGCAGGCCAGGGACACAGTGTAATTGGTGTGGAGATTAGTGAACTGGGATGTGAGAATTTTTTGCAGAGTAGAATCTTTCTTACTCAGAAGAACAAATTGCTGAAATTCCTGGAGCCAAAGTAATTACAAGTTCTTCGGGGAACATTTCATTGTACTTTTGCAGCATTTTTAATCTTTCCAGAGTAAATATTGGTGAATTTGACAGGATTAGGGATGGAGGAGCCTTAGTCACTGTTAATCAGCTGATCAAGAATGCTATTGTTGATAAAATGTTGGACCTAACAAGAAAACGGTTCCAGAACCTCACGTCTGTTGTTTGCTATGATTCAACTGAACATGCATTTTATATTCCAGACACTGAAATTAAGAGGCTGTTTGGCACAAAATGCAATATTCATTGTCTTGAAAAGGTTGATGCTTTTGAAGAACTTCAGAAAGTTGGGGAATTTACTATATATTTTAAAAGTTATATCTGTTTACAGACAAATAAAATCTAGCACATCAACATGGTTTTTAGCAATTGAAAATCATGCTCAGGCATGAAAATAAAATGAATGGCTAAAAATAATTTACTAGTCACAACACAGATCTTTGTACAAAAGATGCATATAATTTTTTAGAGAAAAACACATACTAAAATGTTCAAAGTGACTACCTTTTTTAGGAGAGTATAATAAGGGGTAAAAGCAGACTAACCATGTTTGCTTCACTTGCAGATTGTAAAAAACTTTTACCATCAGCATATATTACTTAATCAATAATAAAAGAGAAATGCAATTATATAACAATGAACAATGGGACATAAAAATAGACATTGAGTGTAATACTTTAATAAGGTACAGGTAAAAAGAAAGTAATCTAAAAATTATATGAAATAATAATTTTACTATAAATACTCCTATGCACCCTTTTTGACAGTTTGTCTCCTTATATAATAATTTTATGTATACAGAGACTCACATTTTATTAAATCAAACATTCCCCTTTAACTGCACTACCTAATATCTAAAGGGTATTGATTGTTTGGCTCATGTTAATAGAAAGTTGTATTTCATTTAAAATGCATTATTTGTGTGCCAAAAAAAAAAAGAAACAAAGAAAAAACCTGGGAGAGAAGGACCAGCAGACACTGGTCATGTGCCTTCCCATGTCATAGAGATGACTTGAATGCTGGCAGCCTGTTTTCAGAGTCCAGGTATTGTCTTGTTGATGCCTTGAGTTGGACATTTTCATGGCCTAAGAACTGTAAATTGTAAGTTAATAAATGGTCCCATTGTAAAAGCCAAACATTTCTGGTACGTTGTATTTCATCAACTTGATCAAACTAAGACAACATGCATAAAGAGATAAAGGAAATTAAGAAGGCAATGCTTGGATATTCAGAAGAATTTAAAAGTATAAAAAGAAGTATAATAGAAGGTATGGAGATGAAAAATAAAATAGTAGGGATTAAAAATGCACTAGAGGGGTGCAAGGGTAGTTCAGTGGTAGAATTCTCATCTGCCATGCAGGAGACCCAAGTGAGATTCCCAGCCCATGCACTTCCCAAACAAACAAATAAAAACCAAACAAACAAAAATTCAGCATATGATGTTGCAATAAAGGGATACTCACATGGAAAAAGAAAGAAATGTGACCTCTACTATACAGCATTTAAAAAAAGTACACAAGAGGCATATGACAGCAGGTTTGAACAAGCAGATGAATCAGTGAACGAGAAGGCAAGACAATCACAATTATACAGTCAGAAGAAGAGACAGAGAAAAGAATAGAAAAGTTAAGCAGTGTCTCAGAGATTTAAGTCACAGCACAAAGTGCACAAACATATGGGTCATGGTTGTCCCAGAAGAAGAAGGGAAGGGAAGAGGAGCAGAAAGAACAGTTGAGGAAATAATGGCCAAAAACTTCCCAACTCTTATGAAAGATATAAATATGCATGTCTAAGAAGCTCAACAAACTCCAAACAGAATAAATCCTAATAGACCTATTCTAAGACACATGTTAATCAGAATATCAAATGCCAAAGATAAAGAGAGAACTCTGAAAGCAGCAAGAGAAAAGCAATTAATCACATTCCTTAATAAGGGATCCTTATTAAGACTAGGTGTAAATTTCTCATCAGAAACCATGGAGTTGAGAAGGTGATGGTATGATATATTTAAGATGTATATGAAAGAGAAAAACTACCAGCCAAAAGTTCTTTATCTGGCAAACTGTCCTTCAAAAAATGAGGCATAGTTCCTAAAGAGAGGGATAGAAAGATCAAATGTGATATTGGAGTTATACAGAGAAGATAGGATTTAACAAATGAATATGTCTGCTAAATCATCAGATTGATTTCTCTTTTAGTCTCCAGTATCTTAGAGCAGCTGGAAGTAAAAACCTAAAATAGTGGAATTGTAACCCATGTCAACTCTGAAATATGTTCTACAACTAATTGTGGGGCTATGCTTTAAAATTTATTGCTTTTTTGTATATATGTTATTTTTCACCAAAAAAAAGAAGGGGAAAAAAAAAGTCGATTGTGATGATAAAAAAATATTTAAACATTCTAGCCTCCTACATTCTGGAGCAGTGAAAAGGAAAAAAATCTGAGAGGATCGTATGGTAGCCCATGACAAACTCTGAGATCTGTCCTATAACTATTTGGTGAAGAGTGCTTTGAAAACTATTGCTTTTTTATTTCTTTGCTTCATATATATGTTATACTATACAATAAAAAGGTTAAAAAAATTCTGCCTAACAATCCTAAAAAAGGGGGGGGGGGTAGTTTAAAATAGTCAAAGATAAACAGAAACTAAGAGAGTTTGTCAACAAAACACAAGCCCTACAAGAATTACTAAAGGAAAGTCTTCAAGTTAAAAGGAAAGGACAGGAGGCGGGCCGCGGTGGCTCAGCGGGCAAGAGTGCTTGCCTGCCGTGCCAGAGGACCCCGGTTCGATTCCCGGCCCCAGCCCATGTAAAAAACAAACAAACAAACAAAATATAATAAAACAAGAAAATGTTTAAAAATGTTTCCCTTTCTTCCTCCCTTCCTTCCTTCTCTGTCTTTCCTTCCTTTCCTCCCTCTCTCTTTAAAAAAAAAAAAAAAAAAAAGGAAAGGACAGGAGAAAGTGGCTTGGGGTAGTGTGAAGAAATGCAGATTACCAGTATGGGTAATTAAAATGGTAAAGGCAAAAATCAGTAGTACTATATACTCAATATATAACTCTACTTTTTAATTCAGATAAGAATCCGAATACAAGTGAAAAAAGGGATATTTCCTGATAATGAAAATGCAAAATATGAAGTGGCAACCTTGGACAAAAACGACAAAAAGAAAGGAAGCAGAGGTATGGTAGTAGAAAACATGTATACTATTGAAGTTAAGTTGGTATCTTTTCAAATTAAGAGGTTATAGATGTAAGTTGTGTACTATAAACACCAGAGTAGTCACAATGAAAGTATTTTAAACATATACAGAAACAGAAATGAGAAAAGGATCAGTCAGATACATCACAAAAGATTAAGCATATAGAAAAGACATTTGCAATCAAAGAAAGGAGACAGAGAGAAAAAGATGTGACATATAAAAACAAAAGACAAAGTGGCTAAAGTAAGTACTACCTTTATAGTAATAACATTGAATGTTAATGGATTAAAATACCCAATAAAAGGACATGAATTGGCAGAATGGATTTTTAAAAAGCATACTTCTAACTATATGTAGTTTGCAAGGACTCATCTTAGACTGAAAGACACAAATGGATTGAAAATGAAAGGATGAAAAAAAGTATTTCATATAATTGTAACCAAAAGAGAGTTGGGGAAGCTATATAATAAGTCAAAAGCTGTTATATGAGATAAAGAAGGACACTATATAATAACAGAAAGGGCAATCTACCAAGAAGAAATAACAACTGTAAATACTTAAATAACTAACCACAGTGCCCGAAAATACATGAAGAAAACACTGGGGAAACTGAAGGGAGAAATAGACACCTCTACAATAATAGTTTGAGACTTCAATACACTAATTCCATCCACAGATAAAACATCTAGTTGAAAGATTAATAAGAAAACCAGTAATACGGTGAATGAACTAGACCTAATAGGCATATTCAGAACATTGCCCTTCAGAACAGCAGTCTGTACACTGTTCTCAAGTGCGCATGGATCATTCTCCAGGATAGACACATGGTGGTTCACAAAACAAGTCTCAATAAATTTAGAAAGATTGACAATCATATGAAGCATCTTCTCTGATCATAATGGAATGAAGCTAGAAATCAACAGCAGATGGAGCCTTGGAAAATCCACAAATAAAAGGAAGTTAAACAACACTGTCCTAAACAGCCAGTGAGCCAAGGAAGAAACTGTGAGCAAAATCAGTAAATATCTGGAGATGAGCCAGAAGCAAGAGCATGACATACCAAAAATTATGGGATGCAGTGAAGGCAGTACTGAGAAGGAAATTTATGGGCTGAAGGCTAACATTTTAAAATAAGAAAGAACTAAAATCAAAGATCTAGCTGCATACCTATAGGAACTAGAAAAAAGTACATCAAACAAACTCCAAAGCAAGCAGAAGGAAAGAAATAACAAAGACTAAAGAAAATAAATGAAATTGAAAATAACAAACAAAAAATAAAGAGAAATAATAAAACCGAAAGTTGACTCTTTGAAAAGATCAATAAAATTGACAAAGCTTTAGCTAGATTGACAAAGGGAAAAAGAGAGAAAATACAAATGAACAAGTCAGAAATGAGAAGGAAGAATTGACTATTGACCACACAAACTAAGAAGTTTCAAAAGATTATACTATGAACAACTGTGAGCCAAAATATTAAATAACCTAAATGAAATGGACAAATTCCTGGAAAAACACAAACAACCTACAGTGACTCCACAAGAAACAGAAGACCTCAACAAACCAATTATAAGTAAAGAGATTGAATCAGACATCAAAAAACCTCTCAAGAAAGAAAAATTCAGGACTAGAGAACTTCACAGGTGAATTCTACCAATCATTCCAAGAAGAATTAACATCAAATTTGCTCAACCTCTTCCAAAAAATTAAAGAGGAAACATTACTTAATTCATTCTAGAATGAAGTCATCAGCACCCTACTACTGAAGTCAGATAAATATAATTACAAGAAAAGAAAATGACATACAAATTTATCTTATGAATATATTTGCAAAAAATCCTTTCAAATCAAATCCAACAGCACATCAAAATAATTATATGCTATGATCAAGTAGGATTTATCCCATATATACAAGGGCAGTTCAACATAAGGAAATCAATTAATTTAATACATTACATCAATAAATGTATAATATTAAATTATTTAATAAATGTATTAAATTATAGATTACATCAATAAAATGAAGGGAAAAAACGCATGATCATTTCAACTGATGCAGAAAAGGTATCTGACAAAATCTAGCATCCTTTCTTGATAAAAACACAGAGGAAAATGGGAATAGAGGGAAGCTTCCTCAACATGATAAAGGGCTTATATGAAAAAGTCAAAGCTAACATTATACTCGGTAGTAAAACATTGAAAGTTTTCCTTCTAAAATCTGGAACAAGAAAAGGATGCCCACTGCCACCACTATTATTCAACATTGTACTGGAAGTTCTAGGCAGAGCAGTCGGGCAACAAAAAGACCTACAAGGTATCCAGATTGGAAAGGAAGAAGTAAAACCTTCAATATTTGCAGATGACATGAGCCTATACCAAGAAATTTCAAAATAATCTGCAACAAAGCTACTGAGCTAATAAATGAATTCAGTAAAATGCAGCATACAAAATCAACATGCAAAAATCAGCAATAATTCTGTACACTAGTAATAAGCAAGCTAAGAGGGAATTAAGAAAAAAGTTCTATTTGCAGTAGAAACTAAAAGAATCAAATATCTAGGCATAAATTTAACTGAGGATGTAAAGGATTTGTACACAGAAAACTACAAAATATTGCTAGAAGAAATCAAAAGACCGAAATAAATGGAAGAACATACCATGTTCGTGGATTGGAAGATATTATCTTCCAATTGGTCTATTATTAAGGCACTAACTTAAATATTGTTAAGAAGGAATTCTGCCCCAAATGATTTACACATTTAATGCAATCCCAATCAATATTCCAATAGCCTACTTTGCAGAAATGGAAAAGCCAGTTATAAAATATATTTAGAAGGGTAAGGGAACCCCAAATAGACAAGAACATCTTTAAAAAGAAGAATGAGATTTGAGTACTCACACTTCTTGACTTTAAAGTATACAAGCTATAGTGTTCAAATCAAATTAGCACAGGCACAAAGAAAGATATATTGTGACCAATGGAATTGAATTGACAGTTCAGAAATAGACACTCACACCTATGGACAACTGATTTTTGACAAGGTTGCCAAGTCCACTTAACTGGATAAGAATAGTTTCTTTAACAAAAAGTACTGGGAGAACTGGATATCCATAGGCAAAAGAAGGAAAGAGGACACCAATTTCACACCCATACAAAAATTAACTACTAGCTTTTACAATGGGGACTTAACTTATACACTTACAGTTCTTAGGCCATGAAAATGTCCAAATCAAGGCATCAAAGGCAATGATTTCTTCCCAAAGACCAGCTACCAGCAATCCTCAGGTCCTTTGTCATATGGCCAGGTGCATGAAAATATCTGCTGGTCTCTCTTTTCTCTCATGGATTTCATTATTTCCAACTTCTGTCTTCGGTAGCTTACACTCTCAGCTTTTTATCCTCTTATAAAGGACTCCTGTAAAAGGATTGAGTTCCACCCTGGGGCACAACTTAACTGATATAACCTATTTAAAAGGCCCCATCCACAGTAGGTCTACACTCACGGGTATGGATTAAAATAACATGATCTTTTCTGGGGTACACACAGCTCCAAACCATCACAGAACCCAATTTAATAATGGGCGAAAACTTGAATTGACATTTCTCCAAGGAGGTTATACAAATCGCTAAAAGCACATGAAAAGATGCTCATCATCTCTAGCTATTAGGGAAATATAAATAAAAATCACAATGAGATATCATTTCACACCCAGTAGAATGACTACTATTAAAAAAATTACAAGTATTGGCTGTGGAGAAACAGGCACACTCACGGCTGGTGGGAAAGTAAAATGGTGCAGCTGTTGTAGAAGACAGTTTGGCAGTTCCTCAGGAAACTAAACACAGAATTACCATTTGAGGCAACTATCCCACTGCTAGGTATATACCCAGAATTTAAAGCAGGTACTCAAACAGATACTTGCACATTGATGTTCACAGCAGCATTATTCAAAACTGCCAAAGGATGGAAGCAACCCAAGTGCCCTATCAACCAATGAATGGATAAACAAAATGTGGTTTGTTAAACATACAATGGAAACTTATTCAGCTGTTAAAAGGAATGAAGTCTTGATGCCCATGACAATATGGATGAATCCTGAGGACATTACGCTGAGTGAAATACACCAGGCACAAAAGGACAAAGGTTATTTGATCTCACTTATATGAATTTATTTTAATTAGCGAACTCATAGTGATAAATCCAGGGGATTGATAGCGTAGAGAATGGGAAGATGATGCTCAATTTGTTCAGAATGTCAAGTAGGTTAATTGAAATGTTTGGAAATGGATGGTAGTCATGGCAGCATATTATTGTGAGTATAACTGTGAGTATAATTAACAGCATTGAATTATGCTTCTGAATGTGGTTGAAAGGGGAAATTTTAGTGTCATGTATGTTATAGAGTGAAAGTTAGAGCATAAAACATGGAACTGTATAACATAGTGAACGCAGTTGTGGATGATAGAATGGGGTTAATAGTTCTAGTATAAGAATATTCTTTCATGAATTATGACAAATGTATGATACCAATACAAGGTGTTAATAATAGGATGGTAGCAGTGTGTGTATATATATATATATATATATATATATATATATATATAAATGTAGCCATGGGCAGCTGGAAATAGGACATCATAACCAACAGTAAACTATCTCTGAGGAAAGATTTATAGGAAACAATTCAGGTGCTCATGAAGCAGCTCCCAACCAACCTCATAACAGATAATTTGGGAATAATTTTACATGTCACATACCATAATTGTTTGTCACTATTTTCTGACAAAGTGGTGAGATTTTCTTTTCTTGTGAACTAGCCTAATTGTTGGAAAGCTCTTATAAGCATCATAACTCAAATTCTAATACAGTGCTTTTAAAATGAGATTGTCAATACTTTTAGAAAAATATAGTAATATTACTAATTTCTAAATCTCCCCCCTCAAAAATTACAGAATTGAAATTAGAGGTGCCTAGAATTTTTCAATATTATTGCTGTCAAATTAATATTGACTTTTAGCTAAAAAAAAAAAATCGAGTGCTGAAGAGGTATTTTGTGAAAAGAAATGATCTCCAGCCTCACTTCTAGTAACACTCCCCAGAAGCTACATTTCTATCAATTTCACACCTTCAGTTTTTGTGGTGATTACTCTCATAGCTCCAAACACATGTACATTTATGTATATTATACACATACATTGATTTATCCATGTGTAAGTAATATTCATTGACTCATTACTATAAAAGATTGCCCTCAAATTTTGCCCTTGTCCTCCCAAATTTTGAGAGTTACATTACTATTTTTACCTCTTATTCTGGTTGCCTTTAAATTATTGAATGATAACTTTATGTTTAAATTTCTTGTTCCACTAGTTATTGTCAATACCTATTAACTCCATGATATGCAAAAAAGTATATTAATTTCCATTTCCTGCTTATCACTTCTTATTCCCTTTTCCACCTTCTAACTTCTGAAAGCAATATGCCCCTTCTACATGGTCAGGTTTGCTAACCCTTATATGCTATTCTGTAACTACAGTTCAGTCTTCTGTGCTTCATCTGTGAATTGATGGTAAATGTGGAAAATCAATAAGCAGCATATTTAATATTTTTACTAAAATTATTATTGGATTCAGCACCAAAAACTGTTTTGCCTTAGTTCAAGAACACATCCATGGAACTAGCAAGAATGTTTCTAGCAAAAAAATCAAATACCCTTTATTTTCTTATACTACATCATTTACTCAATAACGAGCCAGGGCTTAGTTAGAGTTTGTGATAATTCTGCTCAATTGACTTATTTTTCATTGCTTAGACCCTCCCACCTCTCAGAAAAAAAATGGTTAAGTATATGCCTTTATCCCTCAAAGTAATTCAGCTGATTTCAAACCCTTTCATCCTTTTATTCCAATCTTGACATTTGACTCACCTAATCCTGACTCACGGTTATCATCACTGGAAATTCCTTCACTGAATTACTGAGTTACATTAATCAACTGTTTCCAAAATCCTATGGATAACTCTTTCTTTTATTATTTCCTCCCTTGCTAACCAGAAAGCATCCTAAATAACTTCCTCAGAAAGGTTACATGACAAGGTAAACTCTCTTAAGTCTTGAATGCTGAAACTGATTTTATTTTGCCTTTATTTTTTTTGGTAGTTTGGCTGAGTACATAATTTTAGGTCTGAAATTGTTTATCTCAAGAACTTAGAAGAGGGGTGCATGGGTAGTTCAGTGGTCAAATTCTCACCTCCCATGCAGGAGACACAGATTCATTTCCCAGCCCATGCACTCTCCCCCCCAAAATTTTTTAATTAAGAAAAAAAAACTTAGAAGAAATTTCTCCGTAATTTTATAACATTCGTTATTACTAACTGGAAGTCTGAAAGTAATCTGTAATCTATGTCTTATTCTTACAGATATTTTTATTTTCTTTCTCTAGAAGCTTTTAGGAATTTCTCTTTACCCTTCATGATTCACTAGGTTGCATTAAAACTTCACATAACAGAAATACGGCTACAATGGTCACATGATACCCAATTTTTTTTAATGAAACATAAACTGTAGAGGCTAGGGAAGATGCTTCATGAAGCTATTAGAGACATAAGATCCTTTCTGCCCTATCATCCTTAACATGTGACTCATGCTCATGGTCACAAGATGTCTGCCTTATATTGAGGCATCACATATATATTCCAGGCAGAGCATACTCACACAGACATATTGGCAAGTAAATCTGGAGAGAAATTACTTTTAATATTTAATTGGGCACACTGCCACTCTAAATAAAAATTAAGATTTTGATATGAGGAAGAAGGGAAAATGCACATGACTTACTTAGGCAACTAGCAGTAAATGCCCTACATGATGAAAACTGCTTAAGATCAAAAGATCTTATAAACCAAAAGTCTTTCATCAGCACTGAGAAATTTTCTTCTATCTTAAAAAAAATAACTGCTCCCCCTCCAATTTGTCTAATTTCACTCTCAGGAACTCCTTTTAGTCAGATTTTAGGTCTTTCCTGAGTTAAACATCTGTGTCTCTTGCCTTTTATCTTTATCATCACTGATTTTTTTGCTCAGAATTCTGGAATGTCTCTTGACTTCATCATCATATTTTTATAGAAATCATAGGTTTATTTAATTTTAAGGTTTTTTTTTAAGTTCCAGAAGTTTCTTTCCTGTTTCTGAACTGTTTGTTTAAATAACATTCTGTTCTTATTTTATCTTCTGTGAATATCTTTATAGCTACAGAATGTAATACATTCTATAATTTCTCTGAAGATGTGTTACAATTTTTCTAAGTGGTGTTCTTTGATTTTTATTTCTTTGCAGGTCATTTATTTTGAGTGTTTACCTTGATCTTTCTCTTTCAGTCTGTGGATTTTGCTCCTATTTTTGATAATTCATGATTACTGATTCATAAAGGAAAATGAAAGGCTGGTTTGTATAAATAACTATTATTCTTCAATAGGAGATTCTCTGGAATGGAAAGGCTGATTGGGAGTGCAATGTGTTACTGGGCTGTCTTGGTGGGCTGCTTTCTCTTTTAGGTATCTGGATGAGAATTTTGACATTAGCCTGGAAATCCCAAAATTTTCGTAGTAAGAAAGTATTTAATTTGTGTGAAGTCACCTACACTAGAAGCCCTGTTTTTTTTTCTCAGAAATGTATTACATTTCTGAAATGTATCAGAATATGAAACAACAACAGAACTCCAAAATATGTGAAGCAAATACTGACAGATTTGAAGGGAAGAAAGCGATGGCTCCACATTAGGTGACTTGATACACAGCTTTCAATAATGGATAGAACACATAAGCAGAAGATGAATAAGGAAATACAAGATTCAAACCATACTTGAAACCAACTAGATCTAACAGATATATATATAGACCAATTCACCAAACAACAGAATACACATTCTCCCCAAGTGCAGGTGGACCATTCTCCAGGATAGATCATATACCGGTCTCAACAAATTAAAAAATATTGAAATTATACAACTTTTTTCTTCAACAACAATGGAATGAAGCCAGAAATCAATAACAGAAGGAGAAATTCAGCTTTCACAAATATGCAGAACTTAAGCAATGTACTCTTAAACAACCAATGGGTTAAAGAGGAAATCCCAAGGAAAATCAGAAAATCTCATAAGGTAGATGAAAATACAACTTATCACAATTTATGGGATACAGTAAAGGCAGTACTGAGAGGGGAAATTATAGCTCTAAATGAACACGTTAAAAGAAAAAAGATTTAAAATCAGAGACGTAACCTCAAAACTGGAGGAACCAGAAAACAAAGAGCAAACTAAACCCAAAGGGACCAGAAGGAAGGAAATAGAAAGATTAGAGTGATGATAAACAAAATGGAGAATTAAAAAAAAGCAATAAAAAAATCTCAACAAATTCAAAAATATTGAAATTATACAATTTTTTCTTCAACAACAATGGAATGAAGCCAGAAATCAATAACAGAAGGAGAAATTCAGCTTTCACAAATATGCAGAACTTAAGCAATGTACTCTTAAACAACCAATGGGTTAAAGAGGAAATCTTTAACCCATAAGAGAGAAGAATCAAAATAAATAAGAGAGAATCAAAATAAATCAAAAGTTAGTTCTTTGAAAAGATCAATAAAATTGACAAACCTTTAGCTAGACTGATGAAGAAAAATGAGAGAGGACACAAATAAAAACAGAAATGAAATGGGGGACATAAGTACCTGCCCCCTCAGTAATAAAAAGGTCTATAAGAGGAAACTATGAGCAACTATACGCCAACAAATTAGATAACCTGGATAAAACGGACGAATTCCTAGGAACACACAAACTACCACTGCTGACTCAAGAATAGAAGATCTCAACAAATCAAATACTAGTGAGAAATCAAATCTGCATTTAAAAACTTCCCAACAAAGAAAAGCACAGAGCCAGATGACTTCGCAGGGGAATTTTACCAAATACTCCAGGAATTAGCCTCAAACCTCCTCAAACCATTCCCCCCAAAAATTGAAGAGTAGAGAACACTGTCTAATTCATTCTACAAGGCCAACATCAATCTGATAACAAAACCAGGTAAAGATATCACAAGAAAAAAATTATAGATCAATATCTCTGATAAATATAGATGCAAAAATCCTTAACAATATACTATCAAACCAAATCTAATAGCACAGAAAAAAGAATATACACCATGATCAAGTAGGATTTATCCCATATATGCAATGGTGGTTCTACAAAAGAAAATCAATTCATGTAATATACTGCATTAATAAAGTGAAGGGAAAAATCCCTACATGATCATCTCAATTGATGTAGAAAAGGCATTTGACAAAATCCAGCATCATTTCTTCATAAAACCACTTTGAAAAATAAGAATAGGATTTGATTTGATAGAGGGCATATATAAAAAATGCACAACTAGCATCATTCTCAATGGTAAAAAACTGAAACTTTCCCTCTAAGATCTGGACCAAGACAAGAATGTCCATTGTTACCACTGTTATTCAGTATTGTACTAGAAGCTCAAGCCACAGCAGTTAGACTAGAAAAAGAAATAAAAGGCATCCAAATTAGAAAGGAAGAAGTAAAACTTTCAATATTTGTAGATGACAATATCACTCTGCAGAAAATCCTAAAAAAATCCACAGCAAAACTCCCAGAGCTAATAAATGAATTCAGCAAAGTTGCAGAGTTTGAGCTCAACACCCAAAAATCAATAGTATTTCTATACACTAGTAATAAACAATCTAGAAGAAGAAATCAAGAAAAAAATCAATTTGCAATAGAAATTAAAATAATCAAATATTTAGGAACAAATCTAACCAAGAATGTAAAGAATTTATATACAGAAAATTATAGAATATTGCTAAAAGAAAGCAAAGAAAACTAAAATCTATATTAATGGATTGGAATAATAAATATTATTAAGATGTCAATTCTGTGCAAAACAATTTACTGATTCAACATAATTGCAATCGAAATTCCAGCAACCTTATTTGCAAAAATGGAAAGGCCAATTATCAAATTTATATGGAAGGCAAGGGGCTCCAAATAGCCAAAGCCATCTTGAAAAATAATAAAATTGGAGAACTCACACTGCCTGATCTTAAAACTTATTACAAAGCCACAGTAATCAAAACTGCGTATTATCAGTAATCAAAACTGCAAGGACAGACATATAGATCAATGGAATCAATTAAGAGTTCAGAAATCAACCCTAACATTCATGGTCAAATGTTTTTTTGGTAATGATTTTTAAGAAGGGGCAAAGACCATTTAATTGGGAAAGAACAATTTCTTCAACTAATAGTGCTGGAAAAACTTGATCGCATTTGCATAAGAAAGAAGGAAGACCCTACTTCATACCTTATACAAAAATCAACTCAAAACGGATCAAGAAATGAAATATAAGAGCCAAGACTTTCAGACCCCTAGAATAAAATATAGGGAAGCATCTACAGGACCTTGTATTAGGCAATAGATTCTTAGACTTTACATCCAAAGTGCAAACAACGGAAGAAAAAAATAGATAAGTGGGACCTAATCAATATTTTAAAGTTTCCAACACCAAAAGACTCTATCATAAAAGTAAAATATTTGGAAATCACATATCCAATAAGGGTTTAATATCCAGAATATATAAAGAAATCTTTCAACCTAACAACAAAAAGACTAACAAACTAATTTAAAAATGGGCAAAAGACTTGAATTGACAGTTCTCCAAAGAAGATACAAAGATATGCAAATGGCCAAAAAGCACGTGAAAAGATGTTAATGGTCATTAACCATTAGGGGATTACCAATTAAAACAACAATTAGGTACCATTTCACACCCACTAATAATGGCTACTCTTAAGAAATGGAAAACAAGTTTTGGAGTAGATATAGCATCAATCATTCATTGCTGGTGGGAATGTAAAATGGTGCAACTGATGTGTGAAACAGTTTGAAAGTTCCTCAGAAAGTTAGGTATAGAATTACCATATGACCCAGAAATCCCACTTCTAAGTATATACCACAAAGAATTAAAAGCAGGGACTTGACCAGATATTTGCACATCAGTATTCATAGAGGTATTATTCACAATTGCCAAAAGATAGACACAACCCAAGTGTTCATTAACTGATAAATGCATAAACAAAATGAGATATTTAAACACAATGATACATTATTCAGCCCTAAAAAAATAATAAAATTCTGATACACAAGATAACATGGAGGAGTCTTGAAGACATCATGGTGAGTAAAATAAGCCAGGCACAAATGAACAAAATGTTGCATGATCTTACCGATATGAAATAATTATAATAAACAAATTCATAGAGTCTAGCATATAGGTTCCCAGAGGATGGAATAGGGGTAGGGAATAGGGAGGTAAGGCTTAAAATGTATAAAATTCCTACTTGGGATGATAGAAAAGTTTTGGTAAAGGATGGTGGTGATGGTAGTACAACATTGTGAATGTAATTAACAGCACTGAATTATATATTTAAATGGGGTTAAATGGTCAAATTTTAGGTTGTGTTTATGTTACTAGAATAAATATTTTTTAAAAATCCATGGACCTGTCCACATGAATAGTGAGCCCTAAGTTAAACCAAGGAATATAGTTAACAGTACAACTATAAAAATGTGCTTTCATCAACTGTAGCAGATTACCACACCAAGGCAAGGTGTTAATAATAGAGTAGTGTATGGGAATCCTGTATTTTATGCATGATTATTCTGTAAGCTTACAATTTCTCTAACAAGTTAAAAGAATTGACAATTGTCAATATGGGGCTGTCTATTGTTCTGAGTGTAGGAGGAAGGAAAGAGTTGGAAGTGATCACTGAGGCAGCTACATGGTAGTCAGAGCTTAAATGATGCTCTTGGTTTAGCTGCTTACTTCACTTCCACTATCCAAACTTGAGTACCCTACATTCATGACCCTGGAAGCTTCTAAAAGTCTAATCAGTCACCACTTTCCCAGAAACATACCAGCTGCATATTCTGAGCATACTCTACTCCACTTCATCCACCTAAACTTCCACTGACAGCCCACCTCCAAGAAATCCCTAGGACGTTCTTGGACGATCCTGCCCTCTCTCTTCAGTATTATGGTATTACTGCCCTTTGTATTATTTCATATTTTATGTAGCAGTATCTCCGGAGAAAAGGGAGGCAAATGTATTTTTCTGGTCCACTTTCCAAAAATCATAACTTTTTTATTATGTAAGAGCTTCAAGGCTTATTTCAAAAGATTAATCTCTGGTATCTAAAATGTTTTATCATGAATAATCTTGCATTGCAGAAATCTTAATTTGGAGTCATGAAGATACCTCAAATTCATTTTCTTAAGAAAATTTATGAACTAAACAACTCCACTGATAGCAGGCTTGTTTTATGCTCATGCATTTTCTTACCTATTAACAAACCAACTCATTTCTGTACATGACCCTTTGAGAAAGTTTATCAACCTTCAAACTAATTATAAAATGGCAGCTCCTTTTCCTTACTGGCAAAAAATTGGTTTCATAGAAGAATTCCAGGAAGCTTAATTGGTGTAAGCTGATTGTTGGCCTACAGAGGAGAGGTTTCCATCAATAAATTAAGTATACTCAGATACTTAGGATATTTCAGAAAAAGAAAAAAAAAGTATGCGACCACTCAGCAATCCCTGTACAAACCTATGAACATGTCTCTCACCATTATCTCAGGAATTCTTTCACTGATAAGAACAAACACAAAAGAGATAAAAGCAGAACTTAGGCCACCTTAGCTTGTTCTTATAGACAAGTCAATAAGAAGACATGATGGCAGATTCTCTGGGCAGATTTGGTCCTATTACCACAAATATACTTCAGGTAATGAGATCACAATGAAGAAGACTGCTGTATAATAAAGGTAGGTCTACACAAAGGTAGAGCCATACGACCAGGAGGACAAACAAGAGAAGAGGCACTCCAAAGGAAAAGAAAAGGTGACACACTGAACCTAGGTGTCACAAGTGAGAGAAGAATGGACTGCAGGCAATGAGTCTGCCAATGAGAAAGACATCTTTGGGGATAGATTGGGGGGCTCTCTGGAAATTACACTAATCATTTTTAAAATTTTAAGCATATTTTTATACACTTGATTTATAAATCGAAAAATCCATACCTACTTTATGTGGGAGCTCATCAGGGATTTAAAAATAGCCTCATGGTATGTACATCTACAAATAGACCAATTTTCAACTCTAGACTAGAGTTTGAAATAAAGTTATCTCCAGACAAGCCCCATGACCAGTGAGAGTCAAGAAGCTAAAGAAGTATGCATATGGGAGGCAGGCCCTGAGAAGCCACCATGATATCATAAATACAAATGAATTATCATGAGTCTGAGTTTGACAGAGAACAACAGAATGCTTAAAATTCACAGTGTAGATCCATGGCACACTTCTCTCTCACTTCTGCATGCTCTCCCTAAACAATGTCCTCTGCTCTTGTTGCTTCAATTCCCCCAAGCCATTGGCTTCCAAATTTGTCTCTATCCCAGATTTCACTCCTGAGTTCCAGGCCTTATTTACCTCCAGAATTCTTTCTCCTGGAATCACCTTGTCTAACCCCAGATATTTGCTAAACTAATGACTGTCTCTAACTTTCCTCTTCCTTCTAAATGAAAGCTCTTTCAATTCTAAGAACTATTATGAGTTGACACGTGTAGCAGAGATTTAAAAATAACACCCAACAAACTGCCTGTAAATTGTGCTTTCCTGGAAACCTGCAGGCTTCCAAATGCAAATCAGAGTGAGTCCACTGCCACCAACACTTACCAGGGAAAACTTCCATTTGCATCTGCTCCCCAGGTCCCCAAGAAACTGCAAATAAATCAGTAGCTTATTCAAACAAGAACCCACCACAAGTTGAAAGTGCAAGTGAAGGTGGTTTTGGAAGGAAGAGTGAAAAGGACAATGTTCTGAAAATTGGGGCTAATGAGTACATGTCATTTTTCAGAACAGAAGAGTCATCCATACATTCATAAATGTTTAACCCTAAGTTGACTTCATGCTTTATTCGACAGCACTCCTTTAGTTCAGTGCTTGTCAATCTTAGTGGCTAGCCCTCTCAGCTCACTCAAAAATACCTTCCTGTGCCCTTAGTAACTATATCCCTCTTTTTAGTAATGTCATCATTGCCAGGGGCACATTTTCAGGCTTGAAGTGAAATAGAAGTGATTTTATTGACTTCTGTTGATATACTGTGACAGTAACAGGCAATCATGGACACTTTACAGAAACAAAGTTCAGTTTGATCTTGCGTAGGAAACAGATTTTCCTAAAAACACCTCTATCCACACACTTGAATACAGTAATTTTTTCCCCATTAACTTTATCTGGCTCCCTAAATATCATATCATATCACTATATCAATAAAATTTTTTAAAACCTGTTTCCTTTCTAAACTACCAATTTCTGATTGGGCTTTCCCTAATTAGCTATGAACCCTCTTCTGAAACTTCAACTTCTTGTCTACATTGCAGCTCTCCAAAGTGTGTCTGTATTGGTCTATAACTGCAAAATGCACAATCCTGGTCCTAATGTCCTTGTTTTTAAGGAACATCCTGAAATATTTAGGGGTATTTAGTCAGAAACTTATTCTCAAACTAATATATAAAAATACATTTATTTGTAGAGAGAGAAAAGAATTATATGGTAAAATGTTAACTTCTTGGTAATCTAGGGATCTTGGTGATTTTCTCATAACTTTTTTATTAAGTCTGAAATTAAGTCAAAGTTAAAAGTTAAAAGAAAGAAATTTGGGGCAGTGCAATGGTGGCTCAGTGGCAGAATTCTCACAGGCTATGCCAGAGATACGGGTCTGATTCCTGGAGTACCTCTGCAGAAAAAAAAAGAAAGAAATTTTACCTTAGTATTATGGTCAACCTAAAAGGAAATATGATTAGGAAAACATGTTCTGTAAGTTATAAAGCGCTGCAAAATGTTTTTTTTTCTTTTTTAATATTTAGCATATCCAA
Source organism: Tamandua tetradactyla (assembly GCF_023851605.1). Taxonomy (NCBI): domain Eukaryota; kingdom Metazoa; phylum Chordata; class Mammalia; order Pilosa; family Myrmecophagidae; genus Tamandua; species Tamandua tetradactyla. The sequence continues at coordinate 186,856,567 of NC_135327.1, forward strand.
TTAAATTCATTTTCCTAAAAAAAAAAAAAAAGTCCTAATGCTTCAATAGCTTTAAAAAACACACGTTTAATTCTTTCTTATACAAAGACCTCTTCAAGCACATGTGTTCTTAGAGCAGCTATGCTCCATATTGCATCTCAAGGATCCAGGCTTTTTTTAGAGTAATGCCCCACCAGGCCCTCTAACAGTCACTGTGCCTGGAGAAGGGAGCTTGCAGACCTGTCACATTTGCTCTTCCGCGCATTAGTATGGTAGCTGCAAATCTCCCACTCACAGCCCATTGGCCAGAGCTAATCGCATGCCTCTACCAAATGGTGAAGGGAGCGGGAAACACAAGGAATCCTACGTAATATTTGCTAAGCTCTCCTATCTGTGCCCCAGTGTCTTCTGAAGTTCATATTTTCTCCTGAACTGAAAACCCTTTCTCTGTCACAAATATTGGGAGATAGAAGGAAATGAGAAGAGCATAGATATCTTACCTTATTCCCTCATTTCTCTTCTAATCAGCTTTCCAACTCTCCAACTTAGACTGTCTACCAGACTGCAAGTCAAATATAGCAGGTGACATTACCTTCTCTAGGACTATCCAGATTATGCTATCTCCCTTTTCATAAATGTAGTGGTTCACTACTGTCAAAAAAAGTAAACAAAAATTAATAGATGGAAATACTAGTTGTCAATGAAAGGAAGGGATAAGGGGTATTGTTCTAGTTTGCTAGCTGCCGGAATGCAATATACCAGAAATGGAATGGCTTTTAAAATGGGGAATTTAATAAGTTTCTAGTTTACAGTTCTAAGGCCAAGAAAATGTCCCAATTAAAGCAAGTCTATAGAAATGTCCAATGTAAGGCATCCAAGGACAGATACCTTGGTTCAAGAAGGCTGATGAAGTTCAGGGTTTCTCTCTCAAGTGAGAAGGCACATGGTGAACACAGTCAGGGTTTCTCTCTCTCAGCTGGAACGGTACATGGCGAACACGGTGTCATCTGCTAGCTTTCTCTCCTGGCTTCTGGTTTCATGAAGCTCCCCAGGAGGCATTTTCCTTCTTCATCTCCAAAGGCCGCTGGCTCATGGACTCTCTGCTTCGTGGTGCTGCAGCATTCTCTGCTCTCTCTGAATCTCTTTTGTTCTCCAAAATGTTTCCTCTTTTATAGGACTCCAGAAATTTATCAAGACCCACCCAAATGGGTGGAGACGTGTTGTCACCTAATCCAGTTTAACAACCACTCTTGATTAAATCACATCTCCAGGGAGATGATCTCATTACAGTGTCAAACATACAGTACTGAACAGGGATTATTCTGCCTTTATGAGATGGGATTTGTATTAAAACATGGCTTTTCTAGGAGACATACAACCTTTCAAACCAGCACAAGTATGGTGTGAGTTTTTTCTTTTTTCTTTTTCTAGAGTGATGCAAATGTTCTAAAAAATGATCATGGTGGTGAATATACTACTATGTGATGCTATTGTGAGGCATTGGTTGTACACCATACATGGAATGTTTGTGTGTTAAGAATGTTCATGTTTGTATGTTGCTTTGGTTTGATAATATAAATCAATTATTAAAAAAGAGAAAGAAAACAAACCTCTTAACCATGGGTATTATAGACTTCGGGTCTTGATTGGATAATAAGTGAAGAGCACTGAGAACAAAAAAAGGCAAAAAAGAACAAGAACTTATACATTTTCAAATTCCAGAAATATTGATCAACACCCACTCTATATCTAGATTTTTTTACATTTAATATTCACAGCACAATAGGATTCACTTCCCTCACTTCATGGGTAAGAAAGCCAGGGCACAGATAGGTGAAACTTACCCAGCTGATAAGCGGCTGTCCCCATCGCCCTCACCCCGGTACCTCTCATTTATACTCATCCAAGTTCAGGGTACCTTATACCTGACACACATGGGAAAGTCAGAGTTCAGCACAAAGGGCATTTAGGAAGGAATGGTAACAAAAGTCCCTCCAGAGAATAATGGGATACTCCGAGCCTCCTCCCAAGTTGCAGCTGTGAGGCACAACCCAATAATATCAAACATATGGACAGGTCAGGGAGAACTAGTGCTAGAGGAAAGATGCAGAAAGTGATCTTAAGGCAGGGTAATAGATGAAGAAGGCATGGGACTGTTTGGGTTTTACCGTACTTATGCATCCAGAGAAAGGCAGTCAGACAGCTGTCAGGGAAAATTGCATTTTAAGGGTCCTTGAGACAACTGGTAAATAGGAGAGCCGCTCACAACATCTTCACAGCAGCATTTCTTAACATCTTACTAAATAAGAATGGTGTTCTTTCCCACCACAAACCTCTGAGGGGATCTAGCACCAAAGCAGCCTCCCGGCTTTCTCTGTCACAACTCAAAGCTTAGAGTCCTTTCACAGCTCTTGCTTCCTCCATAATCTCTTATGTCCCTCCTTGCACTAAGATGTGATAGCACACACAAGCACACATGCATAGAAGCAAGTGGACTTTCTTCCATCTTTATTCACTGCCTTCCTTCCCTCACCCCTTAATTTCTTCTTACTTTCCTTACTTTCTTCTTTTCCTCATTTAATAAAATACTTATTGAAGGTATTTATTAAATATTCATTAAAGGTATTTTCTGAATATTTGCTTGAGTAAAGGGAATATGGAATGGGTAGTGGAAGAAGGAATTACCAGCTGTGACCATACAAATAATTGCAGAAATAAGGACTGTAATGGTCACGAGTATTTCTTCTGTATTTTATCATGAATATGTTTGTATATATATATATATATATATATATACAGAGAGAGATACATACATATATATATGTATATCAAATATCCTTGTTTTCTTTCTCTCTAATCCCCTTACATGTTCCCATATATCATATGACATAATTTGTATTAGCCTTACATCATAGTATTTAAGTTTTAGGATATCAAGGATAAGAGTGAGTATCACTTAAGGCTCTGAATCCTCTTCTGGGAAAGGGATTAGTGTATTTCTCAGGGTAATAAGGACATTTTTATCATGTTAGGTAAAAGTATGACTGTTATTGTCTTTATTTGGGAATAATGTATCATCTAAAGAAATGTATATGGGTGTTAAATTGACAAACAGTGGACTGTGACAGTTAATTTCATATTTCAACTTAGCTAAACTATGATGTACAGTTATTTGGACAAGCACAGATCTGCTTGTTTATGTGAGGGTATTTCGAGATGTGATTTGCATCTACAATTAGTTGACTGCATCTATGATCAACAAAGGAAAATGCCCTCAGCAATGTGGGGAATCTCTTCATCTGCTCAGAGGTTTTCAAAATCAGAACTGAGGATTTCAGAGATCAGAAGAGAAACTTGGAATCAACTTCAGTATTTGCTTGTTGCTGAAATATCCTGTCAACCAGCATCCTCAGAGGAATTTGGACAGACTTCAGCATCACCTTTATTGGAATTTCCAGTTTGCAGCCTTCCCTACAGAGTTTGGACTTGCCAAACCCCACCGTCACATGAGCTCATTCTTTGTAATGTCTCCCCACCCCCTCAGAGATTTGGTAATTGTCCTGTAATTACCATCACAACTGTAATTTAGAAAATAAGACTTTACTACAGGTGATTTAGAAGCAAAAAATGCTCATTACAAGGAACAGCCAAAATACATTGAGAGAGACAGAATCCAGATACAGTTGCATCTTTCTTTCCACCCACCTGAGTATATGGCCTAAGAGCCTCCCAAAACTAAGAATTATCGAGCCCAAAATATCAATAATGCCAAGATTCAGATCCCTAACTCTAAGGAAACGAGGTTAGGTTCTCCCAAGAAGTCTCTCGCATTCTGCTCTGGTATCACATAGAGTAGGTCTGTGAATAAGACGCTGGTCTTCCTTTCTGCCATGTGTCTTGACTCTACCAGTGATTCTCTGAAAGTCCCAACCTCATTTGTCTTTGAAGGTGGAGGGGGGGGGTAGAGCGTGAAATACTGTAGGGAAAGGGACAGTAAAAGCTGCATTGCTTTCCTTTTATACAATTTCCTTTTGAAGAATCCTCTCTTTTATATGTAAGTTGGAGGTGGGAAATTAATCAAATGTCTTCTTTCTAGATTATGACCACTTATTAGCAGCTATACTCAATTTAAGGAGTTCAGCAAAAACTGAATTTATGGCAAAGAAGAGTTGTAAGGAAAATCCCATGCACCTAAAGAAGACTTTGATATGCAAGTGATATTCTGGGACATGTGGAAAATGTAAGAGCCCCAGTGGAGGACAGGATAGGGTTGCACAAAATTCATGTTTGGGAGACTGATGTTAGATCTGGATAGAGATGTGTTTATATATCTATAAAGAGATGCATCCATCACACACCAAAGATAAAAATAAAAATTCCAGCCTTTTCTACTGTCAGAAAGAAACAACTTCAGGATCCATTTAATCCTGTTGCATAACTTTCCTAAAATGCTATGTTTAGGGTGTTGTAGATGGCTGTGTTCACTAATTCTGCAGGGAAGAGTTGTAGGCAAACATTTTTCTGAGTAATGATGGTAATCATTTTCTGAACATGTCTTCGATCCAATATTTGAAGAATTTGGATGAATAGAGACACTCTGCTATTGTATGGATCAGAGAAAAGGGATATACAAACCAAAGAAGAAAGAACAGGTAGAGTGTGTGAGCTTCATCCAATAGTTCCTTCAACAAATATTCTATTGAAATGTTACGTTCTCACAGAAACCTTCCCTGACCACAGTGTTTAAAATAACCCCACAACCACTGTGCCCTCTTTCTCTCTATTCCTTTGCACTACTTTTTTTTTTTATTGAGCCATAATTTCATGCCATAACATTCACCTTTTTAAAGTCTGCGATTCAGTGGCTTCTGGTACACTTGCACAGTTGTGCAACCATCACCACCATCTAATTCCAGAACATTTTCATCACTCCATAACATGAATAGTTACTCCTCATTTTCCATGCCTCCCTCTCCGCCCCCCCCCCCACTGTCAACGACTAATCTATTTTCTCTCTCTATGGATTTGCCTGTTCTGGACATTTCATACAAATGGAATCATACAATACGCATGTGGCCTTTTGTCTCTGACATTTCAGTTGGCATAAAGTTTTCAAGCTTCATCCATCTTGTAGCATATTTCAGTACTTCATTTCTTGTTATGGCTGAATAATATTCCAAAAATAATATCCCAAAATATGGGTATACCACATTTTGTTTCTTTAGCTGATAGATATTTGATTTGTTTCTACTTCTTTGGCTATTTTGAATAATGCTACTATGATCTTTTGTATAAAAGGTTCTGTGTGAACATACATTTCAATGTCCTACATGGGAGTGGAATTAACAGCTGCAAAATAGTTTGCCAAAATAAAAGCACCATTTTATATTCCCACTAGCAATTTCTCCGATCTTCAGGAACACGTGTTATTGTCTACTTTTTTCTTATAGCTATTCTAGTGCATGTGGACTGGGTATTTCATTCGATTTCTGTTTTCATAATGATTGATGATAAACATCTTTTCATGTGCTTATTGGCAATTTGTATCTCTCACTTGAAAAAATATCTATTTGAATCCTCAGCCCATTTTTAAATTTGGGTTGTCTTTTCATTGTTGAGCTGTAAGGTTCTTGATATAGTCTGAATACAATTCCCTTATCAGATATATGATTTGCAAATATTTTCTCCCAGTCTATGGGCTGTCTTTTCACTTTCTGAATAGTGTATTTTACAGTAAAATTTTTAATTTTGATTAGTCCAATTTATCCAAGGTCACAAAATTTGCACCTCTTTTCTTTCTAAGAGCTTAACAGTTTTACCTCTTTCATCTAAGTCTTTGATCCATTTTAGATATTTTGTATATGGTGTGAGTCAAGTGTCTGAGTTCATTCTTTTGCATGTGGATATCCACTTATCCCAGCACCGTTTATTGAAAAACCTTTTCTTTCCCTCATTGAATTGTCTTGGCACCATTGCTGAAAATCAGTCCTTTATTCCTTAGCACCAGATGAAATGACATCATCTGTCTGCTTATTTACTATATGCCCTCCCCAAACCCCCTCACTCCCCTCCCTCCACACCGTACACATACACACAAACTAAACCGTAAATTTTATGAAGATAGGAACTGGTCTCATTTACTAATTACCTCCAGTGCTTCAGATATAAGGGGCTCTTAATAAATATCTGTTGAATGAAGGAATAAAGGGGCCTCCTGTTTTGTTTAGATAATGGCTTTAGGCAATTCACTTTACTCCTTAATTCATCCACCTCCAAACGATGAGCTCATGTAATACACCAGCTCTCAGGTCACTTGCAATACTAATATTCTATTATTCTGATATTTTGGATTCTTTAGAACCAGGGTCTGTGGGCAACTTAAATTAGGCTATTTAAGGAATACTGTTTTTGCTTGCAAGTTTTATTTCAAACATAAATATTAACACTTCTTTTAAAAAAAAAAAAAAAAGATACTTTCTCAAGAGACAATGTGACTTTTCTCATGAAAAATGTCTGAAGTCACTGTGACCACGAGTGCAAAGATTCGGAGCACTCCCTAAAATTAGGTAGGCAAAACTCTTAGTCAACTGGCCAAAATAGTAGTTTTCAAAAGCCTCCTTTTCAGAAAGAAAGAGCATGAGCGCCCACTGGTGGAACAATTAAGTAATTGTGCTCGTTTCTGAGAATTTTATACACTCCATCTTGTGGTGAAGGATTGATTGCTAACTAAACTTTAGAACTGAAACATGATGAATTATTACCAGCTGAGCACAAACATTCAAGAAGTCACTGAAAAAAAAAAAAAGAAGTCACTGAAAACTCCAGGGACTACAGGACCAGGGACATAAAGGTCTATAGGTGGACTTAGCAGATGTAAATAAAAACAAACCAACTGCCAGCAAAACAATCAAACATTACTTTTCTGAATTATGATTAACATACCATAAAATGCCTACGTGTCTGATATCAAAGCATATATCTTAAATTCAAAATTGAAAAATATATAAATATAAATTAGAAATGCTTTATTCATAACATTTTATTTAACAATTCGTCAACTTTTGTTTCGGAACCAGAAATTCTTCACTATTTCTTCCACACCAATACGTCCTTGTGAAATCCGATATTTCAAGAAGCAAAATGAACACAGAATTCAGCCTTGACTAGGAACCATTAACTAAGAGTGACATTCGGTGTTACTTAGTTTAATAACAGAAAAGAGCAGTTCACAAGCATAGATATTTGCTAACAGGGATAGAATCCTTGCACAATCAAGGTATTCGTAGGAGTCTGGTGTTCTAGTGTGGCTGTACTTAATATCTGGTCTTGAATCACACTAGAGCATCCTTCACACTACAGACAACAATCAATAAAAGTGCACAGAACAACGGGAGGTTATTTTTAGAGAAATAAGTTTTCACAAATTTTATCACATGGTTCAAGACATCTGCTATATTTCAGAAAACTAATTCTAACACAGTAAAATCACTCCATGCCAGATTGATTTCTCCATAATGGTTTTATAACTACTTGTGGATGCCTTTGGATTGAAATATGCAACCCAAAAGACCAATTGCTGGTGAGCATACATAAAGATTATTTTCCTCACATCATGTGGATAAGTCCATTTCTCCAACCTGGAACTCTCCTTCAGGACTGTGCTGTGACTAAGGAAACTACCCTACGTGTAGTAAGTGCCATCACTATGTTGTGTGCACAATACATCAAACAGCCTCCTCCAAATGCTCTGTGACTCAAGCTCCAGGAGGAGACCTAGTTCCCAGTGATGAATATTGTGGCTGTGATATGTCCCATTTGTAACTTCTAGCAGAAAGCAATTCCCGCTGAATAATGCAAATGGATAGATTTAAAGTCTGTGTCCTTACAGAACTTGCCCATGGTGCTTAAGTTTTATTGCAGCCTCTATCCCAAGAGCAGCATCTAAAGGCCCAAGAATCCCCTACATCAAATTGTTTAAAGTTTCCTCTATTCACAAAAAAGATAAGTTACTTCCTGGTGTTGTGCCTGTCATAGGCACTCTGTCCAAAAGATTTTCGATCTTATTACTAAAAACGGGTCTTCATCGGCTGCAATAGCAAAAGTCCCAGTTTTTTTTTTAACATTTTTTAACATACATCTTTTTTATTTCATTGCCATTTTTTCAGTACACTGAGCAACAGAATTTCTGGTTACACTCACATTTGCACCTGCTTGTATCTTTTCAGAATGCACATTTTCCGCTACATTCAATAGACTCTCTTTTACAACTTGCTATCTATGAAGGATTTCATGTACCAGACAAATTTTTGTACTTAAATACACAACTGCTCATTTTATGAACAACCAAAACAAACACTGTTAGCATTTGAATTCTATTTATCACACATCATTTCCATCAGTCTTTGTTCTTACAATGGTTTATTTCATAATGGCATCCAGACTGTTTTCCTAAATTACTGATGCCCCTTGCAAAATAAACACAAGAATGATCTTCACTTTTACAAAGTGGAGTATGTGGCCCTCTCAGTCTATCTTCTTTTTTCTACCCCTCATAGAAGTATGGGTACAAGAAACATGCTGCTTTTCCAACGCTACATAATGGATGTGATTTCCACCAGCCAAAAACTCAGTTGTACAAAATGTTATTTTTTTTTTATAATTCAACTTGTAGATTGGTCTTCTTCCACCTGCTGGAAGGACATGTCCTCTCAGTCTTCTCAGAAAGTCGCTCAGTCACTTCTGCAAGGATGGTAAGCAGTACTGTTTCTGTTGCTTCATAATTGACCCCACAGCCATACTATAAACCATAGGGTAAGTAGCTCTGAAGGGCAGTGGCTCACCATCCCTACCTCCTCCACAGTAGAATCACAATGGGAAACTCCAAAAAAAATGCTAATGTTTGAGCTCCTACTCAAGTGAATTTTCAGAATCTTTTTGAGGTGAGACATGGGGTATGGATGTCTTTTAAAAGCCCTTCAGGTAATTGAAGTAATTCTAATCTCTAGTCAGTGCTGAGAAGCAGGATCTAAAGAAAGCAATAAAGAACTGGAGTCACCTCTTTTTAAGCCAACCTGGCAGGTTAAGTCACTGCCCTCCCTGCTACATGGAACGTGACTCCCAGAGGTGCAAATCTCCCTGCCAACGTGGGACAGAACTCCCAGGGATGAGCCGGGACCGGGCATCAAGAAATTGAGAAAGGCTTCTTTACCAAAAGGGGGAAGAGAGAAACGAGACAAAATAAAGTCTCAGTGGCTGAGAGATTTTAAACAGAGTTAGGAGGTTATCCTGGAGGTTACTTTTATGCTATTATATAGATATCCCTTTTTAGTTTATGGTGTATTGGATGGCTGAAGGGAAATACCTGAAACTGTTGAGCTGTGTTCCAGTAGCCTTGATTCTTGAAGAATATTGTATAACTGTTTAGGTTTTACTGTGTGATCATGTGATTGTGAAAACCTTGTGTCTAATGCTCCTTTTATTCAGGATATAGGCAGATGAATAAAAAATAAATAGATAAATAATAGAGGAAGATAAAGGATAAAAATTGGGTATATTAAAATTCTGTGGGTCAATGAGAGGAAGGGGTAAAGGGTATGGGATATATGAGTTCTTTTTTTTAAAATTTTTATTTCTTTTTCTGGAGTGGTACAAATGTTCTAAAAATGATCATGGTGAAGAACACACAACAATGTGGTGATATTGTGAGCCACTGATAATATGGTTGGACTTTATGTGTGTGCATATTTCTCAATAAAAATATTTAAAAAAGAAGAAAGAACTGGGGCCAGATACCTACATGCAAAGCTTACTAAGAGGCAGTAGTGCCAGCCCCACTGCAAGCAGCCACCATCCCAACAGCAACACTCACCTAAGCATATACATAAATTAACGGAGGAAGAGTGGGAGAAGGGGAGGGTTTCTGGAAAGGGCAGCAGAGTACAGAGTTTCTGCTGACCCCTCCCAAGAACTCTTCCCAAGAACTCTCCTCCCAAGAAAGCCCACACATGCCTCCCTGCCACCCAGGTGGTGTTGACCAGGGAAGCAGCAGCAGTCACAAGAAAGTGATTACACCAGCAGGTGTGAAATAAGGGACACTGTCATTTGTCTCTGTGCTCATTCCAGCCCACTGGAGGTCCTTGGTCTTGAAGAAGGAGAGAGAGATATCTCAGGGCCCAGCCTGTCCCCCTCCAATTTCAGCACCTAAATTTGTGCCTGGTAGAAGGGAAAAGATAAGATTTAAATCAAATATGAGACGAAACTGAACTGAGTGTTAACAATCAAGAAAGAGTGGAAATTATAAAACCTGACCCAGGTATCACTTTGGAATGGGAAAGGAGAGTCAGCAGCACAAAGCTGAATACGACGGTTGAAGGGGAAAAAATGTATTCATGTTTATCCCCCGCCCCAAGTTGACATTACTCCATAAACGAATTATACCTTAGCATTTTCTCAGACACATCAGGCTTAAACACTGTCATTACCTGATTTTCTCAGGATTTGACCTGCCTGAGGTGACACCTGTGTCCCTTGGGGATCAAGAGGACTTGGCATGGGGGGTGAGGTGTGGGGATCAAGAGGACTTGGCATGGGGGGTGAGGTGGAGGAATCTCTTCATGGCCGTACATCTGTCCTTCCACTGGCCTCTACTGAAGGTTCCACACTTCTACCTGAGCCCACGCTTGTGAGGTCTCCTTGATGTGACCACTAGAGTCTTTCAGGATCCACTAGCCCTGACAGTGTTCTGACATGAGCTATGTCCCCCAAAAAAGATATGTTGAAGTCCGAACCCCAGTACCTCAGAATGTGACCTTATTTGGAAATGGAGGTGTTATGGATAGAATTAAAGTTAAACAAGTCCATACTGGAGTAGGTTGAGCGCTTAATCTAATAGACTGTTGTCCTAAGAGAGAAGGGGAGAGGAGACACAGACAGACACAGAGAGAAAAGAGTTATGTGACAACAGAGCCTGAGATTGGGTTATGCTATAACTCAAGAAACACGAAGGATTTCCTTCCTATTGCCAGAAGCCTGGAGAGAGACATGGAACAGATTCTTCCCTACATGCTTAATAGGGAGCAAGTTCCTTCTGACCCCTTAATCTAAGACTTTGAGCTTCCAGAACTATAAGACAACACAGTTGTTTAAAGACATACAGCATGTTGTGCTTTGTTATAACAGCCCTAGGAAACAAAGACACTCAGCACCCTTCTGAACACTTTTTGTGGCACAAGGAAGATCCAGCAGCTCTCTTAAGCATGGATAGGCTGTAAGAGATTCAGGGGCTTCCAGGCAGCCCTCTGTGTCTTCCACAACCCCATGAAGACATGAGTAGGAAGCCAAGACGCAGTCCTAAACTATTCTAACTCTTCCCTGCCTCCTCTTCTCTCATTCCTCTCCTATTTGGAAAAGCATTATTAGTTTGTGAGGTTGAAGGACAAGAAGGAAGTGAAAGAAAAAAGGTTGTCCTAATCAAATATTCTTCCAAGTCTCATCTGTCCTGTACTTAGTCCAAAACTTTTGAGCTTAAAAGCCAAGAATTTGAAACCTTTGTCCTTTGGTTCCCCAAAGGACAAAGATCTATGAGAACTTCTGTAAAGTACAGTCTCCCTTCTAGTTTTCCAGATGAGAAAGGAACACAAAAGGTAAAAATGAATTGGCTCTATACTCCTACAAATATGGTGCTGTGAGTGGATCAGAGATGGCAGCTGAGACTGCCAGCCTGTGCAGAACCTCAGGTCCACTCCCACCCCCATCCACTGCTCTCCTCCCTACCCCTTCCTGCCAGTGTCTCTGGGGGCTGCTGCAAGGAGACTCTGCCCATCAGCCCGCTCTGCTCTCATTTAAAATCACAGAAAAACATGAATGAAAAACAACAGCAAATTGTACCAGAAAAGTACAAATCAACAATTATGTGCAAAAAACTTGGGAAGATGTTATATACTGCAAATTTGCATAAGTTAGGGCAAAATAAAGAGAGGAGTTTGATATTTTTGGAATATGTGAACACTGCTGACAAATACTACCCTCCTCTATTAGGAGAAGTAACAGAAATTAATGAGTATCTTACAGAAGATACATAACTTATCAACAAATCTTGTTTCCAGGTTCTGGCTGTTATGAACAAAACTGCCATGAATATTCCTGTGCAGGCTTTTGTGTCAACATGAGTTTTCATTTCTCTCTGTTTTGCAGTAGACTTCTTTGTTTTATGCTAGTTTTATACAATATGATTACATAATATAGGACATTCTTATAATGATAATAACAATAAATCTCCTACTTCTTTCTTTTAAATAAAATGAACCTGGGGCTGAGGAATCCATTTTTATCATCCCTCCACGAATATTATTTAAAAAATAATAGGACAAACACTCTGGTAAATGGTGACTGGCACTTGGCTTCAGTGTCAAGAAGACAACGAGGAATTCATGGCGACCAAATCAAACTGAAAAGTGAATGCCTTGTGATTAATGAGTAGCTGCAACTCAGTTTTAGCTAATTCATGATACAAAAATGCAGATCTGATATTGCCAAATTTTCCAATTTTTGAAGGGAAGGCAGATTTTTTTGTACATGTTTGTAATCTCCTAAATTTAAAATGCTGGCCAATAATTAAAAAAAAAAAAATTCTAAGCCCTGGGTGAACTAATGATCTCCAATATTAGATAGTATAAAATAAAACACATCTCCAAGACAGATTTGGCCCAGTGGTCATCAGTCCCTAGCTAAGACTGGTTCTTAATCCTGGCTATGCTCCCTATGACATTTTAGCTTTTTAAAAATATTGCATGCCCAGACTCTATCCCAGATTCTGATTTGGTGAGTCTGTGATGAATCCTGAACACCTATGTATACTTTTTTATGTGCCAGAGATAATTCTGTTTTGGGGCCAGGGTTAGGAAACATGCTCCTAAATAAGGAAAATAAATTTCAAGTTATGCATTTGGTTGCATTTCCCAACTTTAACACCATGTTCAGCATACTCTGAAGCTTTCCCAGGCTAACACTCACCTGATTTCTGTCAGCATTTTCCCTGAGCCTCAAATAGCTATGTGGATCTCACTAAGTTGTCATTAGTTGTGCATGTACAAACAATGAAAACTTTCTTGTTCCCTTTTAACCCAAAGGACATCCAATTTGGGTCTTTCTGTACATGGCTTGAGGATACTATAATAGCTGGCCTTTCTGAAAGAAACTTGATTTCAAGTAAAAGTTTTTCATGTATAAGCTGATGGGAATTTCTCATTCACAAGTGTGGTAACCATAGGAATATAAACTCCTGCCTCTAAATCAGGGAGACAAAAAAAAGGCAGCAGGACAAAGCAGATAAAACAAACTGTCTAGGTTTTTTACAGATAATTTAGCAGTGAATAAAGGTATTAAAAAACAAGTAAAAAGGCCATTGAGACACTAAAATTCCTAACCTGTGATTCTTACCCTTTTAGATGAATATGGACTCAAAGTAAATAAGGTAGGAAGGTAGTGTGAGAGAAAGCTGTTTTAAAATCTTTCCAATGACCTCCTAAAAGCCCAAGACAAATGGGTCTTTGTGGAAAATGGAGATAGAACTAGTAACCAGATACTCTTAGGGTTTGCATTTCAAGCCTCTAATTTATAGCCATGTGAAAAGCAAATGAAGAAAAATTGGAAATGACCATTAACTGAGAAAAAAAAAATTACAATAACATTGAGCAAGGGTCAGCAAATTGCAGAGCAGGTACCAGTTATTGGCTTGGAAACCTGAAAGTTGGGGCCAAAAGGATGGCCACTATGACACGGAGACCAGGATAAAGACACAACAAGGTTTAAAGTCATTTTCACCTGGGTGCTCTCTGGAAGAGAGTGCACCACTGGCATCACTGGAAATGGTTTTATCATAGTCATTCATGGGGTCGAGTGGGTTAGCGGCAAAAGACTCCCTATTGACGACTACATTCTGTTGATACTGAGCTTTTTTAGGCTCTTATTATAGATTTGGATGATGCTGGAGAATATTTACAGTCTACTATTCCAAGCCTCTTATAACCAAAACATAGTATATGTACTTTTCAAAGTCATCATTATGTTTCTGAACTATTCCAGGCTGGCTGTCTGGCTCAATGTCTACTATTGACTTAGACTCATGAATTTTACTCACCTGTTGTTCCTTATGATAAAGAAGAAACTCATGGGATGTTTATTTTGGCTTCTGAGGCTGTCAGTGCTCATTTCCTTATGCTTCAGCTTTTTCTCTCTACAGACATATTCAATTCAGATGCAAATAGTCCCATTCCTAGCCCCTCCTCCAACTCCATTGTGAGGCAGTGCTTCTCTGAGACCAAAGTGGTCAACACGGTTCTTCTCTATAATTTGGGGATCTCCATCGCTTTCCTCACGTTCATTTTCTCAGCCACACTGGTCATCATCTTCCTCAGGGGGCATACCCTACACATGGAAAGCAATGCCACCGGCTCCAGGGACACAGCATGGAGGCTCATATGGGGGGCCATCAAACCTATAAGCATCTTTCTCATTCTCTACATTTTTGTGCAGTTGCTCTATTTCTTTCCATGTCCAACATATTTGAGACCAACAGTTCCTGGAATATTTTGTGCAAAATCATCGTGGCTTCCTACCCAGCTGGTCACTCAGTGCTGCTCATCTTGAGTACTCCTGGGATAAGAAGAGTCTGAAAGCAGTTTCTGCACATCTTTACCTAAAAAAGCAGACTCTGTGACTGGAATCCAGAGAACACCACAGGACCAGGTGCAACCAGCTATGCCTTTTTTCCATCTAGACCTCTCTTCTCACTCATCTTTTCTACACCAAACCTGCAGTGGCTCTCCTCCTCTGGTAACTAGATCCTCTCATGAATGTTAAGTTGGTTTTTTAACTTGAGATTTTATGCAGGAGAAGCTACACAATTCAAAGATGGATTTATGAGAACTTCTTGACCTATGCTCATTCACATCCTGCCTAGATTTCCTCTCCACTTTCGTTCTTCCCAATCCTTAAGGAGAAGGTAACCAAGCATCTCAATTTGTTTGAGATAGTTTCAGTCTATGCATGTTGTACAGCTTGATTTTTCACTGAGCACCCTTCAATTCTCAAGGATATCCTGTCCTGGAAAATAGATAATATAGTCCCCTTACTTAAGGACACCCACAGTTAGACAAAACAAGGAGCAAAGCTAGTGAAGAGCACAGCATGCAGTCCAAGAAGTATAAGGACTACCAATAGGCCTAAAGAGAAAAGGCATTTAGAAAAGAAGGACTAGTCAAAATCATCAAGAGCTACAAATGTTTCAAGGAAAATGAAGACCAAAGAAAAGGCCTTTGTATTGACTAAAAGAAGGCCATGTATGCTCCTAGTGGAGTGAGGCAGGTGGTATCCAGACTGCAGGAACTTCCGAACAGAGCAGTTGATGAAAAAGTTGAGGGTGTTTGTAATTTTGGAATTTTGTCTGGAGAAACTCTAAACATGAAATATAGGATGGGAGGTGGATGCAGCGACAAGGTCAGTTGAGTGCTTTCTTTTTCCAAATGTGAAGGGACAAAGTGAGAAAAAAGGAAAGGAAGAATATAGGGGAAAAAATGAAGTAAGCAGGAAACATAAAGAAAAAGGAAAGAGCCCAGAGTGACTGAATCTGTACTTTGCTTAGCTCCTGACTCTGTGACAATCAATGCATGTGGTACCTGTGCCTCTAGCTTTACCTTAAGATAATTAGTGGGGCAAGGGCAGGTTACCTGGGAGTGGCTGTTTGGGAAAATGGAAAACATTATTTTTCACTGTCATTCAGAGTGATACAGTAAACAAACATTGCCTCAAAGGATTATTCACAAAATAAGACACCCTACTCCCAATATTTTGGCACTAGCAAATTGGGGATTTGGGATTTCCTTGTATTAAGTAATTTTAAAATCATAATTAAGTGAGGAAAATGTGTAAGAATTGACCACACTGAACTTACATAATTCCCAAATGAAAGCATCGGTCGGTAGCAAAGACCAAATTCTGAGCTGCTGGGCTCTAAAGTACATTTTCAGAGAGTTTCTTACTTCTATAAACCGCAAAAAATCACACAGACACATGCTTTCCTTTCTAGTTCAGGCAGCTTGGGACTTTAACTAGAAAGTAACATATTTAGGAAAGCATATAATTTTGATAGTTCTCTTAAGCAATTTATTTACATGATTATTGAAGTTTGATATAGTTGTTATTACAAGGCAAATTAGATTTTGAAGTTGTATTCCAATTCAGAAAGAAGAGAACAATGAATTATTTCCCAATTAATACACACTGACCAAAGGACACACATATCCATGAGGGTACTCTAATACATCACAGAGAAAAACAGAAAATTGGTTTAAAGCCACTATTTTCTTAATACGAACCATGCCAAGATAACAAATTGGGTAATCAGTGTGTTCATTATGAAGAAACATCCTATTGTTTGCAAGAGCCAAAAGCAGCAAAGAGTTAACAAGAACTTCAAGGATAATAACATTCCCATCAATGCCTCACCTTCAACCAAATTATCTCTCCAATTCTTCTTCCTCATCCTTTATGTAAAATCTACCTAAGTTTCTAGAACAGGCCAGAAGACACTAGTATTAAATTGATTGTCTTTGGACAAAAATTAGAAGTCTGACATGAACGAAAAAACTGGACTTTCCTGGACTAAAGCCAGGAACCAAATATAAAGCCTGGCTTGCTGTTTGCCAGTCTCTTTGCTGGGACCCCCCCCCCATGCAGGCTCTACATGACACTTTCCTCCTCTCCCCACAAGAGGTTGAAAGTTATACTGCAAAGGAGTCCTTCGCCCACAAAGTCACTCTGGGCATTCATCTACCAAGCCCAGCATCTAAGAGGACTTTGGTTGCCAAGGGATTCCAACATGGAAGTTTCAGCACAGGGGCAAGGTATGCCTTTTTTCCTAATAACTGGTCAGGTACTCTCAAATGAAGACTAGACTAGCATTCAAGTCCTATTTAAGGGCTGTATTTTGGGGGTACCAGATTGTCCATAGCCCAGTATGATCTTTCCCTTCCAGTTAGCTAAGTGTCTGTCAAAATTCCACTGTGATTGGACAGAAAATAAAAACATATTTGCAAAGTCACCTTAAGGAACGGGGGAAAAAGTTGGAACTATTAAACTACCCCACTTGTGGAACTACTGATATTCTCTCAGGCATTAGGGACTCCCAATTTAATCAGCCAATCCCTTGATCTTGAGGCTTGCCCTTATGACACCTTTCTAAAATGGCAAAGGTAGGCCTGCATGTAATTATGCCTAAGAGTAACCCCCAGAGAGGCTTTTTTGTTGTTCAGATGTGGCCTCTCTCTTTAAGTCAATTCTGCAAATAAACTCACTACCTTTCCCCTCACCCCCACCCCCACTTTGACTCCCAGGAATGAGCCTGGCCCTGGCATCGTGGCATTGAAAATGACCAAAAGGGGGGAAAGAAATGGAACAAAATAAAGTTTCAGTGGCTAAGAGATTTCAAATAGAATCAAGAGGTCATTCAGTAGGTTACTCTTATGCAAACTTTAGCCAGGTATTTCAAACTACCCCAGTGTGCGATGCCCCAACCAACAGTGTTCCTGAGAACCCAAGGGAGCGCCCTGGGTTCTACCTAAGTTCCCATAAAAGTTTTTCTTAGTAGGTTTATTTTCTCAGAAACTTAAGACTTCCAAATTGATCCTAGGCCAAATAAGTCTTGAAACCTAGAGGTACCAGCCTGTCAAAGAATAACAACCTGGTTCATTCTTCTACCCCAGAAGGTCAACACCCCTTTCCAGCACAAAGAAATTAAAATGGTCATTCTCCAGATATCCCTGAACATTGAGAGAAAAATCAAATGAGAGGAAGGAAGTGGTAACTGAGAAATTAGGATTTAACAAATGACTGTGACTGCTGACTCATTATATGGCTATTTCTTTTTTTTAATGTCTAGTATTTTAAAATAACCAGAAGGAAATACCTGAAGTTACTGAACCTTAATCCACTAGCCCTGATCTTTGATAATGACTGTTTAACTATATTGTAAAAAAGAAAATGCTGCCATGTTTGTATGGACCTAATTCTGGATGTTTTGTTTAGTTCCATGATATATACGTATATATATATAGAACTATCTCTGTCAATACTACATGGTCCTTTGGGTAACTGTGTGACACCTAAGTCTCAGAATAGGACTTCTGCAGGTCTGAAAGTCAGCATTGCCACATAAAACAACTGTTGAAGACATTGAAAAAGAGATCAGGCTTAACCTAGAATTAAGAACAAAGCCAGGGTGAGCCACAGTGGCTCAGCAAGCAGAGTTCTTGCCTGCCATGCCAGAGACCCATGCAAAAAAAAGAAACCAATTGGGTCAGGACCAAGGTAAATCAGAATACAGGGGTAAAGAGGATATTATCTGTATTTTAGAACTCTACCTACTCTATGAGAACAAAGGAAGAGAGGTTTATTTTGCCTAAAACTTTAATTTTATGGTAGCACATAATTTAACTTAACCTGCCTGGATATATCATTTAAACAACCCAAACACATGGAGCCCAGTATGGGAATGAGGGTTTGTAATCTATATAGCTTAATTTAATACCTGGATACGTTCCACGGTATGTTGAGCAGATAATTTAAAAGTATTGGCAAAGTCCCTTGAGGGACAGGAGAAAAAATATGAAACTGTTAAATTTTCCCACCAGGAAATCTCCTGATACTGTCTTACACATTAGGGATTCCCAAGTCAATAGGCCAAGCCCTTCATCCTGAGGCTTGCTCTTGTGAATCTTATATATATAGCGGAAAAGCTAAGCCTACCTGTAGTTAGTTATACCTAAGAGTTACTTCCAGAAAACCTCTTTTGTTGCTCAGATGTAGCCCAATAAAGCCCAACTCTGCAAGTAAAATCATTATCTTCCCTGCTCCATGGGACATGACATCCAGGGGTAAAAGTCTCCCTAGTGACATAGAATAAGATTCCCAGGGATGAGCCTGGCCCTGGCGCTGTGGTATTGACAATGCCTTTCTGACCAAAAGGAGAAAAGAATTTGGCAAATAAGTTATAGTGACTGAGAGAGTGCAAATGGAGTCAAGAGGCTACTCTGGAGGCTTCTCTTATGTAAGCTTCTGCCAGATATTGCTATTTATCATGGTTTGCCAAACCCCAACCAAAATCATTCCTGCCAACCAAAAGAACACCTAGGGCTTTATCTGAGATTCTACAAATGTTCCATGCACTATGATTACTTTCCAAAAATCTACCATTTCCAGTTGGGTTCCTAGGCCAGATAAGTCCTGAAACTCAGAGTGTCCAGCCTCTCCAGAACGTCAACAAGTTCTATCACCCTATCCCATATTATGACAGTGCTTTCCAACATGAAAAAGTTAGAATGGGTACAGTCCAAATACCTCTAAACACTGGGCGAAAGATCAAGGGAGAAGGTGGAGTTATAACAAAGAAGATAAGATGAGCAAATGAGTATAACTGCTGACTCATTATATTGGTATTTCTTTTGGTCTCCAGTGTTTTGAAGCAGCTAGTAGAAAAACCTCAAATTGTGGAACTGTCACCCATACCAAATTCTGAAATCTGTTCTATAACTAATTGTTGCAGTGTGCCTTGAAATTTATTGCTTTTTTGTATATATGTTATTTTTCACAATAAAAATTAAAATAATAAGAAAGAAAAACTAAAAAAATTTGAATAATAAAAAATATTTAGTACTCCATCTTAGTTAACCTACTAGTATTGTAAGTTTTAATCAATAAGAGGGAAGGCAAGGGGTTTGGGATGTATGGGGTTTTTCTTTTGTCTTTTTATTTCTTTTTGGAGTAATGCTAATGCTCTAAAAATGATCATGGAAGTGAACACACAACTATGTGATGATATTGTGAATCACTGGTTGTACACTTTGGATGGATTCTATGGTGTGTGAAGGTATCTCAAATAAAATACATAAAAATTTTTTAAAAATTCACTGTGATTCCCACTTTTCTTTGAGTTTACACTGCATGAATCCTCTTTTATTATTCTCTCAGATAGTCTTATTTTGGGACTAGAGCAGAAACATCCACTTAATGAGAGCGTAGATAACAATAAGTTCAATCAACCTAAAACAAGTCTCAAGTTGGGAGGTCCTTACTGGAGAGTGAAAGGGGTAGAAATTCCTTACATATTCAGAAATATTGATTTGTGGGAGAAGGGGAAGGTAGCATCTCTTCAATGCCTGGAACACAGGGGAACTCTCTGTATCCCTCTTCTAAATTGGGGGGACTTGCCCAATACAGAAGGAGTAAAAGTGGAGAAATGATCATCTCAGGGTCTTTTAGAGAGAGGTAACATATTACACTGCTAAAAATTCTCTTGGTGGGAGGATGTGAACAATTTGGAAGCTGCAACAGGCCCAGGAAGGCAGGCCTGGACAGAAAACATCAGTGGATATACTAACAGTCTGGGGAAAAGGCAGGAGGAGAAGAAACTGTGAAAGGGAAGGTGTGAAGGTGTTGAGTGCTGAAGGCAAACTTGGCAGAGGGGAGAATTACACCACTTAAAGCACCTGCCTAGGCCTTTGGAGATAATCCTTGAAAGAATCCAAACAAAAAGTCTTCCAAGAGCTTTCAAGAGGAACATTTCTGGGTGGGACCCTTCACGGTTCAGGGTGTGGCACTGAGAAGGTTCTCTGTCTGTGATACCAGTCTGTCAACCAACTTCAATGCTCAACATCATTAGTCATTAGGTGACTGCCAATCAAAATCACAAGAAGATACCACTTCACCCCTGGCTAAGATGGATAAAATGAAACAGACAAACAATAACAAGTATTCATAAGGATGTAGAGAATTAGAACATTGCTAGTGGGATTGTGAAATGGTACAGCCACTTTGAAAACCAGTTGGGCAGTGCCTCAAAAAGCTAAACATAGAATTATGAGTATAAATCAGCAATTCCACTCCTAGGTGTATACCCAAGAAAATTGAAAACACATAGCCACACAAAACCTTGTTTATAAAAGCATTGTTCATTACAGCCTAAATGTAGAAAGACCTCAAATGTCCATCACCTGATCAATGGATAAACAAGATGTAGTACATCCCTTCAATGAAATATTACCCAGCGATAAAAAGGAATGAAGCTCTGATACAGGCTACAACATGGATAAACCTCGAAGACGTACTAAATAAAAGAAACCAGAAACAAAGGCCACTTACTGCATGATTCCATTTACATATCAAATATTCAGAATAGGTGAAGCAATAGAAACAGAAAGTCAATTAGTGTTTGCCAGGGGCTGAGAGAAGGGGGAAATGGAAAGTGACCACTAATGGTTAAAGGGTGATGGAAATATTCTGGAATTAGTTAGTGGTGACAGTTTCAAACTGTGAATACACTAAAAATCATTGAATCATATATTTTAAAAGGGTGAATTTTATGGTATGTGAACTATATCTCAGTAAAGCTATTATTAAAAAGAGAGAAGCTTGGCTTTGGACTCTGGCTCTGCTACTTACTTGTTATGGGGCACAAGCATTTTATTGACTCTCTCTGAACCTCAGTCTTTATATCTGTAAAATGGGAATAATAATAATAATAATAATATTACCTACCTCCTAGGACTACCTCATTTTAAAGAAATAAGTGAGTTAAAGTATTCAGACCAGCGTCTGGCAATTTCTCAATAAATGTTAGCTTTTAGAATCAAAAGATAATGGACTTACTCCCAAAGGTTTAGAAAATAGATAGATGGATAAATAAATAATAGACAGATAAGATAGAGAGATGACAGATAGAAACATGGTAGAATGATATGGCAGATGTGGCAAAATGTTAAGTTAGAATATCTGGGTATCTGGGTGGAGATGTTTTAAGTCTTTGCATAGGATTTTTGTTATTTTTGCAACTGTCCTGTAATTTTGAAATTATTTCAAAATAAAAAGTTTTAAAAAACAAAACAAAACTGGTGATTGGTTGATTATGGAAAGGAAATCAGTTAGCTGAAGGACAGCAATGTGAGAGAAGCCTACATTTTACTCTTGATTACTCTTTTGTATCATTTTAGTTTTAAAAACTGTGTATACATATCATATCTTAGATAAATAAATAATTCATTAAACATTGTAAAACAAAAAAGGTAATAGAACTGAAGTTGAGAGGTGGGTGTCTGGAATGAGGATATTCTAAGCAGGCCAGGTATAAAAATGCCAAAGGTCAGATTGGGAGGAAAGCACCCACAGGGCTGAGCCTTTACAGCGGTCCAATAGACTCAGGGCTAGGACACGCCCTCCAGGTCAGCAGCAGTCCAATAATTTGAGTGGCAGGAGAAAGTAGAGGTGCCCTGCAGCATTCAGCTCCTGCACTGGCTCCTGGAGTATGCCACAGTTTAATCCCTGGCAATTATTTAAGTGCCTATTTTGAACAAAGCAGGGCTTTAGGCCAGGGGTCAGCAAACTTTCTGCAAAGGGCTAGAGAGCAGATATTTTAGGCTTTGCAGACCACATGTTGTCTCCGTGGCAATTTCTCAACTCTTCTGTTGTAGGGCAAAAGCTGTCACAGACAATGTGTAAATGAGTGGGCATGGCTGTGTTCCAATAAAATTTTATTTATGGACACTGAAATTTGAATTTCGCATCATTTTCACGTGTCATGAAATGATATTCTCTTTTGACTTTTTTTTCAACTATTTAAAAATGCAAAAACTATTCTTAGCTTGTGGGTGTACAAAAACAACTGGCAGGCCAGATTTGGCCCACAAACTGTAATGTGCTGACTGCACTCCGTATACTCTCCAATCCTAGGCAGGGTATGCCACCAAACCCCAGTCACATTTCACTGTGAGCCAGGCACACTTATGAGGACAACATTTTAGATGTTTGACCATCGCAACTTTCCCAATATTTCTGACACTTGTAATCCATTTTCCCCAGCTTCCCCCATCGTCGTGCGGTACCTAAAGCACCATCCTTTAGTTCGTTGTAAAAACAACAACAACAAAAAAAAAAACTAATGCCCTATTCCCGTATCCACCACCACCATTATGTAAAGGACAAGAACAGATACAGGGCTCCAAATTTGTTTTTATCTAAATTTGCGAAAGCTATTACTCTGAAGCTATTCAATCAATAACAATGAGTAAAAAGTGGTAAACAAACTCCTTGGGAATGTTTTGAAGGCTACTTCTCTGGCTTGAAAATAATCTGTATTTCCACAATTACATTTGCATAATTTCCATAATTAAAAATAATGCCCCTTAAACCATCACTGGCAGAAGCTGAACAGGAGGCTGTGGGTTTGGTCTGGCATAGGAATGTTCATATGTTTGTATTCTTTATAAATGATGGAGTAACTGGCTGATTTAATGTATGGTGGTAGGAAAGGCCTCGAGTCCATATGACACGTGGAAAGAACTTAGACTTTGGTGTCAAAGATTTAGATTTGAGTCCCCACTCTGGGTGATCTTGGGAAAGTCACTTAATCTCTCTCAGCCTCAGTTTATTTATCTGGAAAACTTAGATGATCCATTATATCTGCCTCAGAGGGTGGTTGTGAGGGTTACAGGAAATAATATAAACATCTGTAATAAACTATAAACCACCATGCAAATTTTAGTGCACTTATTCATTCAGCAAAAAATTATTGAGCGTATGACGAAGCACTGAGCTAGGTGCTGGGAACTGAGAACTCGAATACTAACGTAAAAAAAAATGTTCATCCTCCCGGAACTTGTAGACTGGGAAGGAACAACCAATTAAAGTTACAATGTGGGAAAGACTTCAGTGGAAATCCGTGTATTGTGCAGTCAAGGATGTACCTCAAACTTCAAATGTTCACAATTAAAACTCCTTCCCTAAAAAATGAAATTTGATCTCCGTCCTTTATCTCCTTTGGGAAAACAAAAACAAAAGCAAAAATCCTGAGGATTAGTCTCATGAGACCAGTTATGAAAGACCAGGATTGAGAAAGGGAGAGATTTTCCACCAACCATTCTTAGAGAACCCCATCAGAATCTGAGATGCAAAACAGAGAAGGGTCCCGTTATGTTTAGCCCTCTCCAGGGAAATCTTTTTGCGTCTTCTACTTAGAACCCTCAGAGACTGCAAACAAATCCATGGTTTATTCAAACCAGATGCTGGGTCATAGATTATGGCCAGTAGCCCTGAGCACAGCTGGGATCATGAGTGATAGAGATGCTTAGCAAAGAGAGGCAATGCACTCTCAGAAAAGAGAGGAGACCTCAAAAGACCCCAGTGTGGTTTCTTCTCTTACTGCAATTCTCAGTGAAATACAACCACATATTCACCCCTGCTCATAAAGACAGTGAGAGAAAAGTGCTTGCCTTTGGATTCCAAGTCTGAGGAAATGCCTTGGAAAACTCAAACTAGCCACTTGCATGCCTTGCCTATACCGGGCCCTGCAGTCACACTCCCACATTTCATCACAGCTATGACTTGGCTCCCCAAGCCACAGTGGAGTATCTGTTGGAAAGGTTCTATGGGGAAGGGGATGAGAAAGCTGGATTTTTTATTTGTTGAAGTTGAAGATAGGAGGAGCCAGGAATAAATCCCCAGATTCCTTGCCCCAGCAGTGGGTCTATCTTACTCAGATTCCCCCCTCCACTTGAGGATCCCCTAACAGGCAATGGGATCACCAAAAAAAAAAATGGAGGGAAGCATTTTCTCTGCATTCTTTTAGTGTATGGAGAGTTCAATAGGGAATAGACAAAAGAATAAGTACAGGTCATAAAGTGATTCGAGTGTGAGAAAGGAAAGGCCATTTGACTTTGTGGAGCTCTGATTTAGGTATGTTTGATCAGTCAGGCTACTGCTATAGCTAATCAGTGCCCAGACAACCTCAGTGAATAAGCCCAAAAGTCCAAGCAGCAAACCCAAGAGGAAGGCAATACACTGCTGGGATCTGCTCTCTAAGCCGCCTTTGCCTTTGTCTTTGCCTTTCACAAAAGAAAAATATTCGTTTTCAAAATTGGGAGACTGTAACTCATCTTTCTATTCCCCTGAAGCCCTTAGCCAGGACCCCAGTCATAACGCAAGGTAACAAATGCCAAATTGAATCAGTCAATCAATTAATTAAGAATAGTAAGATGAGCAAGTAGGGTAAAATTATTAGTGCTGGAGTATATTGTTAGCCATATGTTTATATTTTATATTTCTATTTTTGACTCATTTGTCATTTCTCATTAATGATTAAAGCCTAAATTGTGTTCAACTTTATGTGAGTTATCTTAATATAATAAAATAAAAAATAAAATACTGTAAATTGGAGATTGCTGCAAACTTTTTGACGAATTAAATCGTTAAGCCATTTTAAAATGTCTTTGCCTTTTTGCTTTTCAAGAATTTTAACTAATTCTTATGCCTCTATTCTAATAGTAAAGAGTACTAATATGATCATTTTGGGCACTGTTCTAGTTTGCTAGTTGGCTTTTAATAAAAGGGGATTTATTTAGTTAACATATAGTTCTTCAGAGGAAAGGCAGCTAACTTTCAACTGAGGTTCTTTCTTACATGGGAAGGCACAGGGTGATCTCTGCTGGCCTTCTCTCCAGGCCTCTAGGTTCCAACAACTTTCCCCGGGGTGATTTCTTTCTTCATCTCCAAGGGCCCGGGCTGAGCTGCGAGTGCTGAGATGCAGTATGCTGAGCTGCTTGGGCTGTGCTACGTTGAGCTCTCTCATTTAAGCCAGACAATTAAATCAAACATCATTCATTACAGCAGGTGCACCTCCCAGCTGACTGCAGATGTAATCAGCAACAGATGAGGTTCACGTACCATTGGCTCAAGTCCACAGCAACAGAACTAGGTGCCTTCACCTGGCCAAGTTGACACCTGAATCTAACTACCACAGGCACTAATCATATTAACTCTATTCGTTGACAGAAGTTTTTGTTTTTATTCTCTGAAGGTTCAGTAAATGAAGAATATGTCTGGCACGTCCTGTTATGAGGAATTTATTTGAAAAAAGTCAAATCCTATGCTCAGAATCTCCATCCTGGCCTGGGGAAATCTTGACAAAACCCTCTGTCTTGAAATGCTTTATACCTGGCTTCTATATCTGTTCATCTGCCTGGGCTTTCCCCTATTTCTTTGACAGCTAATATTTCAAACACCCTGCAAACAGAGTGGTCACTCACAATCTGTACACTTGATTAGCTGCCACCTCTGAGGTAATCAACCATCCGGGTTTTAAAACTGAAAGTCCTGTAACCACAAAACCCCTGGGCAAACCAGGTCAGTTGGTCACCGTAGCACAATTCAAGTGATTAAGGCTATACCATGTTTCATCTACAACCACGATATTCACTCCAGTTCCATTCCTTTATGGCCAGGACACACAAGCACATGCCTCTGAACTGTGCATATGCACACACCACCACCATCTGCTCCATTGGCTCCCCCATTGTCCCCAGACCTTTCAGACTGGTATGCAAAGCTCTCAAACCTACCTTTTCTGACAGATCTTTGTGCTTTATTTTATTCACTTTACTGAATATAATCATTTCAAGGGCCAGATGGTATGACTCTTTTTATTATTATTTTGGAACAGTTCAAACATATGCAAAAGTAAAGAGAATAGTACAGTGAACTCTTATGTATCTATTACTCAGCTTCAACAACTATCAACATTTTGTCAGTACTGTCTATTGCAAGCTTTTGAGAAGGGAAATTAAATGATTCAAATATGTTTAGTTGCTTTAACACAAAAGAATGTGTTGGTTCTTTGGATCCAAGCTAAATATTTAGTTCCTATTAAAATTGATTATGTTCTAATATATATCTAGAAATATACAATATCTGAAATATGCAAAAATACATATTACGTTTCTAGTAAAGATGTATATCTTTCTTCTAATTTTCTTATCATGGGTGATAAAAATCGAAATCAACTCAAATAAGCAAAAGTAAAACGGAAAATTATTAAAATGATTCAGGGGCACTCATAGGATCCATTTAGTAAGGGTGACTTCATGAAAACTGGAAAGTCATGAGGCATTCTCTTTTTTTTCTCTCTTTCTCCTCTCTCTCTCTCTCTCCCTCTTTCTGTAACACATACATACACACACACAGGAGCCGGCACCCCCAACTCTCTCACCAAACAGTTCTTATCTCTATTTCTCTCTGTGCAGCTATCTGTTTCAAGCTCCTCCCCTCAAGCCCCTCCCACTGGAAGAATAGTCATTCATTCCATGTGCCCTTATCATCCCAGTTTGCTTGTAGTTTCAGGTTGCCATGACCACAAAGCTAAGCAGTCTTATAACTCCAGTGTGTAATATTGTCTATGGGTTTCTGTGTCTTTTAGTTGAAATTCTCAGAAGATACTCTAACTAGTCCATCTTGAGTTAGGGTCTAAGGAATTATAACAGGAGGCCAGATGATATAACCTGCTGCATATTTTCCTTCAGGAGGGGCTGTGGAAGCATTTCAGTAAAACAGAACATGGGCTGGGATTACAAACATATCTCTCCAACCACGAATTCTGTGAAGAATCAACTTCAGGTGTATTCTTCTAATACATTACAATATCAATATAGGTTGAGAGTGATTATGCTTATAATAATATTGCAATATCCCTCTGAGCTGTTGTTTTCTAACTATAATCAAAACAAATAAAGGGTCTTCTTTTACCAGTTAGGATAGTGTGTGCATATGTTTTAGGGACGAGGAAGAGGTTGAAGTTGTAGCACTGTGGCTGTGTCATTTCCGCTAACTTCCATTCTTCGTCTGTGATTTGATCCCCTTCACATTGGTATAAATATGATAGTTCTCTGAATTTCAGTCTTACAAATCTATTTGTCCGTCTCAAAAATCTTTAAGGAAGATCCTGCTGTATTTAGCTTAAATTCCTCTAAAAGTGGTTCTGCTTGTTTTTTCCTACCTCGTCGTTTTTAATTTAGGCTCTATAACACAGATCTTGCAATTGTCATGTTTTCTCTCCTCATAAAGCAGTTGAGCAACCTCACATTTAAGCAGTTTTGCTCTAGTTATAAACTACCTGTTTCTATTCAAACATTTGTAAAAAAAATTTAAATAAAAATCTTCTTTCAAGATCTCTTTATCTTACATTCCCGCCCGCCCACCCCCCAAATAACAACAGATTTTCATTACTTTTCAAGTATCTTTTCCAGTTCCCCTAAAGAAAACTTATGGCTATCTCTGAATTCTTAAGTCATTCTTAAGCGAAATGTTGGCAAATAGACTGGGGTGGAGGGGTGGGGGTGGGATTGGCAGGGGGTGGCAGGAAGGCAGTCTGCAGGGAAGAGGGTTGTCCTGATGTGTAACATTTGCTGATTTCTATCATGTAAATACTACCACCATGTTGGAATTCAGCTACCAACGTGATTTCTGAATGGAGAGTTGTGAAGAGAGGCACACAATCTGCACCCCGGAGTTGGTAGGATCTCCAGCACACCAGCCTCTCTTCCTCTCAGGCATCATACGCAACTGTTGGGGGTATGGATTCTAGAGTCAGGCGGCCTAGATTTCAATACGGGCTACTACAGGTACTAGCTTTGTGACCTTGGGCAATTTGCTTAACTTCTCTGAACCTCAATCTCCTCTTTCGTAAAACTGGGATAAATAACAATCTCTGCCTCATGGGCTCATTGTTGAAACATGCAAAATTCTTAAGAGTGGTGCTTGCATATAATAAGAATGTAGGACTGAGATTTTGATTGTGTTCTTGGATTTATTGCTACTATATGACATACTCTTCGTGTTTGTAGTGCAAATCTTTTCTGCAAAGGTATCTACAGCTCCATTTCAAACACATCTCTAATTTCACTATATGAAGTTAACTAGTTTCATCTCCCAGTTTAAGCCAGTTTCCTGTGAAATTCCATTGGGAACTCAGCTAGTGATCCTTATTGGTAGCCATGTCTAAAGTCTATGCAGAAGGTATTTTCAATTAAGAGTTGCTTATCTTATTTAGTTATTATAAAAAATTAAAACCAAAGCCATATTATCCCTGTTACAGGGTGGTTAACTCCCTAATCTTTAATCTCCGAATCTGTTTCTCTTGCTCAAAAGATGACAAGATGTCTTCAAACCTTACCATTAACACATGATTTATTTTCTGCCCAATCACAGAAAGAAACCATAAATCAGTTCAACAACAGTTCAGTTCAATAAACATTTATTGAGCAGCTGTATATATACATGTCAGATATTTTGCTAGATAGTGAGGATATAAAGATTAATAACAATTATATAGAAGCAAGGAATTTTCCTATCAACAAATCCACTAGTCTTTCTGGTCATAAAATATTAATTTTTTATGAACTCAACAATTCATTCTAAAACTTAGTTAGAATAATAATGGTCCTTGCATAGTTAATATCTCTAGTTTATTAATAATTATTTTATTGTAACCATTATATAATTTTATTATACTATTAATAACTTTATTTTAGTATACTACTTAACATATTTAATATACTGATATGACCGGAAAACAAGCATAAAAATAAAATTTATTATCTGTGGGAACTTAAGATACAATAAAAATGAACTACATCTAAGTAGCAAAGCATAGATTATTTATTAAATGACACTGGGGAAAAGGTTTACTGTTGGGAGAAAAATATAGTTGCATCCTTTCCTCTTACTTTATACAGAGGCAAATCCAAATGAGCAAAAGGTCTAAATGTGGAAGGTAAAGTTATAAAACTAATAAAAGAAAAGGTTGAATAATTTGTGACCAAAGAGTGGGAATAGCTGAGACCCCCAAAAGCTCAAAACAAAATGCAAAATTTGGGTTTCTGTTCAATGAAAGGTACAGATGACAGTTAAGGAGAAAACATTTACAACATATAAAAGCTACAAAAGTTCAGCATCTAGATTACACAAGGAAAATGAACAAAATATATATACATGTAAATAGGCAGAGAAATATGGTCAACAAGGAGAAAAAGAGATGCTCATCCTCCTTTGTAACCAGAAATACGCAAATTAAAACAAGACACTATTTCATACTCATCAGAATAGCCAAAAATTACCAAGTGCTGGCAAAGATATTGTTCTAGTTTGCCAGCTGCCGGAATGTAATATACCAGAAATGGAATGGCTATTAAAAGGGGGAATTTAATTAGTTGCTAGTCTATAGTTATAAGGCCGAGACACTGTCCCAATTAAAACAAGTCTATAGAAATGTCCAATCAAAGGCATCCAAGAAACGATACCTTGGTTCAAGAAGGCTGATGAAGTTCAGGGTCTCTCTCTCTCAAGTGAGAAGGCACATGGCAAACACAGTCACAATTTCTCTCTCGGCTGGAAGGGCACATGGCGAAGACAGCATCAGCTGATAGCTTTCTCTCCTGGCTTCTGGTTTCATGAAGCTCCCCGGGAGGCACTTTCCTTCTTCATCTCCAAAGGTCACTGGCTTGTGGACTCTGCTTCTTGTGGCTACGTCATTCTTCTCTGCTATCTCAGAATCTCTCATTCTCCAAAATATTTCCTCTTTTATAGGACTCCAGTAAACCAATCAAGACCTACCCAAATGGGTGCAGACACGTCATCACCTAATCCAGTTTAACAACCATTCTTGACTAAATCACATCATCCAGGGAGATGATCTCATTACAGTTTCAAACATACAGTATTGAATAGAGATTATTCTACCTTTATGAAATGGGATTTATATTAAAACATGGCTTTTCTTAGGGGGCATACTTCCTTTCAAACCAGCACAGATATGAAGAAACAAGGACCTTGGTGTTGCTGGCAGAAGTGTACAATCATATTTTCATCTTGGAGATCAATCTGTCAATACTGATGACTCAGGGAGCCATCCTGAGTAGGTCCCCAAGGGGAGCTCAAGTACAGGTTCTGAAGGGGATAATAAGGATATTCCTTGAGGCATTACTGTGACACTAGAGAGTTGAAGACACCCCAGACTAAGAGAATGGATCAGTAAGGGGTGGATGCACAGTATAGAATATTAGACGGCAGTTAGAAGTAGTGAACTGGATTATAAATAGAACGTGGAAAGAATGTTGAGTGAAACATATAAGGAGCAGGACAAGATCTGTAACCTAGTGTCATTTGTATATATGAAAAATACCTTAAAAACATACAAAACAACCCTATGCATTTTAGGAGGTGATATTCATGTCCAGGGAAGTGAACAATCACAATAATGCCAGTATCTAGAAGAGGCATATAACAGGCTAATAAGCCATGTAACATGGCTTTGGACACTTGGGTTCAAGTCCTACCTCTGCCACTTACTTGTTGTCACCTTGGACACATCACTTAACCTCACTGAAATCAGTTTCTTCATTTGAAAAATGGGAGCTGACGATTATATTAATTATCATTTGTTATTAATTATTTCTATGATATATAGTGTGTGTTATCTATTATAATATTTAATGTGGTACTTAATTGTTTATTAATTATTGTTAATGAATGGTTATATTAACTATTAGTTAACTGCTAATGGATAATCATTGTTTAAATGAGAGGTAGTAACCTGACAGTTATGAGGATTACCTAAGTTAATTCACCTAAAGTACTTAAAACAGTGCCTGGCACTTAGTAAGTACACAATAAGTATTGTTATAATCGATCACAATAGTGGCAGATCAATAATGATACAAGTCAAGGGATCAATGGTGGTAGAGAAAGATAAGATTAAAAACAAGCAAGGGAGAAGATTTGTATGTTTGATAATGGTGAGCTATGAATGGAAGGGAATGATTAACTTAACTTTCTGTATCTGTTGTTGAAACACACACATACACACAAGCACACTCAGAGCTTGCTCCCTGCAGCAGTTTACAATATGATGGGGGAGACAGATAACAACAATATAATGTAATAAGGGAATTAACTGGGTGGTAGGAGAACACAGTGAAGGACGCGTAGCCTGGCTTGGAGGTCCACACGTGGATTCTGGAGAATAGCAGTCTTCTGGAGCAGTATGGTTTAGGGCCTAAGATTTGGGATCTGGGTTAGAATCACAGTTCTGCCTCTTACTAGTCTGTGTGATTTTTGACAAATTACACCCCACAAGCAATGGCACCTAAAAAACATCTATTCCCCATGAATATGTGCAGAACTCAAGGACCTAGCAGAACCTTGCAGTCATCTCTTTAAGAACAATCCCCCCTGAATATCACCAAACATTTATATGATGTTAACCTAGAGGTGTAGAAATGCATCTCCTTTTACTGATTTTATTGCTTAGCACACGTTGGAGATGAGTTGTCTCATTCTTTTGTAATCCTGCACAAAGTAAGGATGCAGAGGATTTAGATTCATACTAAATCTTGAAAACAGAAGGGGGTGATGACTGTGCTGACTTTTTTAAAATCAGGAGGAAGTAATTGCCTGTCTGAAGCAAAGGATCTTTCAGCAATTGGTTCACGGACTCCTGAAAGCCATCCCACATGCTCTCATTGGTATGTGACTATAGGCTGCCAACTATCCTGTTAAAAAGAAATCAACTAGCTACACACATTAAATTAGTATCTAGAATGTTATTTTATCCTAAGACAGTGGTTCTTGATCCAAGAAGGAGAATTTGGTCATAGGAGAGTTCACAAATCCCAGCTGCAAAACACTCACTAGGTTTGTTCACTTTTCTCCCAGAAGGAGCATGAAGATAAAAATACTTGAGTGACCTAAAATTTGCTTAGGGAGTGCCCTTACAAGTAAAGAAGGAAAAGAATATCATAGAAATTCCTTAAGGCATAATTCCCATGACCAGAACATGTTTTTTTTAGCAGTTTTGGAACCAAAATTTTGTAAGGGAGAGTAGACAAGTTTCACTCTAAAATTGAGAACAATTACAAAGGAAGTGACCATTAAAGTTTAGTTGTAAATCTACAGATGCTAGCAACAGATTAAAAGGTTCAATTTCCACCTCCACCACTTGTTCAAGTTTCCTAATCTCTCCATGATTCAATTTCCCCGTCAATAAAATGGGGATGATGGTGATAAGAGTATTTACTGAACAGTTACTTTGGAGAACAATTTACCAATTTCCTCAAAAGTTAAATTAAACTTACCACAAAACCAGCAATTCCACTCTTAGGTATCTACCCAAGTAAATAAAAACATATGGTCCACGCCAAGACTTGTTGCAAATATTCATAGAAGCATTGTTCATAATAGCCAACAATTGGAAACGATACAAATGTCCATCAACTGGGTATAATGGAATACTATTCAAAATAAAAAGGAAAGAAAAAAAAACACTGATATAAACTACAACATGGATGAACCTCAAAAACCTTATGCTAAGTGAAAGAAGCTAGATGCAAAGGACTACATGTATGATTCCATTTATATGAAATTTCCAAAAAAAAAAAAAAGATATCTATAGAGATCATCAGTAGTATCCTAGCGCTGGGGCTGGGAATGGGATGGGATTGATGCAATCTGACACTACAGAACTTTTGCTTTTACCCCCAGAAAAATCATGTTCTTTTAATCCTCATCCAATCTTGTGGGAGCAGACCTATTGAAAGGTGGGCCCTGTTGATTAGACTGTTTCCATGGAGATGTGATCCACCCAATTATGGGTGGAATCTTTTGATTAGATTATTTCCATGGAGACGTAACCCCACCCATTTAAGGTGGGTCTTAATTAGTTTACTAGAGTCCTTAAAAGAGAGTCTTAGAAGAAGAATCTTAAAAGAGAGAGGGGTCAGACCTGGACATGGAGAGCAGAGAAATGAAACCAAGACCTAGATATTTGGAGATGCTAAGCTAAGAGACTAAATCCAGAATTTGCCCCAGAGAAGCCAAATGTGGGTCCACAGATGCTTAGAGTGAAAGCCAGTGGAATCCAAAACTGAAAGCAAGAACCTGGAGCAAGGACCAGCTGAAGCCAGCCATGTGCCTTCCCAGCTGGCAGACTTGTTCCAGATATTGGTTGCCTTTCCTCCAAGAAGGTATCCTCTTGTAGGTGACTTAATTTGGACATTTTCATGGTCTTGGAATTGTAACTTGTAACTTTAATCTCCTTTGTAAAAGTTAATCCATTTCTGGTATATTGCATTTGACAGCTAAAGCAAACTAAAACATCTGGATTGTGGTGTTGGGGTGTTTCAGTTTGCTAATGCTGCTGGAATGCAGTATACCAGAAATGGATTGGTTTTAAAATGAGGTCTTAAAATGTACAGTTCTAAGGCCATGAAAATGTCCCAAAGTGGATGCCTTCACTCAAGAAAGGGGTTTCTGTCACATGGGAAAGCACATGGTGACATCTGCTGGTCCTTTGCTCCCAGGTTTTGTTGCTTTCAGCCTATGGTTCCAGTGGCCTCCTCTCTGAGTTTCTGTTTGTCTCCAAGCATCTGAACTCTCTACTCTCTATATCAGCCGAGAGCCAGTAAACTGATTAAGACCCACCTTGAATGGGTGGGTCGCCTCTGCAAGAAAACAACCTAATCAAAATGTCCCACCCAACAATAGGTCTGCACCCACAAGACTGGATTAGAAAAATATGGCTTTTTTGGGTTACATAACAGTTGCAAACTAGCACATGGGGTGATGGCTATGAAACTCTATGAATTGACAAAAAAAATTATTGAATAGAATACATAGAATAGATGAATTTTATGGGATATAAATTATACCTCAACAATATTGTTTAAAAAAAATAGTACCTTCCTTGTAGGTTTGTAATGTGATTAAATGAGGTAATGTTATAAAGCACTTAGCACAGTGTCTGACGTGTAGTAAGTTCTATGTGTGTTTGTTAAGTAATGAAAATAAAATTTGTGGCTATGTGATTCATCACATAAGTAAATTGCTAACAGCTCCTGTATGTTTGTCTATACCACAGGAGGTAATTGTTAAGCAATGGAATTAATTATCTTCTATAAAATACTTCTCTAAGATTATATGAAGCTTAGGGTCAATCAAGACGAGGCTCCAGTGGAACTTGTCACAGGATCTGGCCTCTACCTGCCACTTCTTCAGTCTCATCTCTTTTCATTTCGCTCTTTCCAAATCCTCCAGCTGAAGAGAACTTCTCTCAATTCTTAGAGTCTAGGCAATGGGCTTTCACACATGTTGCTGGCTCTACATGGAATATTTGCCTACTCTCCTTCTCAATGGCCTAACTCCTACAGACCTTTCAGATGCTCACTTAGGGTCATTCCCCTTGGGAAGCTTTCTCTGATTCTTTCTAATTGTACCCTCCCCCACCACACGTACAGACACACACACATACACATACTTTATATTGAATTTGCCTACCAACTATTTTCTTTTTGATTCTGTAATCAGAGGGAAAACCAATTTTTGTATCCCCAAATACTCAGAACAATACAAGGGATATAAGAAGCACTCAATAAACACTAGTGGATCAATCAACCAGGGTTGTTTTTAACCCCCAGAAGACATTAGGCAATTTCATCACCCCCAAAATTCCCCTAGGGTCAATTTTCAGTCAATCTCCCCACTCAGGGAAAAACACTGATCTGCTTTCTGTCTTCTCTGGAAATTTCACATGCTTGAAATCATGCAGTATGTAGACCTCGTGTCTGCCATCTTTCATTTAGCATAGTATTTGATTGTCACTACTGGGAAGAGGAGGAGTGTTCTTGGCATCTAAGGGTAGAGGCTACGAATACTGTTAAACATCCTTCAGTGCACAGAACAGCTCCTCATAACAAAGAATCATCCAGATCAGTATGTCAATAGTGCAAAGGGTAAGAAACCCCGGGCTAATGGAATAAAAGTGTGACTTCATGAACAAATGAATTCTTTTTGAGACCTGAATTAAAGGGGATTGTTCTCTCTAAAAATGTTTCAAAATTCCTTCCCTTCCCTCAGCTTGAACTTTGATTCTCTAAAAATAGCATTTCCAAAGAACTCCCCAGAATGGGAGAAATATCAGTTGGATGATTTTTACATCAGAGGAACCTGGGATGCTCTGCACAGATCCCCTTCAGACACAGCCCCCAGCTGGTGGGTGATGCCAGTAGGCAGTGCTCAGCTGTCAGCACTCAGCTGAAAAGAGTCACCTCAACCAAGCTCAGGCCCCCGACAGCCCACATGCTAGGAGACGATATAAACGTCATGCCTCTCTTCCATACTCAGAGCCACTCTGAAGGCTAACCCAGCTTCAGAATTTCTGGTGGGGTCAGCTGAGGCCTTTGCCAAGACAGCATCACAGCTCAATTTTTCCCTCAGCCTGATCCTGCTCTTCCCTCGCCTCCCCTTCCTATCCTTCTCTTTCCCTGTCCCTCTATCCTCTTCTCTTATCTTCCCTCCCCTCCCTTCCACGGGTGGTAAGCATGAAAACACTCCTGCACTAACCTCCAAGTCTGCTTCCTAACTAGAGCAGTATAAAACAATGCCTCTGGCTTCTAAAAGCTATTGTAGGACATGAAGATTTTGATGTCTTTTTCAAGACACTAATCTACAGTGAAAGAATACAAATCAATGGTTGGTTGGAGATGGAGGGCAGAGAGTGGTGGTAGGTAGGGATTTAAAAGGGTCACGAGGAAACTTTGGAGTGATGGGTTTGTTCACTATGTTGATAGTGGCAATGGTTTCACAAGTGTATACATATTCTAAAATTTGTCAGTGCATATACTCTTTAAATATATGCAGTATTGTAGTTAATTATACATTAATAAGGCTGCTTTATAAAAAAGAAGACATTATCAAAGCCATAAAGAGAGTCCGAGAAATTAAGAAATCTGTACATAATCCCTAATATGCCATTTTCACTTTCCCATTTTCTTTTGTTTTTGTCCATATGTACACATACTTTATAGACGTATAATTAAGAAAATTTGTATATAATCTCAAAAATGGCTATTTACGTTTTCCCACTTTCTTTTGTTTATGCCCATATGTATACATACTTTATCAAAGTGTAATTACAGCATATGTTAGCTATTCTCAGCTTTTATGTCTTGTCACACTAGTATGTCCTCATGAAATGTGAGCTATTTCAATTAAATTTGCTATTAATCATATTTCAAGTGCCTCAGTTTACAAAGATTTACCTCTCTTAATACATCACTGCATATTTGGAATTAGAGCTATAATAATGTAGATTTCAGCCTGTACAATTTAGTATGGTTTCTTAACTGAGAAACCTAGCATGCTGAGAATTTCACGGAATCCTTGGTAAATCCTTAGAAAATGTCAAGCATTTCTGAGAACCAGTGATGTGAATATACAGTTGTGTCTTGGCAAATATTATATCTGAACATTGTGTCACACAAATTGTTACATGGTCTTCATATAAATAATAACAGTCTTCTTGCAATCTGCATCCCCTTCTGCCAGTAAAAAATTTCTAAAGGCAAGTTCTTTCCTAACTTTTTCTTCCTTACTTTCTTCTTTACTTCTTCCCCGCTCCCTTCTTTCTTCCAACCCACTCTTCCTCTCCTCCCTTCTTCCTTCCTTCTTGTCTTCCTATTTCTTTCTTTCCCTTTCTTCCTTCCTCTTTTTTTCTCTTTTTCAACATTTTTTTTTAAGTACATTAGGTATAAATAATGAAAACTCCCTCCCACCCTGTCTCCCAGTCACCTAACTCCTCTCCTTAAAAGCAACCAATTTTATCAGGTTTTTTGCTTCTCCATCAACAATACCAATAAGAATATATGCTTATGTGTATACAGGAAAACTTAGTGTTTTGACTCTTAAAAAAAATGAAACAATATCACCATTTACCACTTGCTTTTTACACTTATTAATATAGGATGTCATTTAACATTAATTTCTAAAGAACTTCCAAATTCTTTTTGAAGTTGCAAAGTATTTCAAATATTAATATGATGAATTATTTCCCCTATTGATGAACATTTAGGTAGTTTCCAATCTTTGGGCATTTAAACAATGCTATAATGTAACCTCATACTATATCATATTGCATGTAGGTAAGTGTATTTTGAATATAAATTCTTAAAATTGGAATTGTTGGGTTAAAGGGTGTGTTACATTTTTAAAGCAAAAAGATATTACTAAACCGCCCTCCACAGAGGTTGTACCATATTACGCTCTCACCAGCTACATAAAAGAATGAGTTTCCACATATCCCTGCCAACAAACCGAGTCATCAAACCTTTTGATCTTTATTAACTTGATAGACATAATGTAGTTTTACCCCAAAATTTTCATAAGTATGGACAAGCACTTTTTATGTTTGAGAACCATCTATATGCCATTTCTGTGAACTGTTTTGTTCATATCATTTGCATATCTTTTTACTGGGCATCTGTGCTTTTTCCTCACTGATTTTTAGCTCTTTCACATTAGTATAATTAACTTTTTAACTGTGACATGATTGTGACTATTTTACCCAGTTAATGCTTTTTGGTTTACTGGATTTTGCCAAAGTTTTTTTATTTATGTAACTGAATGTATCAATCTTTTCTTTTGAGCTTCTGCTTTCAGTGCTATAGTTGGCAAGTTTGTTTGCACTCCCAGATTTTTTTTTAAGTATTTCCATAAGTTCTTTGGGTACTTTAGTTTCTTTTTTTGTAATAGATAAATATTTGATCTGTCTGGAGATGCTCCTTGTATAAGGTAAAAGGTTCAACTACTTTTTTTAAACCACCCAGTTGTCCCAATTCCATCTATTGACTAGACCATGTTTTACTAATTTGAGAAGGCAATAGATTTAAAGCAGTTCTGGCTTTAATTCTTTAATTCCAAACTATATGATTATAGCTCTATTTGTTGATATTTCAAATATAGCCAGTATCCATAGACTCTCTTCTATGAAAGATGAAAACACCACTTATCTCATTCCTCCAATGTTTTGTAATTATATTACGTTTAATTCCTCTATTGATTACTCTTGCTACTTTAAATAATTTATTTGCATCACTATTTCCTGTTCCTAAAACTCTAATCCATATCTAGATAGCCCCTTGGAAATATTAAGATAATACATAGAAATGTACATCTTTTTTTTACTGTCGTCCCCATTCCATGTTATCCATAACAGAGCTCAGGCATGTGATGATAATAATGTGATGATGATGATGATAAAGTGTATGGAGGCAGGATGTAAAACCAGTGGTTTTACAATCCTATGATTCTTAAAATAAATATCCATGAGTACATACTGATATAAATAAATGACTGAAAAAATAAGTTGAGGGAAGGGACGAGTCTCCTTTCAGAAAAATTCCAACTAATAAGTATAGAAAAAATAAGGGAAATGGAAAATCACCATTAGAACCCCACAGTAATATCTGCTATAGGCAAGATCCACTGATGAATGATAAAATTGATGAGTGGAAGTTTAAGGAGCACCAGAAATATTGTATAGAATCAAAGTCCCTCCCTCAAAATATTTATTAATTACTATAGTAGTGTTAACATATGTCCATAAATTCTTTGATATTCGTCTCTTTGGTAATCTACTCTCCTCCCACCCCCCACCCCCCACCTCCAGTGTGGCTGCACTTAGTGACACCCTTCCAAAGAACAGAGTGTGTAAAGGGGGAAATAGTGACTTTACAATGGAGAAATTTGACAGACACCACTTTAACCAAGCCATCAGGGTTAACATCAGTAATAGGTCAGGTGGATACCATGTACCCCCTGACATGGTGTCAGGAGAAGGAGACTTCCAGCTGTGTTATACTTCCCCCAAATCCATAATCCCAGTGTAATCATGAGAAAACACCAGATAAAGCCAAACTGAAAGACACTACCAAATATCTGACCAACACTATTCAAAAGACACAAGAAGAGGCCAAGAAACGTCATAGATTGGTCGATACTAAAGAGATACGATGACTAAATTTAATGCAGTGTCCTGGATTGGCTCTTGAAACAGAAAAATGTCATTAGTGGAAAAACTGGTGAAAACCAAATAAAGTCTGTAATTTAATTAACATTAATGTACCCATGTCAATTTTGATCATTGTCCCTGGGTTATATAAGATTAAGATTAACATAAGGGGGCAGGCCATGGTGGCTCAGCAGGCAAGAATGCTTGCCTGCCATGCCAGAGGACCCGGGTTCGACTCCCGGTCCCTGCCCATGTAAAAAGAAAAAAAAAAAATTAACTTTAGGAAAAGCTGGGTGAAGGTATAGGGAAATTCCAAATATGAAGGTTTTTATAAATATGATCCACTTTTAAAATAAAATTTTATATTAACATGTGGAATTAGCTCTTAGATACTTTAAAAATTAATACTACTAAAGAAAAACGAAGTATAATTTTTCAGTTTCAGAAATTGTCAATTACTTTAATCCGCAAGTAGGTAATGGTAACATATGCTACGTTCCGCTCTATGTAAAGCTTTACATTGTGTTTGTATTCTGATAGCATGGAATTGTTTTTTTCTAATAAATACAAATGAGAAGTGGAATCTTTATGATGTGTTCTCCAATTTATTAAAATTATTAATATTAAAAATAACTAACAAAATTAAGCGGGTTTTTAAATTCCATGATTCTTACAATAGTCCTCATATAAAACGAAACGACCTATTTGCAAATATAAATAGGGCAGACCATACCCTATTATCCCTCCAATTGGTTGCAGCTGGGCCGCCACATCCCCTCCCACACCTTCTCCTTTCCACTTGCTCAAAAACTATGTATCCAGCCTGGCAGTAAGCCAAACTCTGAGAAGAACTAACATTTACAGGAATCCTTTCATTGATATTACATTTAATCCCTACAACAACTCCATGAAGTAGGCATCATCACTACTTATCCTCCATTTTTATGAGGGACGAAGAAACTGAAGTTCAGAGTGGCCACGTGACTTGCCAAACGCACAAAGCTAAAACGTACGGCAGGAATTTTCAAAC
The DNA here is from genome assembly GCF_023851605.1 of Tamandua tetradactyla. NCBI lineage: Eukaryota > Metazoa > Chordata > Mammalia > Pilosa > Myrmecophagidae > Tamandua > Tamandua tetradactyla. Next base: position 186,897,285 of record NC_135327.1, read on the forward strand.
CACCACCTGTCCGTTCAGACTCAAACCCTACTCGGGCCAGTGACTACACACGGCGCCCTGGGGGGAGTGGCCCCATCCTCCCGCCTCCTTTGCCCGACCTTCCATGTAGAACTTTCCTGCCCGGGGGCGGGCTTGTCCAGAGACAAGCGGCGGCGGCCCGGCGGCGGGCCAGGCCAGGAAGCGGACTGGTGCCTGCGCGCTCCCTAGGAAGGAAACTCGCCCTTGGTCGCTTCCGGAGCCACTCTCGCGCCGCCCTCGCTGACCTCGGATGCTGCAGAATGGGACCTCTGCCGCGGACGCTGGAGCTCTTCTACGATGTGCTGTCCCCCTACTCCTGGCTGGGTTTCGAGGTGACGCCAGGGGAACCGCCTCGCCAAGGACTGGGGTGGGGGCGGGGGAGCATAAGCAGAGGAAGGGCACAGGGACAGAGATCTCGTGAAATTCCTGGCGCTGTCATTTGTCCGAGCTTCTTGGCAACCCCGGGTTAGGACAAATAGAAATGACTGAAGGTCGCTTTATGTTTTAAAATGGGACAGAGTCGCTGGTCCCAGGCCGAGATCTTATATCCTAGGCAGCAGCTTTCCCTACAGCACTTTGGAAGAAGAGAGGCACCTCCAAAGAATCAAGGAGAAATGCATGACACCGCTCCCCATCCTGGCTCTCTGATGTCAGTTTTGGGAGATGGGGTGCAGAATAAGATAGAGACAGCCCACAGGAACTGCCCCTATACTTGGAAAGATTTCTAGGAGTGGAGGGAGTTTTGTCATTTCAAACCAATTTACGTCCTCACAACCCTGCAGGGCTCTTAGAGCCTCGAGGTAATCCATTGTCTTGAAGCACCTCTTCCCCTTCTCTCTGTCATTAGACTTGTCATAAACCAACATACTGGCTCATTCTTTGCCTCTGCCTCTGCAGATCCTGTGCCGATATCGAAACATCTGGAACATTGACCTGCAGTTGCGCCCCAGCCTCATAGCAGGGATCATGAAAGACAGTGGTATGAAGGGAGTTACATTTGGGGCAGGGGACAGGTGGAGGAAGAGTGTCTTCAAAGGCTCAAGGGAGCTGCCCTCAACTGGGTCTTTATGCATCAGCACCTAATAATTTGCCTTTTGCCTAAACCCAGGAATGGTCCCTCAACCCTTCTTAAGCCTTCTCTCAGCAGTGTGCCCAATGTTCCACTTGCAGGAAACAAGCCACCAGCTCTACTTCCCCGGAAAGCCAAATACATGACCAAAGACATTGAACTCCTGAAACGGCATCTTGAAGTCCCCATCTGTTTCCCTAAGGATTTCTTCTCTGTGATCCTTGACAAAGGTGACAAGAGTAGGATGTGCATGGGATTATTGGGTGGAGATCAAAAAAGTCTAAGAATGTAGGGCTAAGAAGGAGCGGCTGGGAAGACAAAATTATCTGAGGTTTGGGAAACCTCAGCAACAAAGTTGAGTGAGCAGAAGTTTGAGGGGAAATCAAGTGGTAGGAGAGTGGGACAAATTGGTCATACAAAACTTGGTGAAAGCTTAAGGGTGAATGAACTCTGGGTGTCATCAGCAGGAAAGAGCTGCCTTCCACAAGGAAACAAGCTAGGGGTGGGGGGTAGGGGTCCTATCTCTGAATGTCTCTACCCCACAGGAAGTCTGTCTGCCATGCGATTCCTCACAGCTGTGAGCTTGGAGCACTCAGAGATGCTAGAGAAGACGTCAAGGGAGCTGTGGATGCGCGTCTGGTCACGGGTGAGGGCAGGGCTCTGGAAACCCGTTTGTTTCTCTGTGTAGGCAATAGCCTGACTTGGGTCACCCTAGATGACTTTCTGACCCTCCCCTGGGCCCATTTTCAGAGTTATGATCTGGCCCTACCCACGTGATTTGCTGACCATCTGTCCTCCACCCACACCACTTTTTTTTTACCACCCCTTTCTGCTGAGTGTTCTCTCCTTCCCAGGATGAAGACATCACGGAGCCCCAAAGCATCATGGCTGTGAGTGTACCAGTTCTGACCCCACTCTTCTCTTAAGGAAGCCAGAGCAGTTGGCATTTGGGAGCGAGAAGGACATTTGGTTGTTTTGCATTTTTGTTGTTGTTGTTGTTAATTTTAATTTGGTAATCTAAGTCAGTGTTATTTGGGGAGAAAGAATGTCAGTGTGTGATGGGACAAATTACTGAAAAGTTGGAACTAAGAGGACTAGCTAAAGAATATCTGGGTGCACAGATGGTTCAGTGGTAGAATGCTCGCCTGCCATGCTAGAGACCCAGGTTCAATTCCCAGCCTATGCACAAAGAAATAAATAAGTAAATAAACCTGATGGTTGAAAGAGAAAGTGCAAAGGAACAAGTAAACAAAATTTACTTGAAATTTTCAAATGACTTGAAAAAGTCAGTGTTGGCAAGTCTTGGCTCCATAGACTCCAAGACAAACCTCACCAACACTCCCGGAGGAGAAAGCAGGAGCCGGCAGGGAGAAGAGGCTTTAAAAATACAAAAAGTCAAAACTGACCAAAACCAGAATTATTCAGAAGCCTGAGTGAGAACAAATAGAAATAGCTCAAAACACTGACATTTGTGCCACAGATGCAGATATGAGAAATAAAAGTTTTTCTTAGAAATAAAATCACAAAATTCAAAATAATATTTTTACTTCAGTTTATAAAACATAGTTTAGGCATATTCAACTGAAACATATGAAATGGCAACTTACACAAAAATTAAATATATAAATTAAAGACTGACCAATGCATCTGTCAGGTTTTTTTTTTTTCCTGGATAATATATGTAATTTTTAGCTTGCCTTTTCTCATAATATTTAACACTTATTTTCCATGCCATTTTATATTTCAATCTTTTTGAACACATAGTTCTTAGTTTCTAAATAGCATTCCATTCCATGGACTTTCTTCTTTACTTAACCACTCCCTTATTATTGAACATTTGGATTGGGAAACAATTCTCTGAATTAATCAAGTCAAAGACAGTGTCCCATTAAAATTGATCACATAATTTCTTTTGTCCCCCTCCAGGTCTGGGATGTCAGGTTGCAGGGGTTTTCAACCTTAGCTATACATTAAAATCACCCAAAGCACCTGGGTGCCCCCTCCAGAAATTCTGATGTAGTTGTTCTGTTGTATGACCTGGGCATTGGGATTTTTTAAAGCTCCCCGGGAGAGTCTAACATACAGCCAAGGTTGATAACCACTGACTTAATTAAAATGGTAAAATCCCAAACTACAACAATATACCCATTTATCCTTCTCTTGAAACCAGGCAGGTGGTTGCAGCCACATTCCCTACTTGGAAATCCTCAGGAAATCCCGTAGGGATTAGAGTCCACTCTTGTTTTTTTAAAAGCATGAGATATTCAAGGATTCTGAGAAGTATGAAGGAAGGAGTCCTGGACTTGAATTCAGGGGACTTGGATTCTAGTATTAACTCAGCTCCTAATGAGCTCTTAACTCTGAGCAAGTAATATATAACCTCTGGACTTTAGTCTTCTCATTTATAAGATGAAAAGGTTGGGCTAGTTGATCTTTTAAATCCTTCTGACACTAAATTTCTCTGACTGTGACTTCTGTGCCACTTGCTTTCTCTACTAATCTCAAGGATAGACCTCCACATCATGGGTGGGTGAAGACATTGCATGGAGAACTTAGGGGTAGAAACTAAAAAGGCCAGTTTCCTCCTGAGATTAGCCTTAGTTGTGTCCCCTACCATATCCCCTAGGCTGCAGAAAAGGCTGGGATGTCTACAGAACAAGCACAAAAGCTTCTGGAAAAGATCTCAACACCAAAGGTGAAGAACCAGCTCAGAGAAACCACAGAGAAAGCCTGCAGATATGGGGTGAGGAACATTTTATGTGTATTTCCAACGCCCATCATAAAAACAGAGACAGAATCTCTGCTGTGTGCCCATGCTTCTGTCTCAGAGACCACTTCCCCCATAATTCCTCTTCAGCTCCCACAAACAAACCACATCCTCTCCCTTCCTTTTCCTGAGTCCAAGAAAAGGAAGGGTAGGAGGTAGAGAGTGAGAAAGAAGGTAGGGTATCTAAAAGTTAGAAACAGAAAAGTCGCCTTGGAGCCATGGAGCCTCTCATCAAACACCTCTAAGCTGCTTTGGCTCCTCTGCTTCTGTGACCCCAAACAAGTATTGACTCCAGGTTCTTAACCCCACCCTAATAAACACCATCACTGTCCTTTTTGCTCTGTAACTTCTTCCTCCAGGCCTTTGGACTGCCCATCACTGTGGCTCATGTAGACGGTCAGACCTACATGTTATTTGGCTCTGACCGTATGGAGTTGCTGGCACACCTGCTGGGTAAGTTAAAGGCTCAACACGGAGCCGCCCTTGACCCTCTTGAGCCGCCCTTGACCCTTTTCCCAGCGCCATTCCTAGTGCATCAGTTAACCAGAAGGAGGAGTTCAGAGCAAAAAAATGTTCTTGGCACTTCCAAAAACAAGTCTTCTGAGGACACAGTGCTGCTCTTGGTTGAAGGGGGAGGAGCAGCTCTCACCCCCCTGGGAGAGAAGGAAGCTTTGGGCCTTAAAGCCAAGCAGAGCTCTTCCTAGAAAACCCTGGGGGCCCCTGAGGGGCTAACCTCTGCTCCTAACACACCTGAGGATGCTGTGTGGATGGGGATGTAATTTTCTTCATCCAGGTGAGAAGTGGATGGGCCCTACACCTCCAACCCTGAATGCCAGACTTTAAGAATGCCCAGAGGAAGCAAAACTAGAAAAAAGCAAGTCATTCTGCTCTACCCGTCATCCACAGCGGACCCTGGAACTCTGATTTCCCTATCTGGTTTGAAGTATCCTCTGTGACTCTGGGGTCTATCTCCCTTCCTCCTAATCCCCAGGGGAGCCGTGGAGGGGGCTGCCTGGTATATGACCTACCGTTGATCTTTTGTCTGCCTTTACTTTTAGGCCTCACAAGTGCCTTTCACAGAGCCCCAAACTCTGCTTTCCCACAAAATAAACCTCATGCATTAGGAAAAGTGCTTCTGGTCTGTGTCTGTCCTGGTGGTGTTAGTGTGTTATTGTTTCTGTGGTCACATCCTGCCCACTTCAGGGGTTCATGAAAAAGGGTACTTTTGAACTCTAAATAAGTATTCCTTCATTCAGATAAGATTTCTTGACATATACAGCAATATACTACAACTGAAAATAGGGGATAATGTCCAGTCTTTAAAAATACAAGGGCAAAGTAAAAAATATCACTTTATGTTTACTTTATTTTTACAAAGTAAAAAATATGTCATACTTGTCATAATATGCCTCACAGATATTACATGTTCAGTTTCAGACTATCACAATAAAGCAAGTCACACAAATTTGTAGGCTTTCCCGTTCATAAAAAGTTATGTTTACGCTATACTATAGTTAAATGTACAGTAGCATATGTCTTTTTTAAAAAGCAATATATATATACCTTAGTTAAAATGTGACCCAGAGATACAAATGCTGTTGGGAAAATGGCATAGCTAGACTTGTTCGACACAGGGTAGCCACAAACCATCAATTTGAGTTTAAAAAAAAAAAACAAAAACAATATCTGCAAGTTGCATTAAAGCAAAGCACAATAAAACAAGGTATGCCTGTATGTCAAAGCTGCTAAAAGCATGGTGAGATGGAGACAAGATTTTATGAATAAAGATGGTTGGCTCCAATATTTGTGATTTAAAAAATTGTAAACAACTTAAATATCTAATAGCAGGAGGATGCTTAAGTAAATTATGGTACATCCAGGGTATACTGTTTCAAAGCCATCAAGTACTATACTTGTGAGAAATTTTTTAAAACATTGGAAATTCTTAGGATTTAATTGTTTTAGTTTCCTAGTTTCTCAAGCAAATACCATGCAATAGTTTGCCTTAAACAATGGGAATTTATTGGCTCCTGGTTTTGTGGCTAGCAGTCCAAAATCAAGGTATTATCAAGGTGCTGTTTGCTCCCAGAAGACTAGCATTCTGGGGCTGACTACTCATGATCCTTGGTCCTTGGATTTTCTGTCATGTAGTGATATACATGGTAACCTTTCCTTTTTCTTCCCTGGTCCCATTAACTTTCAGCTTCCAGCTGCTCCCTCTGGCTTTTTTCTGCTGATTTTCACTCTGCTTGAAAAAGGACTCCAGTTATCAAAATTAAAGTACAACCTAATTCATCTGGGCCACACCTTAACTGAAGTAACATCTTGAAAATATCTTATTTATAATGGGTTCACACCCACAGAAATGGATTAAGTTCAAGAACATGTTTTTCTGGAGTACATAGCTGTAAACCACAACAAAATATCAATTGGAAAAAAAACAGATGAAAGTATACAGTATTGTATTAGTTTCCTATTGCCCTATAACAAGTTGCCAGAAATGTAATGGCTTAAATGTCCTACAGTTCTAGTGATCAAAAGTCTCAGTAGACCAAAATCAAGGTGTCTGTTAGTTTCTTTCTGAAGGCTCTAGTTCGTTTTTCAGAGCTGCTTTGAGAAGTACCACAGAGTGGCTTAATCCACAGGAATTTATTGGCTCACAGTTTGGGGGCTAGAAAGGTAAAATTTAGATATCAGCAGGTCATGCGTTCACTGAAGTCTGCTGCATTCTTGTGGTGGCTTGCTGGCAATCAATTTCTTGCCTCCATCACGTGGCGCTCTGTCCCTTTAATCTCTTCCTGTGGCTTCTGTTTCCATATCCAAAATTCCTTTGCTTATAAGGACTTTAGTCATATTGGATTAAGGCCCACCCTGCTTAGGTTTGCCCTCATTTTACTAGGATCTTCAAAGATCCCGTCTACAAATGAGTTCACACCCACAGGACCAGGGATTAGAACTTGAACTTGTCTCAACCACAAGGAGAACCCTTCAGCTTCTAGAGACCACCTGCATTTCTTGACTTGGCTCCTTCCTTGCATCACTCTTACCTCTTACTATCCACTGTGATCTCCTGCCTCCCTCTTTCAAGTACCTTTGTGATTACATAGTTTCCTCCTGGATAACCCAGAATAATCTCTCCGTCTCAAGATATTAACTTAATCACATCTGCATCTTTGAAGGGCCATTATTTAGAACAAATACCACAAATATGATCTCAGTTATGTCTCTATCATGATGTATAAAATTATATTTCATTACAGTATTATGTTGATCCGGGAATAAAATATTTCAAAATACTTCACTTTTACCTGTATATCTTTTTAATTTCCATTTAAAAAAAAATAATTGTTCCATCTGTTTAAAACAGAAAAAAATATGAAGATATAGCAAGATTTTAAAGATTCACATTTGGGTACAATTGAATACTCTCCCCATTACTTTTTAAATGTATCAATTGATTAACTTAATCCTGAGGTTTATCCCAATTTTAAATGGAATAATCTCTTATTGAAGTTGCATATTTCCCAGCTCTGCAGTCTTCCTTCAAAGTCTTTAGCATCCTCTTTTCCTATTCCAGTTGAAGACTTTAATTTTCTCTACATAGACTAGAAATATTCTAGATTAATCATAAAGATGATATTCAGTAATATCCCTTACACACTTAATTTAGACCATAATTTTGAACTACCAGTAGGATCTAGCAAAAGCTGTGGAATCTAAATGCCCCTGTATTTTTGGTAGCAAAGAAACTGTTAGTTCTTCCTCTACCTCACTTCTGAGTAATAGTTTTCAGGTGGTTATGTAATATAAAATTTATAAGCAATTATGTCAGTAATCAAAATTCAATATAGAACCACTTTCTTATATTGTTATTCAAATTCCAAGCTTAGCAAAACACTTAAAATGTTTTATATATTTATTTTCTTAGGTAAAATTCCTTGAAGTAAAATTCTGTTGATAAGGGGAAAACACAAGTAGTAATTTTAAAACAGATTATACATGCATACGGTCCCCTTCCAAAAAAAATGTATTGCTTTTTTCTTTCTTTGCTTTGTATATATGTTATATTTTACAATGTAAAAAGTTAAAAAAAAAAAAAAAGAACATAGCCTTTTCCAGGGTACATAAAAGATTCAAGCCAGCCCTGGGTAAGCATAAAGAAGAATTTGAAACCATGCAAAGAAAAATAACAGAACATATGGGAATGAAAGTTATAATAACTGAGATTTAAAATACGCTACAGGCATAAAACAGCAGATTTGAAGAGGCAAAAGAATGGATCAGTGACCTACAAGACAAAGCATAGGAAATCAAAAACAAAAGAACAGATAGAGAAAAGAATGGAAAAATTTGAGCCAAGGTCTCGGTGAACTGAATGACAACACGAAGTGCACAAACATATACATCATGGGTGTCCCAGAAGGAGAAGAGAAGGGAAAAGGTGCAGAATATTCGAGGAAATAATGGCTAAACACTCTCAACTCTTATGAAAGACATGAATACACATGTCCAAGAAGCACAGCACCCTTCAATGGAATACACACAAACAGATCTACTCCAAGACATTTACAAATCAGAATGTCAACTGCCAAAGATAAAGAGAGAATTTTGAAAGCAGCAAGAGAAAAGCGGTCCATCACATACAAGGGATGCCCAATAAGACTCAGTGCTGAGCTCATCAGAAACCATGGAGGTGAGAAGGCAGTGGTATCATATATTTAAAATACTGAAAGAGAAAAACTGCCAAAAATTATTTATCTGGCAAAAATGTTCATTAAAAATGAGGGAGAGTTTAAAATAATCACAGATAAACAGAAGCTGAGAGAGCTCATTAACAAGAGACCTGCCCTATAAGAATACTACAGGGAGTTCTGAAAGCGGAAAAGAAAAAGGAGAGAGAGAGAGAGGGTTAGAGGAGAACATAGATGGAAGATTATCATAATGGTAACTAAAAGGATAAAAAGAGATCTGACAAATAAAAGCCAAAGGATAGAATGGTTAAGTATATACTACTTTAATAGTTATAACATTGAATGTTAGTAGATTAAACTCTCCACTCAAATGACAAAGATTAGCAGAATGGATTAAAAAATATGATCCACCTATATGCTATCTAAAAGAGACTCACCTTAGACCCAAGATACAAATAGGTTGAAAGTGGAAGGCTGAAAAAAGGTATTCCGCACAGATAGTAACCAGGAAAAGAGCTGGGATAGCTATTCTACCAGACAAAATGGGTTTTAAATGCAGAAACTGTTCTAAGCGACAAAGAAGGACAATTGCGTGTTAATAAAAGAAGAAATAGCAATTATAAATGTTTATGCACCTAACAAGGGTGCCTCAAAACGTTTAAAAAAACACTGGCAAAACTGTAGGGAGAAACAAGCATCTTTCCAATAATAGTTGGAGACTTCATCAATAGATAGAATATCTAGACAAACGATCACTAAGGAAACAAAGAACTTGAATAAAATGATAAATGAACTAGACCTAGCAGACATATACCAAATATCGCAGGGTATACATTCTTCTCAAGTGCCCCGTGCATCATCTGCCAGGATAGACCACATATTGGATCACAAAACAGGTCTCAATAAATTCTAAAAGGCTGAAATTATACAAAGCACAGTCTCTGATCATAATGGAATGAAGCTGGAAATCAATAACAGGTGGAGAACAGGAAAATTCACAAACAGATGGAGTTCAATCAACACACTTGTAATCAGTGGGTCAAAGAGAAAATTGCAAGAGAAGTTGTAAGACAAATGACAACAAGAACACAACTTAAACTGCCTAGTAATTAAAATGCAATGTGCACTGAGAATAAAACAGAGGAAAGGTTAATTCTAACTCTGGTCCTAAGTACAAAGATCATTGATAGGGAAAAAAATGTTCTCATTAAGACGCTGTAGGGGTGGGTGGAGTGAGTAAAAGCAAAAAAATCAAGACGGGGCAGTCAGAGGTCTGCAGGAGGGAGGAAAGGGGAGGAGGAAGACTGGGCAGGGACTAGGGGATTGAGGTGGAAAAGAAGGTGGAGCTAATGGGCTCCACCTTCTCTCCTCCTCCTGCTCCCCCCACAACCTACTTTCTGCAGAGTCTGGCTGAGACAGGTGAGGGAGAATCTTGTAGGGCTGGTGTCACGGGTGATAGAGTGTCATTGGATTGGGGCTCGGGGTTAGGAGGGGATCCGGACCCTTTGTCAAGTCTGTGACTCCTTGGTATACAGAGTTCAGGGAACTCCTGACACGCTGGGTTTGGGTTATGGGCTGCCTAGGCATTCTTGCTGTGTTCCAAGGAAAGAAAAACCTTCCTCTCCCCTCCAGCTTCCTAGCTTCTGAGGTTAACTCCTGAAAAGAAGCCTGAAATCTGAGTTAGGGCTAGCAGGGGTTGGGGGCACCCTGCCTGATATGGGGTATAGAAGAAAACAGCAGTTATCTGGGCCTTTGTCTGTAAGGTTGTTTCTCAAGTATCTGTGTCCACGTATATTCTCTCTCTCACCCACTGAAGCATGGGCCGAGCAGGAAGGAAATGGGAAGACAGGTGTCAGGGGGTGCGGAGCTCTCTCCCCCATCCCACCCACCTCGGGGTCTGACTGAGGGCCTCTGACTGAGGAGGTGGAAGCGACAGTCAAGGGCAGTACCAGCCCCATCACCTGAATTCCACAGATACCAGTGAGCAGTGAGGCCCAAGGCAGGGCCCTCCCAGGACTGGATCTTGGATGATATAGAGGGCCAGAGCTGAAAGGGAGACCCCAGGAGCAAAGAAAAAATAAGAAGGCAGAGCTATGTCACCATAAATTCCCATGAGGTCTGGGAGCCAGAACTCCTGGCCTGATTTCCTATAGCTATTCTAACCAAGCTGATACCATGGACAACAGTGTGGTCCTAGAGATAAGTACAGAGCTGGAGGGAACCCAACAGACAAGTTATTTTGGCCATCTACTTGAGATTGAAGAGCCTGAAACCCAAAGCGCATACTATGATTACTCAAGTATCGGATATAGCCGTGATGCCAATTGCTAGTTTAGACACAACTATGTGTCTTTTTGCAGGAGCCTGGAGAGGGGCCATGCTGCCCAGACACTTGCTGGGGCGACTAGAGAAGCCGATTTTCTTCCTGTGCTGTGCCTCCTTAATCCTGGGGCTGGTTTTGCTGGTTATAAGGCCAGACATTGCCCCTGTTGCTTATTTATTTTTCACCTTGGGTGGCTTTTTCTTGTTTGCCTGCCTCCTTTCCTGCTTTCTGGAATACGGGCTTCGATCAATGCAGACAAACAGCCCAGGACCCTCAGACAGTGCACGGTAAGTTAAGGGGTGGGCAGAATGAGAGGAATACACCTTGACACAATTCTCCCTGAATCCCTCTAGTTTCTCAGGTATAGTCTCTGCTTTCCCGTGTCACGCGTCAGTGAGAAGAGGGGCCAGCAGTCAGTAGAGAGGGTCTATTGCCAATAGCAGACAGCAACAGTTAGAAAAAGGGCTCCTTTCAGGAAACCACCCCGACCTTATTTCTCCTCCCTCAGGGATAATGAAGCCTTTGAGGTGCCAACCTATGCAGAGGCCGTGGTGCAGGAATCACAGTGCCGCCCCCAAGAGTTGGGTGAACCACCACCCTACAGCAGTGTTATCCCTCCAAGACTTGAGGAGGGAGAGCCAAGCCATCCAGAGGAACGTAGGACAGCCAGACTGGAGAAACGAGCGGGCTCAGAGGGGTCTATGAACCAGAAAGGAAGACCTGGATTGGTTCCAATCAGCCTTAGGCTTCGGGGACCACGGGCTGTGTCCACTGTTCCCGATCTGCAGAGTTTGGGGGTGCCTCCCAAATTGGAGCCTCTTACTCCACCTCCCACCTATGATGTCAGCCTTGGTCACCTTGATGATGATGTTTTCTATGAAAACAACTGAACACCCTCCTGAACTACCGTCTCATGATATAGCATCTCTCCACATCCGACCCATTCATTCATTTGACAAAATTTCCCAATGACTACTATATATCAGGAGCTATGTTTCTACCTGTACATCACAAATGAACACAAATGAACCTATAAGGGATCAGGCTATACTATATCCTTCCCAGTTGAGATGTGGGTGACATAGTTTGATTCTTGCAACATTCAAATAGTTACCTTACCCCAAATCAAATATTTTCAGAGTTAGATTATGGGGGAGGTGGGGAAGTGATCAAGAGACTGGAAAAGGAAGAAAATAAATGACATTTGAGTGACAACTTGTTTCTTTTCCAGGTGCTTTGATTCTATTAAATTGCTTATGCTTTCCAACCTTGTGAAGTATTATTATTGCTTTCATTTGAAAAATGAGAATCCCCAGGGTCAGGGAAGTTTGATAACCTGCAGAGGGCACAATACTAGTAAATCGTGCAAAAATTATTTGAACTCTGCTCTTCCGATTCCAAAGTTCACTGTGTGTTCAATACAAGATAATAGGAAGCCAGGCTATCCATACATTCCCAGTCCCTGTTTTGGGGCAATTGCTGACAAGAGGTAGAAGACTCTTCATATTAACAGAATGGGGACCAGTTGTGGCTACAGATAGGGTGGGCTGAGTGTGACCAGGAGTGTGCTTACCCTTCCCTAGGAGCGAAGCTAATCAAAGCTCCAATGGGGTGCAGTTGCTATGTGCCTCCCCAGCTCAAAGGCAGGAAAATGTCCCCACTACAGGGTCCCTTTTCTGACAGGAAGCAGTGGAGTAACTTTCCCCAGGTAGCAGAATTTCCAATTTTGAGAATTGGTGACTGTGACAGTCAGAATGGATAAAACGTGAGTTTCTTGGCAGAGAATGAGGGGAGGAGTGGAAAGGAGACAAAGGGGGCATGTCTAAGACTTCTGATGGGTTTCTCTACCCGGAGGGAGGAGAAGAGGACAAACTCGATCAAAGGAGTTTTACTGGGAGGCTATGAGGTGGTGGGCTGATGCCTAAGATGTGACAGCACTGAGCAGGGGAAGGGGTACAGCTTGTACAGGATAGTTGGGGCGGGGGAGGGAAAGGAAAGTGGATTTTTTATTGTTTACCTTGGGAGTGAGAAATTGGCAGGCTAAGCTGGGAGTTATTGCAAACTTGTGGCCTCCCAGGGCTGTAAGTGCCAGAGGGAGGATGTTGGATAAGGGGAGTTATAGCAGGAATGCAGCTGCCAGAGATGGGATGCAAAAACACTCATACAACTGCCATGTGGGCTGGAGCAGTTTTGGTTTTGCAAAGGGGTCCCTGGAAGTTACGAGTGGGGGAAGTTTCCTGGAGTGGTTACTAAGGGTCGGTTATTCCAAAGGGAAAAGGGTTCTGCCTAACAACATCCCTTTGAATAGTCCGTCATGAAGCACGGGGGCCACTTACCCTGGGTTTTCAGCCGCATCCTTGCACTCTAACCATTAGGAGTTTACTCCAGGGTCCCTGTCCTGCTTCATCAGATCCCAGTACGGAACATCAGATTTCTTGGAAGCATGTGCTGCGGCTGGGATGTAGGTTTTAGCCAGGGGAAGAAGTTAAACCACCAGTAACCCCACCGCTTCTCAGGGGGTGCACTCTCCACTGAAGCTTTCATTCATTGGGCTGCTATTTGTCTAGGGCCTTCTAATAGTCTGCACGTATTCCTCACCCTGGCTCCAAAAGCTCAACTTTAATAAAGTGAAAAATCTGGTCATGCCTTTCTTCATAAACTTAATGAGATACGCAGGCATTGGGGACGGGTGGGAGTGGAGAGGAACTAAGGGAGTAGGAACCATGATTTCCGCGGGAACCAAAGACCAATCGGATTCCCGCGTAAGATACGGCCGCCTCCTCGCTCTTCCCCCTCCGCGTCTCTGTCCCCGAAGCGCTCTCTCTCTCCCCATTGGACGGTGCATCCACAGGCAGAACTCTGCGCCTGCGCACGCACTAGCACCGGTGGGGCGGGAGCCGGCCCCACGTAAGGGTGAAGCTGGGGAAAGGCAGCGCGCAAGCGCACTGTGCGTCTGTGGTTGGGGGAGGGATGTGGAGGAAGCGACCGCTTTCGGTTTGTTTGGGTTGTGGGCGGTGCGCGCACAGCCCGGGAAAAGCGGGAAATGGAGGCGCCAAGCGCGGGATCCCGGCCAGCCTTACAGCAAAAGGGGTTAATGGCCGCTGACAGGGGGCGCAGGTGAGTGGGAAAGGGTCCCAGGGGCCCCCACTGGGGTCCAGGAAAAGGGGATGCGAATTCCAGGCATATGGCCCTTGCGCCCCCTCCCCTTGGAGCCCCTGAAAGCAACCCTGTCAGCACTTCTGCGGAGGGTGGGAGGCCCAGCTCAGCACCTCGATCCGCGTTGAGCCTAGTGCAGCGCAAAGAAGGGCCTCTGGGGCTTGTCCTTCGTGAGCCAAGACTACCTCTGCCTCCCTTCGTGCATCCCAGGGGGGCGCTGAATGATGGTAGGTCTTTCCAGGCCTGCAAATTTGGGCTTTTATTAACAATTCTCTATTCTTTTCTCTGGTTCTCCTATGAAGAACTGTACTCCGTCCCCTTAAAAATCTTGAGACCGTACGCTTCAGCATTCTGTACAATGTGCATTTGGTTTGGATTGAATAGGTCTTGATCCGTATTGCTCTGGGTAAAATGAGCACATTTTTCAAAGAATTCACACAGATTTTAAGTATTTTGAGAAGATATAGACGTTCCTGTGACTTCAAGTGTCTGTATCTCTTGCCCCAGTCATTCCATTTTTTGGCCGGTATCACCCAGGATAACATTTTAATGCCCTTCATCCAAACCCAGAGGATTAATTTAGGAATTCAGAACAGTAATCTTGCAGAAATACACAGAATCTAGACTTAAGAATTTTGTGGCCCATTCTGCACCTTTTCCAAACGTTTGGAAAGTTCACATTTAAGTTCCTCCCCATAATATAGTGTACAGGAAGGAGCAGGTTTGTGGAGAGTTTAATTTGAAGTGATGCTTCAGATGAAAATTAATGAGTTGTTGATTGAAAATTCACAAGTCGGGAGTTGAGAGAGTTCTGAGAGTAAGTTGAGAGCTTGGATGAAACTGTCTAGAAAGAATGTCTTTGGGGAAAGGAAAGAGGAGAAATGATACAGTCCAGTGGACAATCAACATTTAAGAGCAGGCCAAATGTCCGTCCTAGAGAGAATGGTGTCCTGGAAACCAAGGAAGAAGAAAGTTTAAAGGAGAGAATGCTTACTGGTAAACTAAGGGAAAAAACCTGAGTAACCTGCTCATTTTTACTATGCATCCTATGGAAATACTCAGCATCTAGCTGGGATGTTATCTTGAAGTTGGCCTAGTATTCACTTACCAGGATTCATATATGTCATCACTGTTACGCATTGGTGTGTTCTAAGATGATTCTTAAATAGGATTTTTTATTTTGTGTTGTTATTGTAGCAGATATTTACTAAAAGTCTGAGGTAACGGGTATTATTGTAGAACAGAAACAACAGGTTAAAAGGGAGTTTCATTGTCCCAAACCCAAAATTCATTGGCCACTTTCAACCCTGGAATATTTTCTGACCATTTCCGCAGCCTAAGGATACTACTTGTGCCTTTTTGAGTTCACTGCCTCTGAGACCCTGTTTTTCCCTCCTCTAACTGAATCCCTGGCCAAGATGCATGGAATTTCATGGAATTGATTTTAGATGCAATTTTTTTCACCACATCTTAACATCTTTGAAATCAAGTGCGATGAATATATTCCACAAAGAATTACACATTATTTCCTTATAATCAATGTGTTGCTATTAACATGTCTTTTATATTAACCACGTGCAATAAAATATTCTGAACCTTGCTTACTATAAGTCCTTTCTTTTTGTTCTTCCTACCCACATCTCTTCCACCCCACTCCTTGTGGGCCATGTCTTACACTAACTGCCTTTCCCTCTCCCTTTTATCCATAGGATACTGGGAGTGTATGGCATGCATCCTCACCATCAGGAAGCTCTAAAAAAGAACCGTGTGATGTTGGCCAAACAGCTGTTACTGAGTGAACTGTTAGAGCACCTCCTGGAGAAGGACATCATCACCTTAGAAATGAGGGAACTCATCCAGGTATCTGTAAGCAAAAGAGAGAAGCCAAAAAGATAAATTGGTTGTAGGGATAGAAACAGAATACAATAAATTGTGAGAATGATGTAATTCCTTACCAAGGAAATGAAAATGTCCTTTGTTTTAATTCCTACTTTCTAAAACAAATACCATACAATGGATTGACTTAGCAAGAATCTATTGGTTCAGTGGTTGCAGAGGCTAGATGGCTTGCTTCCTCCTAGGGTTGGTTTCTTCTACCTGGTCAGTATTCTTTTGGGTTCCTTGGCTTTCCATCATATGGCAGTACACATGGTGGTGTCTTCTTTCTCTTCTGGGTTCTGTTGACTTGTACTTTCTTGCTTCTGTGGCTTCTCTCTCTGTGACCTTCTCTATGAAGCTTCTAGTAATAGGATTAAGACCTATCCTTTTTCAGTTTGGCCACACCTTAAGTGAAGCAACCTCATCAAAAGGAAATATTTACCATGGATTCACATATACAGGAATGGATTAAGATTAAGAAAAGGCTTTTCTGAGGTGCATACTAAGCCACGACTCCCTTTCACCTTAGAACATTTTAAAGGAAAAGATACATAGTTCAAGAATAACGGGAACAAATTCACCCATGCATACTTTCCTATAAAAGGAATTCTTGAAATGAATGTTGATACTACTAGGAAGCTCATTTGGAGAAAGATAGTTACAGCTAAATAAGTAAATATGACTTTACATTTTTTATTCTTGCATCTTAGGCCAAAGTGGGCAGTTTCAGCCAGAATGTCGAACTCCTCAACTTACTACCCAAGAGGGGTCCTCAGGCTTTTGATGCCTTCTGTACAGCCTTGAGGGAGACCAAGCAGGGTCACCTGGAAGATCTGTTGCTCACAACTCTCTCTGGTCTTCAGCATGTACTACCACCGGTATGGAACCCTAGAAGTATGGTATATTGAGAAGGGTCAGTTTGGCAGGAAAAGAGTTTTTGATGCATGGTGGGGGAGACTAGATTTTTATTTGGGCTGAACTATCTCCCTAAGGCTTGACATGGTGGGTGCTGATTTCTTACAGTTGAGCTGTGACTATGACTTGAATCTCCCTTTCCCAGTATGTGAGTCCTGTCCTCCTCACAAGCAGCTTCGCCTGTCTACAGGTGAGGATTGATGGGATAAAAGGGATATGATAGATTGACTTCTCTTTTGTTATCTGGTATCTGGCTTTGCCCTAGCACAATGTCTGTTTTCATTAATATTTAGAATAGTCCCCTCAGTGAATTTATCAGTCTAGCTGGACACTTTAGATGGGGTATTAGGTAGGCCTATTTCCCTTCCCTTACAGATTATATTCCTGTGGTGATTGGCCCTTGGAGTAAAATGTATGGGTAGGAGATTTTTATATGATTGACCTGTCTTCTCTATAAAAGGGAATTATTTTAGAATGAGAAATGACTGCACTTTAGGCCATTAGCATGCTGGTGTAGTCTAGTGATTACAACAGGGATTTTATCAGCTATCCCATTCTGTCCTTCAGTGAATTGACCACCTTCTCCATGCAGGCTGAGTGCAGAGAATCCAGTGATGAGCAAAAGCAGGCAGGTTCTCTGCCTTCGTAGAACTTAGAAATAAAGTAAGAGAGACCAGTGTTTATCAAAATCCAAGTTCAAAAGGTTATCTGAAGTTATAATGAAGTTTTAGGATTGATGCTTAGATTTTATATTAGTTTTTTGGCTCTCTTTGCCACAGATACTGTAGAACACTCCCTGGACAATGGAGATGGTCCTCCCTGCCTTCAGGTGAAGCCTTGTACTCCTGAGTTTTATCAAAGACACTACCAGCTGGTGAGTCTTGCAGAATGGCAAGAAGAAAAGAGTTAGGAAATTAGATACCTCTCTTGGGCATCTGAACCTTGTTTGTATGTACATTTCCTTTCTGCTTCATTAGTCAGGAAGTTGTTGCTGATTGAATATCTTTTCTGTGCATCTCCCCGTTTTGACCTCACAGTGTTCAGAGAAATATGATGTCTTTGTTTTCTTGAAATTTCTAACCTAGTAGTGGAAGCATAGTTTCTATCCTTAAGAAGCTCGTAGTCTAACTGGCCTCTTCTCTCCAGGCCTATCGGTTGAAGTCTCGGCCTCGTGGCCTGGCACTGGTGCTAAGCAATGTGCATTTCACTGGAGAGAAAGACCTGGAATTTCGCTCTGGAGGGGACGTGGACCATAGCACTCTAGTCAACCTCTTCAAGCTCTTGGGTTACAACATCCATTTTCTACATGACCAGACTGCACAGGTACCTGAGGCAAGAAACTGATATGTAAATCAGAGGGCTGGGTTGCACTTTAGGACCAGAAACATCTGCAGCTCTTGTACCTGCTGGAGTATGTCTTCTAGGAGTTATATATATATTTTTACTCACTTTGTTCTGCCTCTCACCTTGCAATTTAGTAAAAAATAATTAAAGCTATCTCAGTGTTGATATCTCAGGGTAGCTGTGCCTACATAGAGTAATAATACTCCAGGGTTGGGTTCTCTGTTTATATGTTCAGAAACTTGATTCCTAATCACTCAGGAGGTGCTGAAACACTAATATTCACTCTAACCAACTCAGAAAAATATTTGTAAGCCAGGATTATTCAGGGCATTTACCTCTTAGTTGGTACTGCTACTTAGGAATCAAAATTTTAATCAAAAGATTATTTTGGGGAAAAAAAAGATTACTTTGGCAGATCTAATTCTAGCAAATGAAAGTTTGCTAGAATTAATAAATATTCTGTGGCAATCTAATGAATTAGTGTAAGGGGAAATTCCTTTATCTTATCGGTTGTGTGGCCACAAGTTACATCTTAAGGTAACTACTTCTGGAATAGATTCCTACAAATCATGAACATTTTCATAAGAGGTTATTCCTTGTTAACCTCAGTTGGGTTCGTTACTTTTCTGCCTTAAGATATTACTATTTTGAAATCAATAATAGCCTATTGGTAAATGTATACTGTCTCTTTATTTTGATTCCAAACTAATTGTACTTTACTAAACTTGATTCGGAGTTGTCAGTAGTAAATTAACCTTTCTAGAAAATTCACTTTGATCTGTTGAGGTGGGAGATCTTTGTTTTGTGTTCCGCAATGTCTGTGTTCTTTGTTTTTGTTTCCCAGCTGTTCTCCTGTGAGAATAATTATGTATTTACTGTACTTCTGTTAAGGCCAGTTTCATCATTAGGTACCTGAGTGTTGCTCTTTACGTGCTGTTTCTGCCAGCTGCCCAGTCATAGCCCATGAAAGTAGTAAACCCACCCTTGTTTCAAAGCTATGGCTGGAACAGCTTCTTTAGTCATCAAATATTCAAGCAGGTTAAACATTTTCCTGAGGAGGCTAAGTATAGGACATCACCCATAATTCCTACAAAAGGAATCCCTGTTAAATCACTTAACAAAATGTAACATATATGTTTTCTTAGAGGTTTTGGTCTACCTACTCCTTTTTTTAGGAATTTATTATGTCATGGTTTCAAAATTTTTTGTAGTTGATAAGCAATCTTTTATGTCTGATATTTAAAGATACAGCACTTAGTCATCAAGTCAACTATGAAATGCTTATTCAGAAACTTTGAGTAGATGTGGTAGACTCACCGGCTGACTTCATAAATACCATTCCCATTTAGTGAAACCTGATGCAGATTTAAGGATCTATTAAACCCATAATTATCTAATTATTCTATAGCTAGAGTTGCAGTAGAGTTCACTTTTGAGCACTTTATATTGGGGGGACTAGATTAGCTACCAGAGATTTTTTAAATGTTTAGACCATGAGTTCAGGGAACTTCAATTAAATGAGGGAATCCTGACTTCAGGGGGAAAAAATATCCCCTTATAATCTTAAGAGCCAAGTAAGATTAAAGGCAATGTATTCTACAGTAGTTGAGGAAGAAACAATCATCTGGGTATCTATGTTCAGAAGAATAAAGAGAGGTAGTTGAAACTTGAGGTGACTTTGCAGAATAGAAGCTATTAAAACAAAGAGAAGTGGTGAAGGCATCCTAGGCAGGGAGAACACGTTATAGACCAGAAATGTGTATGTCATATTAAGGGACCCAGTGGAAAAATCAAATGCCCAAGGCAAAGGAGTACCAAAACTAAGTTTGAAGATAAAATAAAACCAAAATGCAAAGGACCTTAAATGTTCTCCCAAAGAAATTGGAATTCCTTGTTTTGACATTGGAACATGATTAGCAAGTTTTGAACAGAAAGGTGATAGATCCACAGTGATAATTCTGAAGATTAAAATGACAGTCTTGTAAGGGCCGGTAGAAATAGTGATCTGTGGTAAGAAATAGTTTGGTGGCTAAGTCAAAACATAGATGCAAGGTGGTGAAGGCTTAGACAAGGATATTGTATCAAACGGGAAGGAATATAAGGTGGTGCAATGGTGGCTCAGTGGCAGAATTCTCGCCTGCTGTGCTGGAGACCCGGGTTTGATTTCCAGAGCCTGCCCATGCCAAGAAAAAAAGGAAGGAATATTTGTGACAGGTAGTACAATAACAATGGCTCAGTGGTACTTGATGGCTAAATAACTGCATTATGATGAGAGATGGAAAAATGCAGATGGAATCATGGGCCTCAGAGGAAGTTCAGGACAAAGAATATAAACTTGGGTATTATCTATGTAGGAAAAAATACTTATTCTTTAAATGAGAGAGCCTGAGATTCAGAGATCAAAGGAAAGAGAGTTTAGAATTGCAAGAGCAAGACTGACCTTGGTGTATAGCTATGCATGGTAAGATCCCTGTTTTGATTTGCTAATGCTGCTGGAATGCAATATATAAGAAATGGATTGGCTTTTACAAAGAAAATTTATTAAGTTACAAATTTACAGGTCTAAGGCCATGAAAATGTCCAAATTAAGGCATCAACAAGAGAATATGTTCACTTAAGAAAGGCCACTCATATCTGGGGTTTCTGTCATGTGTGAAGGCACATGGCAATATCTGCTGTCCTCTCCTGGCTTCTGGTTTCAAGTGGCTCTCTCATATCCTGTGGGCCTTCTGGTGTCTCCTGGGGTGTTTTCCTTCTGCATCTCCAAATGTCTGTGTTTCAGCTTTCTCCAAAATATTTCCCATAAGGTGATTAACAACCACCTCAATGGGCAGGGTCACATCTCCATGGAAACAACCTAATCAAAAAGCCCAAACCTACAAAGGCCCAACATGATGGGATTAAAAGAGCGTGGCTTTTCTGGGGTACATAACAGTTTCAGAACAGCACAATCTCTATAGTCTAATCCTGAGGTATGGAGATTTAGAAATGTGAGGAGAAGAATCAATGCCTGGCAGTGACCAATCAAACTTTTGAAGTTATAAACCAGGGAGTTATAATAGGTATAATAATTTGGTACATTAAACATCTGTACAAAATACTCTCTTCCTGGTGGGACCATTCAAGAGACTAAACTCTTTAATCACATAATTGTTTGAAGAGCTAAGAAACAGCCAAAAAAATTCAGATTTTTTTTTCCTAGCAACCCTTTTTGAATTTAGGGATAATCCCATTTAAAACTGAAAAATGATATAGAAAGTGGTATATTTTCCTTTAGAAAAACTTTTCTCCTTGCTAGTGATGGGGAAGTACACTGCTTCTCTTATTGTCCAAAGCTCATTTTTAAGTATTTCTCATCACTCTTTTGTCATTGCATCTACCACTTGAGAGATTACTGGTTCTAGAAATACAAACACTATATAGTACAAAATGAGATACATTTTAAAGTGGCACATTTCTTATTACCATGTGGTACTGACTTTTAACTTGTGTTTGGGTCAGAAACTGCTTTGAGAATTTAAGGATGAGCTATGGGTCATTACCTGCATTCCCTGGAAAATGCAGCAACCTATAAAGTTGTGCATACAATTTCAGAGGGTTCAGGCTTTTTATTCTCTTCTGTGTTCTCTACCTCCCAACCAGAAACACCCGCAAGAGTTAAGAACTTGCTATTTTTAGAAGTACTGTAATTTTATCAGACATAAATGTGCAAATCCTATTTTAGGTTGTGCTCCATTTGGGAAAATATACCCTAATGACTAATCCTCATTTATTGATTGGGTTTAGTCTTATTAAATTCAGTTACAGTGTGTGTTCTCACTTTGGGCTTTGTTGTCTTCTGTTTACTGACCTAATAGTCTCATTAAGTTCACAGTGCTTATGAGTAGGTACCCAGGCATACATATTTTTATTTCCTTCTTCACCAAAATTAACTTCTCTAACTATATGTTAAATATAATTTAACATATATGGTCAGCTCTAGAAGAACATTTACAGTTATGCATTTTCCAGAAATTATGTATTCTTGAAACAAAGGGGTTTTGAATATCTTTTATTCTCTTAAGATTTTCATTGTTATAGTTGTCTTCTGTTTGTCAACAACAACAACAAAAAATACTTTCTCAATAAAGCCAATTTCTCCATTTCCAGTTAAGTTGTAGACTTTGAAGTCTTTTGAATGTAGTCTTTCCAAGCAAATAGATCAGTAGTTCTCAACTTTAGAGTACGTCAGAATCACTGGAAGACTTGTTAAAACACATATTGCTCGGCCCCAATTCCAGATGATCTGATTCAGTAAATCTAGGGTGTGGGCCAAGACTCTGCATGAATTACAGTTCCTAGTGTTTTTTATTTAGGGATAGATGCGGTAAATGCAAGATATATGTGTGTTGTAACTGTTCTGCTTAGATAGCATATTTTTCATCTTTATTACATTTCTTTCAAATTAATAATAAGCTGAACTTGCTTTTTTCTCTGCATCTCTCAGAAGAGATGACCCAGACTTTTGACTTACAGAGGGAGAGCATGGCCGATATGGTTTAAAAACTCATATCAAATGATTATACTATTAGGTATAGTATAACTTTCCTTTATTTAATGGACCAAATGCTTGAGGTAGAATGGTATGCATGTATGGCATCTTAGTGCACCATAAACTAGATACTTAAGGTGGACTGCAAAGTTGACCAGTAATATGATCCTTTGAGAAAACGATATTTATCTTTAATAGGCATGCATGCAACAAAAGCAAATATTTGCAATATGTACCAGACCCAGTGATAAATCTTATTTTCTTATAAAGTGAAAATTGCAGCCTTGAGAAACTAAAATAACTTGTTCTGATTTATGTCACCAAAATTCAAACCTAGATAAATCTGATCCCATAGCCCATGTATTTTAATTATTACCCTGTACAGAATCCTTCTGTCATAGTGTGCTCTTCACTAAACAAAATGTTCTATGTAGACATTATTATTCTCTTTGGAAACTTACATTCTCAGACAGAAAACAACTGCTATTCTCTATTATGGTGCTATTAACCCTTTGACACAGAGCAATTTATTTTCTTGTAATTGAATAAGATATATTACTTAGTTGTTCACACACTCACCTGGTGGTCCCTCTTGAACATTTAAGTACAAGGGCATTTCTCTAAAGAAGGATCTGGTTAATGATCTGGGAATGGTGTCACAGTTAACGAGCTGGTGATTAGCTTCATTACTAACTTACTTTAATCCAGGAGTCTGTGAATTACATGGAATTATACTCAGAACTTCATGACTGAAGTTATGTGCATTTTTCTGTTCAATTTATAGATCTCTTTAGTCTCTCACAGGGTCCATAACTTCTAATACCATTGATCTTACTTAAACTATGCAGAAAATATTTTGTCTTCTAATAGCTTAGGGTTTCAAACAGATAGCAAAGAAAAACTTATACTGGTGCTGACTACAGTGAACAACACTAAAAAAGTGTCTTTCTCCTAGGAAATGCAAGAGAAACTCCAGAATTTTGCACAGTTACCTGTGCACCGTGGCACTGACTCCTGCATAGTGGCACTCCTCTCTCATGGTGTGGAGGGTGGCATCTATGGTGTGGATGGCAAACTGCTTCAGGTGTGTATCATCTTGTGGCAGCTGACTGTTGAAACCAGGGTGTTCGACTCTGCTGTCTGCCTGTCTTGCCAGTAATAGCTACTGTTAGATAATAGGACACTTTAGGATATCTTACTGACTATTGAACCTCCCTTCTTATTTAATCTTTCTGGCAGCTGCAAGAAGTTTTTCGGTTCTTTGACAATGCCAACTGCCCAAACCTACAGAACAAGCCGAAAATGTTCTTTATCCAGGCCTGTCGTGGAGGTGAGTGCCCTGGCAGACCAGCACCTGGGTGGTGGCTCCTGGGCAGCCTCCCACCAGCTCTCACTTTCCTGTTTGCTCCTCTCAGGTGCTATTGGATCCCTTGGGCACCTCCTTCTGTTTACTGCTGCCACCGCCTCTCTTGCTCTGTAAGTGTCTCCCAATGCATGGGTTGTGCTGGGACTTGGGCAGCCCATGGCTCTCAGGTTGATCAGCTCTCTGTGCACCACCATAATCCTGTTCTCAGGTTTCTTTACCTTCTTTTCTGAGAACTCTTACTTTTTTCCCATGCTTATTAACTCTGATATACTTTTTTTTGTTAATTCATTCAGATTAAGGATTTTCTCTGTCTCCTCTTCCTATCCCTCTCACTTTATCCCCTTCCTTTTTTCTCTTACTTTCTCTTCCCCTTCCCACTTTGTTTTCTTTGTCTTCTTCATTTCTTCCCTTTCGCTACTTTCCTTTTACTTCCTTTTTCATCGGTGCTTACATTCTTGCCTCCTTTCTTCTTTATCATTCATGTACCATGCAAGATAATAATACATAATCCCTATGTCAGTCTTTGACTTCTGCTCTTTTATGAGCTGCTTTTGTCCTTCTTTCTTGCATGTAGTCTGTTTTTACACCTTTCAGAGCCAAAAATGCCAAGAAAAGACTCATAAGGCACAGGCATGCTCTCATTCTGGAGGAAAACTGTTGTAATTGAAAGTTCTGACAGTGAAGTCAAATTCAGGTTCCACCACTTAACTAGCTCTGTGAAATTAGAGGTTACTTGATATCCCTCAACCTCAGTTTCCTCAATATAAAATATTGATAGTTGTACCTAATTCATAAGGTTGTTGTGAGGATTAAGTAAGATAATGCATATTAAGGGCTTACTTAGCACAGTACCTGGCGTATAGTAAATTCACAATAAATGCCAGTTATAACTTATAACATGATCATTGCTCTTAAGGAGCATATGGTTTGGTTTAAAAGTCACCTTGTCTAAATAGTCAGATAATTAATTTTATCTGCATATTCAAAAACTGAAAATGGTTAATGTCATTGTTATTATCTTCCTAATATTACACTAGAATATAATTTAAGGTCCTTCAACTTGACTAAGACTATACTAGGTACTATCAGGAATACAAAAATGAAAGAAAGTGTGCCCTCTGTCTTTAAGGAACTTACTAATTACTCAGGAAAGTAAAGCAAAAGTGCACGAAGTAGCTTGAGAATAGTTTGAAAGCCCCATATAAACAGGGCAGACTTTAGTGAGATACAGACTGTATATATGAAGTACACTGTAAGGAGTAGATCATTTAAGCAAGCTTAGTTTGACGAGATTTCACAGACATTTGAACTCTCAATTTGGACCCAGAATGATATGATTTACATGGCTGTACAGTAGCAGATTCTTTCA
This sequence comes from Tamandua tetradactyla, assembly GCF_023851605.1. Lineage (NCBI taxonomy): Eukaryota > Metazoa > Chordata > Mammalia > Pilosa > Myrmecophagidae > Tamandua > Tamandua tetradactyla. The sequence goes on from NC_135327.1 coordinate 186,922,712, forward strand.
CAAGGAAAAGGGAATACAACATGATAAACATGTCAAGATAGAAGAATGTGCCCTTCCCCACATAAAAAAAAAAAAAAATGGTGCTCTGAGCCAGAGGTATGCCCAGTTCTAATTAAAACAGGTGTTCTGTGTAAGTATGTATTGAGCTTTGACTGGTCGCATAAGGTGGAGCCAGTTGATCATAGGCAGTTAGTCACTACTGAGATTTTGGACTACAACAGGTAATAACAGCTGTTGGAAACTTAAGAAATAGTTGATGCATTGTTTCCAGAAAGGTTGCCATGGCAGGAGCTTCACTAAGGAAAGGGTATGTAAAGACAAAAACTTATTTTTTTTTCACTGCTGTATCCTCAGGCCCAGAACCCTGCTGAAACATGGTAGGACTGAATAAATATTGAACAGTTGGAAACTAATCTGCCTAAAAATTGTAGCAATAGTAAAGGTAGAAACTGATATAGGGATAATGTGAAGAAAGAAGTATCAGAATTTGTTAATAGCTCTGAGGCATAAAGGCAGAAAAGGAGTTTCTTTTCTTTTTTCCTTTTGAGAGACACATTCAGTTTGTCTTATTCCCTTTGGGGGGGCATAACCAGCAAAATAAAGTTAAAACATTCATGTCATTTTATCTTCCTATATTTCAAAAAGATATGTATAATGTTGGGTCTGGATAGGGAGAAATTGGTCTTTTCTGAGGTAATCTGAATTTTTCTCTTCCTCTTCTTTTCCTTAAAATTAAATCTTTCAAGGAATGCTCAGTAGCCAATTGTTCCTTTGAAAATTTGAACTCACCTGTCTTCCTACTTTAGTTAATAGAGTTATTATCTTTAAAAAGTACTACCTTTAGTTGCTGTCTCCCTAAAAGAAGCATAGACTCTTTGTGGGCAGGGACTTTTTCTTCACTATATCACCAGGACTTGAAACAGAAACAAAGCCTGGAAAATTGCAGTTGCTCAATATTTATTAAATCAGTAAGTCTTGGTCCTTTTCTACACAATTCTTCAAGCTTCACTTCCTTCCTTTTTAAGCTTTTTTGAATATTGCATGGAGCAGGAACATTGTAAAAGAGCAGACTTTTGTCTTTGGTGTATTAAGTTGTGAGCCCTCTCTGTCTTTCATAATGACAGAACACCTACCCACACGATATAAGACAACAATAAAAATAAGAACCTCTTAGATAGAGGACACTCAGGTTGGGCATGTTCTCAGGTTGGGCATATTCTCAGGTTATGTTGAGAAATTACTGCTAAAATTGAATAAATGTGTTCTTTATCAATTTTGCGGGAAATAATAGTCAAATTATTCCAACGTTTAAGTATCCCTCTTAAGATTTCCCTCTTAATCTTAAGATTAATTTCCCTTTCATCTTGGGTGACTGCTATAATTATCTTATGAAATGAATGAACATGTAGTAAGTGATGGAAAAATAGTATCAAAAACACCCTAGAAACAACTGATCATGCTTAAAGTTATAAATTTTTTAATTAATATGTAGATTTGAGGTTGTTATTTTTAAATTGCATAGATGTAATAGTCATTTTTGGTTCAATAACTTGTTTTCTTGTTTACATGATAAAACTATCAGTATTTCATTGTGTTCTCTAATACAAAGCCCCATGCTTTCTAACTGTATTACTTATTCAACAAGTAAATCATGGGCTTCAATTACTTTTAGGTCCTTTTTCAATTAGTATTTAATTCGATGCTTTTCTTGTCTTGCACAGTAATAATAGAAAATGCTCAGGTCATGTTTGTCCTCATGTGCTTGAACATGGGCCTGCCCTATAGAAGGCACCTCCTGTGTAATGGCTGCATGGTGGGAGAGGAATGAGAATAATGATTTATTTATTATTATTTTTATTCATCTGTCATAGTTCGGAGACAACAACGGAAATGGCTTTTCCCACCCAAGTTTGTAGGAAACCTGGGCTTGCCTTTGACAGGTCTGAGAGGGATGGGAGGAAGTAACACCTTTGTCCATTCTGTCTTACCCTTCTATAGATGAGACTGATCGTGGGGTTGACCAGCAAGATGGAAAGAACCATGCAAGATCCCCTGGGTGTGAAGAGAGTGATGCTGGTAAAGAGGAGTTGCTAAAGATGAGACTGCCTACTCGCTCTGACATGATATGTGGCTATGCCTGCCTCAAAGGTATGTGAAGTTCCAGAAGAATGATAAGGTAGAGAGTTTAAGAGACTGTATTCACACACTCTTAGACTTAAACTTTTTATTGGGGGTAGGAGGTGCTCTATGACTGGGAAGAGTACAAGGGGCTATAGAAGTCTAGTTTGATAAGTCTAGCTGTGGGAGTGTATCCCATGACCTTCACACTATGGTTAACACTGTCCTGGTTGCAGGGACTGCTGCCATGCGTAACACCAAAAGAGGTTCCTGGTATATTGAGGCCCTCACTCAAGTGTTCTCTGAGAGGGCTTGTGACATGCATGTAGCTGACATGCTTGTTAAGGTAAGTCCCTTCAGACTGGGTCTATGAATTTTTTTGCATCTTCATGCTACTCTGCTTTCCTCCTGCCTCACACTGTTTTCTCGTAGTCTCTTTATCCTTTCATTGCGTTGGTGTCATGAACGCACCAGATTCTCAGACTTTGGACTATTGGTTTCTGTCTTTCCAGGTGAATGCCCTTATCAAGGAACGTGAAGGCTATGCCCCTGGCACAGAGTTTCACCGATGCAAGGAAATGTCCGAGTACTGTAGCACTCTGTGCCGTCATCTCTATTTATTCCCAGGATACCCTCCCACGTGATCCCACCTCCCCATCAGTCATGCCAAATGGAGTCCACTGGACCGCAGGTGTGATAGAGCCTTTTCTCTTCAGGACGGACGATTTCTGTTCTTCCCTCTCAGGGATATGGGAATCTCCCAGGCTTGTTTCATATGCCCATGATCTCTGCTTTGAAGCTTGGGGCTACAGGCAGGCTCCTCCTATGTGTGAAGCTCTTTACCTGTAGAGCTGCTCTGGTTGGATTTGTTGTTAGGAATGTTTGGCTGCAGTAGAAGAGGCTGGCAAGTAATGTGAGGAACACAGTGTCTTTATGGGAAGAGGATGTGTGGGTTTCCTTAATTTATGTGTTCGATTCCTGCCCCTCAGGCTTTTGTAAATTATGCTTGGGTAATTGTCTTTATTAGTATAGTTAAGATGTTTCAGAGGTCGTCTCCTGTCTTTTCTTATCCTAGACCCATTTTTCCCTAAGTGAGAGTTTGAAAGGTGTCCTAATTTAATGTAATGTAGGCATTTTCATTTGGTTTTGAAAAGCCAGACATGACTGACGAGAGACACACGCTGCTGCTGTGTGTGCTAAAATGACCTATGCATTCCCTTCAGTACTACAAAGCTGCCCAGTTGAAAGGGTGATCCTCTCAGCTCCACTTTTGGAATCTAACCTTTCAGCAGACGTTAGAGTGTGGATGCCTTGCATCTGTAATTCATTCATCTTTGCCCATGGAAGTTCCTAAGATCTTTTACTTGGTTGTTCATTCTGGGACCTTATTATTGAAATGAGCCTTGCAGAGAGTCAACAGAAGGTGGATAAGCATGGTACCTTCCTCATACTCTGTAATCATATCAACATTATCTTCTGTTTTCTTCCTAAGAAATGTCCCTTTTCTCTTCGTTATAATTCTCACTTGCATTTAATTGAACTATAATGCATATCTGGATTTTTATAAAGCTTCCTAGTTGTTGTCTCCCTGCTTCCTGTTCACTTCTCCCCACTTTACATTTATTTCATCCTTTTTATTGCTGCATCCAAATGTTTCTACTCCTTCATTGGATCATTCAACTGTTTCATTGGATCATTCTACTGTTTCAGGTTGCAATAGTACCTTGTTCCTTCTTTCTTTTTCAGTATTAAACTTGAGTTCTCTTTGATTTTATATGGCCTTACTTCCTTTTCTCAAAGTTTTCTCCATTTTAGTGTGGCTTTTTCTATACATGTTATTCCTTCAACTTAGATTCCTTCTTTATTTCTGCTTAAATAAAACTAATGTGTTAAGTCCTTCTTTTCTACTTTCGTTCTTACCCCAGAATGAAAGCCAAAAGATTAGCTTTTCAGAGTCATTTTTGTTTTTCTGGTTTTTTTGTTTTCAATGTGTATCTAGTCATATCCCTCCCTTACTTAGAATCCTTTGGCTTCCTGTTACTGCTCAAATAAAATCCAAGCTCCTTAACTTAGTATAAAAGGGCCTATGAGATCTGGCCTCTGCCTTTCTCTTGAATCTCATTTGTTAATTTCTTTTTAAGCTCCAATCCCAGTGGGCTTCTGTCAGTTTCTCAAACATCCTGAGCTCTTTCTTGCCCTAGGACCATTACGGGCATGATTCCTGGGTCTTTGAAGCTCTTCATTCCTTCAGCACTCTTGACATGACTGACATCTTTATTCTTCCATTCTTGGTTTAAAATACTCCTTTCCTGTGGAAGCCTTCTCTAAGCAATCTTCACCTGAGTTTTTTTATTATTATATCCTGTTTATTTCTGCTTCCTCTACTAGTTTCTAAACCCCATGAGGGCACAAACTGTGTCTCTTTTATTCTCCAATACGTTTTTAGTGCCTGACACTTAGTAGGTCTTCAATAAATGTTTGTTTGATGAAGGAAGGAAGAAAGCAAGAAAGCCAGCCCTCACTCGAATCCTACTTGTTTGATCGAATCCCTTTGCACTTAGTAGACTGTATACACAGTTTAGTGTTTGTACTCTATTTTTCCATGTGTTCTGTTTTATCCAATGGTATTATTAGTTCCTTGAAAACAATTGTCATATGTGAAACAATTTCCTTATATCTCCCACAGTGCCTAACACAGTGCTAGGTCTGTTGTAGTTAAGGTGCTAAATAAGTATTTGTACTTTCAGAAAGATGGTTTGAAGACTTGTTGCCCAAGTCTTCCCCTTGGATCAGTATAAGATGGAAGTACTTGGGTGATATAACCTTCCCTCTGCCAGGATTTTTGTATTGCCATCAGGTGCCAAATAAATCCTCATATTTATTACCAAATATGTGCCTGATATCTCTGTTACTGTAGATAATCAGTCTTCTGAAGTCCAGATAGTTTCATTTACTTAGCCCCTTACAATATTCCTCACCACCTCAAAAAAGCATGCCAGAACTGAGAACCCATTCTGATTTTGCATCTGTGACTGTTTTTGTTTATAGAGGTATGACCCCCGTCTCAATGGGTGTGGCCGCCACAGGCAACTACCCAAAATATGCTCTGTGATTTCTCATGGTTAGATAAAATGGAAGAGTCATTAGTAAGCAGTATTGGCTCTGGGTGGGTGTTTTAAATTATGGGATGGAGGCTGGAGAAACCAGTTGGGCTGGAATAGGAAAATGAGAGAGTAGGGATGATAGAATGTCATTCTTCACATGGTTCAAGTTGGATTTAAAGTTTTCTAGGTGAGCAGAGATTGCAAGAAAATTCTAAGGGAGTATGGCAGAGATGTAAGCAATGAACTGTAGAAGCTGAGATATTCTTGGCATGCAGGGTATCTAAAGTAGCTGCCTGGAAAGGGAAATGTGCAGGTATGGAGTGGCTATTGAGTTTAACAAAAGATTGGAGATTCTGTAGAGCACTTTAAAAGGATATGGACAGTTCCTAGTGGAAGAGGGTAGGTTCTCGAGGAAAGATTGAAGAGGGATTAAGGTGAGCCAAAGCAAGTCACCAGATGGAGGGAGGAGAATTGGCTGAAGAAGAATCATTGGGGCAAAAGGATATGAAAAATGAACTGAAACTGATTTGTTGTACTGCATGAAAAAAACAACAACAGTGAGATAGCTCCAAGGGAAGGTAGGACATAAGTCTAAAATTAAGAAATTATGGAATAGTGGTAGTAAAGAAAGTACCTGCTTTCCAGGACAGGAAAGATTTTTAAAGATATTATATGTTGGAGATTATCGAGCAGCATCTGTCGCTGAACCTGAGATTCCATGTCCTTGTCATCCCTGCCCTTGAACAAGCGTATCAGAGGTTGAATTTCACAGCTCTGTTCCCTCCAACCCTCACCCTCCCTGCTTACCTTCTGCCAGGGGATTCTCTTCTAAAATTATCCCCCTCCCTGAGCCGAGGGCTGCCTTTCTTTACTGCCCTCCCCCATCCTATTTCTTACAACACAGAAGGAGAAAACAAGAAGAAATGAAACAGAAACAGATAGAGATGCTGGACCAAAGCTATGATTTTTAAGAGAAAGGGAAGAATTTGCTAAGGAAGAAGATAGTAATAATAGCTACAATTTATTGATTGCTTAACATGTTACAGGCACTGTACTTGGAACTTTGTATTTTATTCTCACCATAGTACTTTAAGGTAGTCATTTTCCCATTTTTTTCAGAAGAGGAAAATGAGTCTGAGACTTTAAGTTATACAAATGATCAAACTTATGTACCTTTAAGGACATAGACTCTAGAATCAAATGGATCTAGTTTTGAATGCTGGGTTCTGACTTTTAAATATCGGAGACCTTGGCTAGGGTACCTCAGTAGACTTCAGTTTCCTCCATGTAAAAATGAGGACCTTTAAAAGCCCCTGTGAAACTTAGAGGTGCAGCCTCTTGGAGGGCAGTGTGGTGGTTCTGCAGGAGGCTAGGGGTAAGGTTGCATATGGTCCTGAAACCCCTTGCTCATATATACCTGAAGGAACTGGGTGTAGGGACACAAATGGACATTTGCACACTGGTGTTTAGGCTGTAGTGTTCTCGATTCACTATGAATGGAGGTGGGCTAAGGGTACAACTGAGGAATGGAAGGGGGAACTGTGGTATATACATACAGTGGACTGCTAAGCAGCCATAATAAGGAATGAAGTTGAGAGGCGTGAAACTAGGTGAATGAACCTTAAGTTAGACTGTATGTTGAATGAAATGTTGAAACAGAAAGACAAATATTATCATGCCTCACTCATATGAACTAACTGTAATATAAAAACTTGGTGAACTGAAGTCAAGAGCATGGGTTATCAGATTGGGGCCTATTATAAAGGGTCCTAGATTGTAATTTCTTACAGTAGTCACATATATTCAAGAGTTATAACTGTTGTTTCTAAATTCTGAGATAATGAGCTGTTTGTATATGAGACTCAGAGTTAGATCTCTAATGTGAAAGTTAACAGCACCCCAGAACTGCTTAAAAAGTTGATAAAGGAATCAGACTTTGACTAGAGATATGAAGGAAGCTGATCTGGATAGGACTAAGGTAGGTCACATTACGGGGTAAAGTATGATATCATGTATTTTAAGCTTCAACTTCTATGTGACACCAAAGGCAGAGATGTTTATTTGATGCAAAATTTATATTTTGGGTAGCACATTACCTAATTTAATTTGTATGGTCAGTTTCGTTGAACACCATAAGTACATGGAATCTTGAATAGGACTTGAGATCTTGTTGGTTTATCCAGGTTACTGTGATGTCCAAATATATCCCAGAGTAGTTTGAGCAGTGAATAAAAAAAGTATTTGCAAAGTCCCCTTGGGGAACTGAGGAGAAAGGAGGAAATAGTCAACTTCTCCATTTGGAGAATTTCCCATATTCGCACAAGAAGTGGGGTCAACCATATCAATAGGCCAAGCCCTCAATCTTGGGATTTGCCCCTATGAAACTTAGTTGTTCGAAGAATAGGTTACGCCTTCTTAAATTATGCCTAAGAGTCATGCCCAGAGAACCTCTTTTGTTGCTCAGATGTGACCTCTCTCTAAGCCAAATCAGTGAACTCACTGCCCCACCACCCCCACCTCACCCCCGCTACGTGGGACATGTGCCCCACCACCCCCACCTCACCCCCGCTACGTGGGACATGACTCCCAGGGGTATAAATCTCCCTGGCATCGTGGGACAGAACTCCGTGGATGAACAGGGACCCAGCATCATGGGATTGAGAAAGTCTTCTTGACCAAAAGAGGGAAGAAAGAAATGAGACAAAGTTTCAGTGGCTGAACGATTTCAAACAGAGTTGAAAGGTTATTCTTATGCATTATATAGCTATCCCTTTTTAATTTATGGTGTATTGGAGTGGCTGGAGGGAAGTACCTGAAACTGTTGAGCTGTGTTCCAGTAGCCTTGATTCTTGAAGACAATTGTAAACAATGATAACTTTTACAGTGTGACTGATTGTGAAAACCTTGTGCCTGATGCTTCTTTTTTCCAGGGTATGCGCAGATGAGTAAAAGTATAAATAATATGGGTGATGAGAGGTAAAATAAATTGGGTAGATGAAAATACTCATGGTCAGTGAAAGGGAAGGTGAGGGTAAGGGAGGAATGAGTTTTTTTCCTTTTTTCTTTTTCTTTTTCCAGAAGGATAAAAATGTTCTAAAAATACTTATGGTGATGATACACAACTATGTGACGATATTGTGAGCCATTGATTGTACACCATGTATAGACTGTATGTGTGTGAAAATTTGTCAATAAAAATGTTTTAAGAAACAAAAATAAAAAATATAAAAGGTCCCTGTGAAGGTTAGTGATGCATGTCAGTCACACAATGCAAACAGATCATAAATGCTAGATACCTGTTAACCATTTAACATAATAAGCTTCAATTCAGTAATACAAGTTAACCTTCAGTGCTTACTGTGGGTCAAATATGAGGCTAAGTTTTTTGCCTGTGTTATTTTATTTTCTTAATCCTGAAAATTGCTGCTTTTCGGCATATGAGGAAACTGAGGCCAGGATGTGAAACAAGATTTGTCAGCTTGAGTGTTTGCTCTTAACTAGCAATGTTGCTTGTTTTCTTTTCCGTAGCATCCTATTTTTTTTTCTCCTCACTTGTTGGGCTATAAGTTTTTCCCATTGAACTGGGAGAATGAACTATGACCCAAGGACTTCATTCCATCTTAACCTAGATGGGTAGAGATGTGGGTCAAAGTATGTTATGTTTGATAAAGAGGAAAGCTGAAGAAACATCTGTCAGGTGTTCCAGGGAAAGCTAAAATACAGGATATTGAAAAGGATAAAAGTGTTTTAAAATGTGGGGAAGGCAAGTCAAATAAAGAGTAAAGAAATGTCCTCAGAGAAAGTTGCAGCTGCCTATGTGAAATTTTAGAAAATAGGCATGCATTCAGTACTAGGCTGGATGTGCAGTGGAAAGTGATGAGTGAAAAATACCCTTAAAGAAAGGATAGTAGTAATACTGCTCAGTAGGTTGGGGGAACTGGACTTAAGGTGAGGTGAGAGTCTGAAAACAAGGGTGTAGTCCAGAAAGAAAATTCATGCTTAAGTTCTTTTGAGGATGTCAGAGGGTTATCTCATATACAACCACCTGTTTTCCTGCCACAAAGCTTTTCCTCCACACTGTATCCTATACTGTCACTTTCCTCAGCCTTACTTCAAATAGCAATTCCATAAGCCTTAACCTTTTAATATCAATGACTACATTAGATTATATTTAAAACCCCAGAAGAATACATACCATAGATGTATGTTTATAAATTTGCTTCCAAATTTACGAGCTTCACAGGACTCCCAGAAACCCATCTTTGGCCCTCCATATAAGAACTAGGAAAGGCAGGATATTGTGGGGCAGGACATAGTTTACATTTAATTTTTTTTGTCCTGCAGAATGATAACCCATGAGTTTTTGGGGTTTTTTTGTTTATTTGTTTAGTTGTTAAATTGTTCACCAAATATAGTGATTTGGAACTCTGTGTACTCAAGAAAAACATGTTCTTAAACATAATCCATTCCTGTGGGTGTGAACCCATTTTAAGTAGGCCCTTTCGATGAGGTTACTTCATTAAGGAGTGGCCCTGGATGGATCTTTATCCTATTACTGGCAGAATAAAATTCAGATGAATGGAGAAAGCCATGGGAAGCAAGGAGCTGAAATTGAACAGAATCCAGGAGAACTGAGAGGCTGGAAGAGGCCACCATGTGCATTGCCTTAAAACCATGAGCCGATAAATTCCCATTGTTTAAACCAACCCATTGCATGGTATTTGCTTGAGCAACCAAGGAAACTAAAACACCAAGTAAGCTAAAGACTGGGTTTTGTAAAGCCAAAATGCTATATGGTATTCATAGTCATTGCAAAAATAATTACTGGAATTTTCAAAATTTCAAATGAACCAGCTAAATATATGATTACAACTACAATTTTTAAACCGATATACATATTTCATTCAAGGTCTTGGTTTGGCTTCTACATCTTACTCACATGCGTTCCCTGTGCCAATGTACTTCAAAACAGGAACTCTTGGAAGTCAAACCCAGTAGTTGTGTTGATTTCGAAGATGACAACAGCTGCCAATCCCGAATCCTAGCTTGTTGCTTGAGTCCTAGAAATCCTGTCTTCTGATGTCATACAATAAATTGCATTTCTGAAAAATAAAATCAGGCTTTAGATTCCTTTTAAACAGGCCATGTTCCCAAGCTTTTCAGCACCAGACCAAGCTCAAGCATGCTTCTTTTTTTTTTCCCCCAAACATACCCCCAGAAACCTAAAAGGCCCTTCCTTTTATAGAGGTCTTTAAGACCCACACTCAATCCAATTAAAGTTAATATATGAAATGATTTCTTAGATGAGAACGTGTTGTCAAAGGTGAAAATGGCACCTAGTCATATGGTTATGAAAAATGGTTCTATAAAATCTCCCTTTCAAAATTATGTTCAAAGGTGTTTAAGACCAGAGGAGATTATAAAAACTTAATACACACAATTCATGTATAAGAACAATGCTCGTCACATGTAGTGGCACTGAGGCTCTGATGCATAGACCAAAGAAAGGTAGACTAGTCCTTTTTTTTCTAACATATATTCAAAACATGGATATGGTCTAAGTATTAATAGTCCCTCCTGAACTTCAAAAAGATGAATTTAAAAATTATAGTGAAGTTGTATGTGCTGATGAAAAGTTTGCAATTGACAGAATCTGAGAGCCAAGCCATTAAAGTGTGTAAAGCAGGAGTTTTGCTGTCAGGGGTGGGGTGAGATAAGATGATGGGCCCAAAGACTGGTCCAGTCTAATTCAGGCCAAGAACAGTCTCAAAAATAAGGTAGCCTGTGGTTTCTCAGTTTGACACCACCACAAGAATGGCCCTTGAGGCAAGTAAAGGAACCAGCCAGTAGCAAATCATTGGCCAGGGCAGTGATCACAGATATGATCTGGGGCCATGGATGATGAACAGAAAACCTTTGAACAAACTCTTGAAGTGAATGTCTTTGCATGTCCTGTACACATCTCCAAGCAGCAATTTCTGGGATTTGGAAAATTGTTAACCTTTGTAAAATTTTTCCCTCATAAAAAGATGATAATAGAACCCTGGAGAGAATATACCACCAAGGTAGACCCTCCCGCTGGAGTGGGGCTGGGTGAAAATTGGAAAGGGCTTTGTGTAGCACATGACTCCCTCCATATCTGGCTACATCCTACAAACTCTTATAGGTGCCCATGAAAGAGTTGCAGTTTGGACAGTAGTGGTCCATGTCCCACAGGACATAATGCCGAAGGAGATGCAGCAGCCCATTACACTCAGCAAGCCCAGTCTCCCATAGGAAAGCCACGTAAGGGTACGTTACATGAAGAGACAGCACATCTGGACCTGGTAGTCAAAAGAGACTGGATAAACACAGTCTGCATGGCAATAGCATTGGCTTGAGGGCAGGCACTGGCTGGGCCGAGTACAGAGGAGGTCATGCCTTTTCCATTGGGATTTTCCATCAGCTGTGGTCAGCCCATGCATGGGCACTGGAGACATAGGGAAGGAATTCTTAATGGCCACCATTTATTGGTGCAATGGGGGCACAATTGGCATGGAAGAAGACCTATTGGCTGTCTGGTATGGTCCTGTCAGGCACCACACATCACCAACCTCCAACCCATGAGATTTTGTTTTAATATTCCTAACCTCGAACACAAGATAATTACTCATAACCTTGCCCTCCAACATGAGCAGCCTGTACATTTCCTTGACCTGCTTCTGATTTCAAAATCAGGCGTTTAGAATTGCAGTTGGTGTTTCCTTTCTAGACTGTACATGCTTGTCTGAGGGGTTTCCCGGTCTCATTGATCTCTGCCTTCAAATCTCAAAATCCATGATGAGCCTGCTGCATTTTAGGGGCCTTTCTTAGAAGTGGTGAGGAAGCCGTAATTGCATTCAATATTTGTTTCTTGGAGTTATCAAGTTTCTACAGAAACTGTTTACCGTCAGCAGAGCCAAACTCCACAAAGTGAAGCATGGCTTTTCCATTTCTGAAGCCCTTTAAAGAACGTAACTTCACTTACAGCACACTATTTTCTTCATTAAGAAATTCTTCCTTTCATCTCACAACAATCCCTTAGATCTTTTACTCATTCTTTGCCTGAAAAGAAGATAGATATCACAGAACCTTCAGTCCCTCACATCATCATCACACATCTGTAATCTTTGAGGGTGAGTTTATAAGCTTTGAGGCTTGGAGGATTTAAGTTGGAAAAGGTACTGTTAATGGCATGCTGAAAATAGTGAGCTGTTAGTGCAGTTATTGTTCATGGTTTCTACCCACTTGCTTTGGATGATTTCATTTAACCTAGACCAAAACTAAATTGTAAAACAGATTTTTTATGTCCCTTATACTGTGTTCCCTGAACATGGACTATTGTGGGACAAACTCTGCTTTGTGATGTATCCTAAACTACACTTTGGCCCAAGTTTGTAACTTTTTTCCCCACTAATTCCCTGCTCATCTAAAGTGAGGAAGAGTTCATAGGGGGAAAAATGCCCTAGGAAAGTTGATGAGAAAAACATGATGCCAGCTAAAGTAGTGTGGCATTGGTCAAAAATTAATTTATTGACCCAAAAAGGGAAGACGAGCAGAGTGTACTTCCCTATCATCTTTTATGTCTGTCAGGGTCATCAGGAGAAGGACTCACTCCCATCCCACCTCCACCGTCCATAGGCCTCTGGCCTACTTCCTCTATTCCCCTGTTATCTATCTAACCTACCCTGATGATGATGTACCCTGGGTACTCTACAGTCTATATGGAAGCTTAGTTCCTCCTACTTCCACCCCATAAATCTGGGCTGGTCATGTAGCAGACATGTATCAGTCTGGGGAGTGGGAGAAATCCCAGAACCCAAGCCTCTGTCTCCCTGCTTCTCACAAGCATCCCACACCTAATAGGTGATAAGGGTGGGGCAAAGTGGAGGCCCCAAAGCTTTATTAGCAGCTTCTGGCAGTCAAACTAAGAAAAGGCAGTGAGCTAGACAAGAAAACTGCAGTGTATGAGTTGGGAAGGCTAGTCAGACAGATTATAGTACAGATGAGGACTAAACGTTGGGATGATACAGAGCTCAGAACAGCACAACAGGGAGAGATCGCAGAGAGGCACCAGCTGCTATCCCAGGTAAGTTACTCTCCAGAGCATTAAAAGATCGTAGAATCATTCTGTCCAGTACCGTATTCCTCACTTTTTCACATACTGAAGAAAAGAGGTGGAAAAATTAGAGGATTTAAGTGCAAGTAGGATTTCTCTAGGAACAGATAGGTCTGAGAATATACTAAGCAGGTTTCCATCCTGAACTGGGCACTATTTATAAAGGGAGCAAAGACATGGGCTAGAAGCCTATTAGTAATTAAGAAGGGGGACAGCGTTGCTGGCTCTGCAAAGGGAATTCCCTGTGGGGCTGTCCCATAGGTTCTCTTTCCAACCCCCACCCCTGCACTGCTCTCACACCTGCTTCGACCCCAAGCAGATCAAATGTGGCAATGGGGGGTCATGTGACGGAGAGGTAGCTATAAATAGCTGGGGGTGGGCATGCTGCCCCAGACGCCTTGGGGACAAGCAAGAGGAGAGGCTTAAGGAACTGTATTGGGAGGCGGACAGAGGCAAGGAGGCCAAGGCCTGGCCCGGGGGGAGGGGACATGGAGCGTTCTGAGTCGCAGCGACTTGGGGGCGAACAAAGCTGGTGGGGCAGTGCCCCCCAGTACCAATATATGCCCTTTGAACACTGCACCAGCTACGGACTGCCTTCTGAGAATGGTAGCCTTCAGCACAGGCTCCGAAAGGATGCAAGCTCCCGTCCCAGCGCTCACCCCACACAGGTACAGTCCTAAGGGGTATGAGGAAGGATAGACTAGAGAAACAGTAGTAGGATAAGCTGGTGACAATTACATATTAGATGAAAAGCTGGGACAGTTTGTATCTGTGTGTGTGTATGTTAAAATAATAATGTGTTCAAAATATGAAAATCCTACAAAGGTCTGGGCTTATACAGCCACCTTAATGTAAACTTATGAGATATATATGTACTTTTATGTATGCCTTTACTAACAGAATAACCAAATCATATGGGGAAACACCAGGTCCACACATGCATGCCTAGTTTGTGCTTATGTAATCTGCATTAAGTGATTGGCGTAGGAGGTCATACTTGTGTGTGCTGCGTGCTGCCTCTTGCGCCCTCACCCACATGCAGTTCCCATCAGATTTCTCCCACCATGACCTCCAATAAATACACAAATAAACATGTCTGCAAAAGGCAGAAGAAAGGAGTTAGGATAAGGGGAGAAAACAACCTAAACTGAAGATAAGTGATCAGAGATATATCAATGTTAGAATAAGCAGAAAAAGTGTGATCAAACGCTTCTGTGGAGAGATTGATGAAGTAAGAACCTTTTAATGTTAGGTATTAAATGTTAGGTACCTGGAAAGGCACCAAGATATGATCCCAGTGAGAGGAGTTTGTAAACTAATTAGAAGTTGCCAGGAACAAATATCATCCAGGTTTTGGGATTGCTTGGTTTCTGGACATCTAGAAAAGAACTGGGGGTGGGCACAACTAAGGGAAAGGGTGGGAAATTGTGAAAAAAAAATTCAGGTTATACTTAGTAAGTAAAAGTACCTTTCACTCCAAAGAATTCAGAGTGTGAAAAAAAGGATAGAATGGGTCCGGAGGAACAAGAAATCTGAGATTTAGCTAATGGGAAGCCTAAGTTTCCTTTCGATTTAGGGGTATCTAGGAGAGGGGTTGGAAATTGCAGGGTAGATGTGCAGGTGCTTTCAGCATTGTGTGTCAAGAGAATCCAGTCTTGGTTGCAGAGTGGTCCCTAAAGGTAGATCCTAAGGGCAGCGCTGTGGAATCAGTTGGGGAGTGTGGATATCAAAGTTAGTGTAGGTTCAAATGGAGAGTTAGATATGGCTTCCTGGAAAAGTTGGGTCTGAACCAAGCCTTTGAATTGAAGAGAAAGCCCCATCCTCACGGCCTTGGGCTCATTCTCGCCTATGCAGAAAGTCATATCTGGGTGGGACAACGAATTAAGTAAAAGTGCAATCTATGGCACTTTCTGGGATAGTGAGGAAACTGAAAAAACCAGCAAGAAGCTTCACGCTGGAGACAGTGGTAACCTACTTTTGGAAGCAATCAGACTGGTTTCCACAGGGCCCTGAAAACAGTAAGAGGAGTTTGCATTTCAGTTTTTCTTTCTTTCATTTTTATTAAAATTAAAATTTCAAATTTACAACGAAGTTGAGAGAATGGCATAATGAATCCCAAAGTACCCATTACCCAGCTTTGACAGTTGTCAATTCTTTGTCAGTGATCTTTCTTCCAATCTTCGCATTCCCCCCCACACCCCTACACATACACACACTGGAGTATTTTTTTTTTTTTTAACAAATCCTAAACGTTGTATCACTTTTATACTTGACTTTTCATTTCTCCATTCCCTTCTCTAACCCTGCTCTGGTGTGGCAGTTAGCACTGAACCAGTCAGAACAGATTTGTCTCTTTTAATCTTTCCCAGCCCAGATATTGATATGAAGCACCTCCCTTCCTAATCTCCACCAGTTTGGGCCCTAAGGGATTTCAGCCAGCCTGTGGAAGACTGTGTGCTGAGCTCCATTGGTAGTGTCTTCTCTCTCTAGGTCTTCGCTAAGCTAATTAATGAGGGAAACAATCACTAACCTCATCCCAGAAGACCAAACAGCCATGAGCAGGGAAATTAGAGTGTGCCTGTCCAGGACTGAGGCGGAAATTCTGCTGCTCTTATTTTGAAATCAGATCTCTTCTACTGAGGCTCTCCCAGAATCAGCCACATGGCCTAGTCTGACCCTGCCCCCAAAGGATGGAGTTAGTGTGAAGGCTAAAAGTGGATAGAGAACTGAAGTGCTGTACAATGGGATGAGGAGGGTGGGCTACCAGATCTGATCAGAAGGATGCTGCTCCATCTTCTTCACATTTAGGTGGGTATCTGATTATCTTGCTGTAGGGAGAAGTGGATTGACTTGCTTTATCAGGACTGGTTCCTGTTTGTGTACAAGCACTTGTATACAAGCACTGAGTGGTGAGGCTGATAGACATAATTTATCCAAGCTTGATAAAAGGATCTGAGTTGCCTCAAGTAAGTCTAGATAACCAGGACAAAGTACAACCGAGAGGCATTTTCTAGGCAGGCCAGAATGTCTTTACCCTGTCCGTATTAATATCCCTAGGAGGCTAATCAGTGCAGGGAGGTCGATGGAAAATTGTAGAGAGAGACTGAGAGACAGAAAACATAGTGACATAAAACAGCTAAATGGTACGGATGCCAGTCTCAGCACAGTCCTAAATCTCTTCTTCAGGGTAGAAATTAACTCCTTGATGAAGGCTACCTTAGACCAATATGAGTACAGATTGAGGAATGGATGGAGAGAGGGTGAGGATAGATGGAACAAGGGACTAAAGTGGCCAATGGACAAATGTGAGATGGGTAGTTGTGATCAGGGACCAAAAAGCCATCTTATACACAGTCATAGTATTTTTAAAAGCTATTTCTCTCTCTCTCTCTCTTTTTTTCTCTGTGAGTATATTTGCTTCTCTCTATTTCTCTTCTCTTCAACAAGATAGAGACCTTTACCATTCTCCCTCTGTCCAGATCTATGGGCATAACAAAGAACAGTTCTCCGACATCGAGCAGGACATGAGGATGCCCAAGCAGATGGACTCCAGTGAGACCATGGACAAGGATGAGGATCACTATTCTAAATGTCAAGGTGATGGGGACTGAGAAATAAAGGAATCTGGAATACATGGAATTATAAGGATTAGGAGAATAATTTGGATGTCCCATTGCATGTAACTCCCCCACCCTCCCACCTACCTCCCATGCTTTCTGAAGGGGCAGGGGCAGTCATTAGCAGAGAAGTGCTAATGATAAGATAAGACAGACAAGCCCCTAAAGTCCTGATGTCTCCTCTCCACTCCCCAGTCCTACCCCAAAAGTAATAACTGGCTAGCTGCTTTTCTCTTTTTTACCCTTTTCTCTCCCTAGATTGTCTCCACCGCCTGGGACATATTGTAAGAAGAAAACTAGGGGAAGACTGG